>NC_141536.1:88287498-88587498 GCF_021556685.1 Rattus norvegicus
GTGGGTCCTGAGCAATATAAAAGAGGAGAAAGCTAGCAAGCAAGCAAGTGTGCACGTATGCATCATTTTTCTGTTTTTGCCTGTGGATGTGAATAACTGCTCCCCCTGCCCCCAGCCAGTGTGACTTTCCTAACATGATGCCCTGCAACATGGAATGGTAAGTCAAAGGAACCTCTCTCCTTTAAGTTGCTTTTCCACAGGGTATTTTATCACACTAATAGGAATAAAACTAAAACAATAATATTTTTATTAATAATTCAGAACCATCAAGTGGGTTATGGCTGCTTTGTTTGAGTGCACATGTGTGTGCCTGTGTGTGTGTAAGTGTATTTGAATGGGCAGAAATTAATATAAAAGACATATAGTGGAAGAAAGTTGCCTGAAAGAAGAAAAGGAGGAGGCATTCCTGCCAGGATAAGTGTTCTGTGCTAAACGGTCCTTCATGTTTTCTGACTAAGACACTGCTTGGATACGAGATAGTTTAAGCTGCTGTAGACCACTGACAAGGACTGGACAGCTACAGCTCAGTCTGGGTAGAAGAAAAGAAAAGTGCAGGAAAGAACTTCCTCTCAAATAGTAAGAAGTCCCTCGGTTAACAAGAACACAAATACAGTTCTCTTTAAGACCATACGATATCTGTGAGTATAAGGCCCGGAAGACTCCGATCTTCAGGGGAAGGGTTTCCCAGGTAAACAAGGATCCAGATGCTTGGTCTCTGAGGCTGCTGAGGTAGAAGGCAGGGAGCAGATGAAGGCTGTGCCTGCCAGAGGAAAAACAGGCCAGCACGCTGGAGCAGAAATCTAAAGCAAACACAAACTCCGTCTGTTTTCTGACATGGAGTTTTGCCAGTTGACCAGAGTTAGGTGAGACAGCAGATCTCTATAGGGTGTTGCCATTGCAACAGATTCACAAACCTGTGGTCTCACAACCTCATACTCCCATGGTGTCTTAGTTTTGTAGTGGAAAGTGGTGTGGATTGGAAAGAGGAGATTTTATAGGGTTCCTCGCGCTTGGATTTCAAATGCTCTCTGGGATTCTGGCTTTAGTCCTGACCCAGACACTAACTCCTGACCTGATCGAGTTAAAACAAACGATCTTTATCTTACACAGCTGATAAAGGAGAGCACATTCCTAAAAGAAGGAAGGTGGACATTTTGTGTTCTCCTGTTGTAAAACAATCAGTAAAGAGAACAATAAGCCAAATGAAATGTGTCTAGATGATCTAATTGCAGAACTTTCAGATCAAAACTGTGAATAACTTCAGATTAATTATATTAAAGGATTTATGAGAACATCTGCTCTTATGAGCTAACATGAGAAATGTCAATTGAGACTTAGAAAATTAAGAATGAGCGAACATGCAAGAACTATGAACACGGTTTATGGAATTAACAACAAATACATCAGGTGAAGGGAATCAAGGAGAACGAAGAATCAGAGAATTAGAAACAGGCCAACAAAAATCAGTCAAACTGAAGTCCAGAGACAACGCACACAAAGTCCTCAATGTTAATTTTTTACTAGTGTATATTAGGTATATAAAATTCTAGTATTTTGTTGTGATATTTTTATGTATACAAGAAAGTAGATTGAGGGAGGGGCCAAGAGGAGGGGGCAAAATAGAGCAATGGGGGCAGAATGCAGTCAATCCAGCTTTCTTCTCTACCTCCTTCCAGCTCCTATCTTTTTGGCTGGATTAGCAAGGTGACATAGTATGCATTTTTGGAGATGACCCTTGAGGTTTCAGAGAGGAAGTATCTCCTGTCTCAGAGTGGCACACACACACACACACACACACACACACACACACACACACACACATACACACAGAGTTACTTTAACTGAAGGTATAACACATATAGTCTAGGGAGAGGGGGCTTTGAAATGCTTTGATTGGGCAGGGAGCTATTGAATTATTTGAAATAGTCACCCATTTGGTTAGCAATTCATGGTGCATCAGCTTGATACTTATAAAGAGGTGAACAAAGCCATGCCCCTCCCCTTCCTAAGCTGTACTATTAAGGACGGAAATAATTCAATCAGCAGTCTTCGGAAAGTGTCAGGCTGACTGGGGTTTGAGGCCAAATCACAGCCTGGAAGGTCACTACTGGATTTCTAGTGTTCCTGATGAAGACAAGAGTCCCAATCAACTCAAAGCCTTCCCTCACCACTTACTGTGAATGATGCATTGTTCCAGATAACTTCATGCACAGTCTCATTTAGCCTCCACTACAGTCCCCATCAGAGCCATTTCATAGATAAGGACACTAATGTCAGGGAAGGGATGGAGGAGAGGAGGGATTGTTGCTTCGCTGTAAGTCAGTGGGCCAAGATATGAATGCAGAAGCTTGGCACCAGAACCAATGTCGTCTTCTCCAAAGAACTACCCCTGTAGAACAGAGGCAGCTGAGGTCATGGCTCTGAGGGTCCGTCTGAGGACCTGAAGGTGATGGTGGGATAACTGGAGTCACACAGAGGGTTCAGGCTTCTTTTCTGCCCCTGACCTAGGGCACTGGCAAATTTGCCTTCCACCATTGGGCCTTGTCTCTGCCAGCTGTGTACCTGATGGGCCTGCTGGGTCCCAGCCCATGTCATCATTTGGCTCTTATAGGATATGGAAGACAGGACAGAACCTGAGCTTCCCTGGGACTCTTACACTAAGAGAGTGTCTCTGATCCACACACGACTCCATAGAAGGAATAAAATTATTGCCACTGACAGAGCATCTCTGGGAAGCAGGTACAAGCTGACAACTTGGCCTGGAGTGAGAACTCAGTTGGTAGAGTACCTGCCTAGCACAAGTGGACCTAGGTTTGATCCCCAGTAACACACAATGAACTAGGCATTGAGATGTACCTGTGAAACGCCCTCACTTGGCAGGTAGAAACAGAAGGATCAGAAGTTCAAGGCCAGTCTCAGCCTTAGCTAAAACATTCAAAAATAGCAAGGACTACAGGAGTTTTTGTCTTAAAAAAAATCAGCTCAAATCAGTCAAACAAGGAAATAATAGAAGACATGGTGACAGGCACTGCTATGTTCATCTCCATCCATGAGAAACATGCTCAGACACCAGGGAACTCACCCAGGGATCAAGATGTTTTATGGACTGAGCCCTGTCTCTGGAGTCATCTTTGAAAGAGGAAAGATAGCATCAATGAAGAGACATTCTAATTTGTCCAAACAGTTTCTCTGAATCCTCTTTTTTCCCTATGAGGGAAGATGAAAGAAAAATAAAATCAAACCACTTCGCAGAAGTGTGTCTTGCCACCCCACCCCAAATTCCGGAGACGATGAGACTCGTGTGAATGTTGGAGGTGTTCAGTTTTGTGCAGAATCTTCCAGTTCTCTTACTAGTTTGGAAATTGAGGAAGGCTTTCTTTTAATTCTGTAAATGGAAGCAAGGTCTGTCTACCTATTCTGTTCATGTTGGACTGTAACAGAATAGGGGCCAGTCCAGGGTGTGGAAGACTTGGGGGATAGTCTGGACACAAACACACACACACACACACACACACACACACACACACACATACACACACACACAGAGGCATACACACACAGACACATAGACACATATAAACACACAGAGAGAGACAGAGAGAGACAGAGGGAGACAGAGACATACAGACACACAGAGAAACAGATCACACACATACACACACACAGACAGAGAGAGACAGAGAAAGACAGAGGGAAACAGAGACATACAGACACACAGAGAAACAGATACAGACACACACACGCACACGCACACACACACATACACACACACACAGAGGCATACACACACAGACACATAGACACATATAAACACACAGAGAGAGACAGAGAGAGACAGAGGGAGACAGAGACATACAGACACACAGAGAAACAGATACAGACACACACGCACACGCACACACACACATACACACAAGAGCATGCCTATGCACAGTAAGACATCATTAGGGAACCCAAGCAAGTCTTCTGGGCCCTGAGCCTGCTCTGGTCTTTTAACTCAGGACCACCTGCCTGGTTGGCCAGTGGCACTTCCTTGGCAGGGACTCTGGCTCTATTCACTGTTCTGTCCTGGGCAGAGAGGTGTATAAGTTTGCCTCTGCACCCAGATCAGCCAACTCCAGAGGAGAGGCAGAAGTGGGAAAGGAGCAGAGGGAGTCCCTAGTGGGGGAGGGAGTGGGGTCCCCTCTTTTCCTTTCTGCCCAGCGCCCCTTCTACAAGCACATTTCCAGAAAGTGGCCTCTTTGTCTTTGGTTGGCTGGAAACTTCCTCCTCTTGGAGACAAACAGTCCCTCCCCTTCAGAGTAAGAGGCAACAGCAGGCTGAGGAGTCCAGCCCCTGCATATGCTCTGCAATTCTGGCTACCTCTGGAGGACAGCTCTAGGGCAGGCGTAAGTGGTACAGCCTACCCTGGGTTGGACTGGGGGCTCCAAGCCCTCCAGAGTCTGCAGGAAACCCTAGAGCTTCCTAGCTTCACCAAGGAGACCAGGATGGGGAGGGCCCACAGACACAGGCTGTCTGATTCCAGCTTCTACAAGGAGGAAAGGATGCAACTGGAGACCGGCTGGCAGCCCTCAAGCTGCTTCTAACTTGGGGCTCCCAGCAGGAGATTTGTAGGGGAGCTGCGACTTAACACCTTGCAGGCTAGGAAGCTGCCAGGCTCTAGCGGGCTGAGGCTGTGCAGGGAAGCTTCTTTTTTTGTCTCTCACACCCAGGGGAGCACGTAGCACTTCCTTTGCTTTGCAATAGATGGGCAGATGTGGGCGAGAGAAAAAGTGAGGTGTGCAGGAAGAATGTGTGCTTCCGGTGGGAGACACTTCACGTGAGGTACTCTGGAAGAGGAGGAAAGGGCTTTCTGCTTCCTGAGGCAGTGAGGGAGGCTTAGATCAGAAAGTCCCTAAGGGAGAACAATGTCTCATTCAAGACTAGACAGATCCACATTCAAACCCCTGCTCTGGCACCCAATAGCACCTGCTGATTTTCACTGATTTTCCTGTTGCCCCTTCCATGCGTAATCTGTCTGAAGTCTCACAAACCATACAGCCTGAGTACTACTTTATTCACATGGGATTGAGGTTGACTGAGGTTTGAGAGGTGAAGTAACCTGTCCAAAGCTGCACAGCTAATGACACTGAAGCTGAGCCTCAAAGGACAGTTGGACTTTGACACTTCTGTCCTCACTCAGAGCCCTGCAGTATCCTTTGTTGGCCATCAGAGCTTGGGACATTACCCCCTTATCTTTGGTATTCAGCACCTATGCAATGGGAGGATGAATATTATTTCCTAGGTTTATCATGAGAGTTAAATGAAATAAGCCTGGTATAGCTTTAAACCAGAGCCTAACTTATAGTAGTATAATCCATCTGTCCTTCCTTCCTTCCTTCCTTCCTTCCTTCCTTCCTTCCTTCCTTCCTTCCTTCCTCAACGAACATTCCAGGTACTATTCTACCAAAATAGGTAAGGAAATAAGATCCAAAAATTTCAACTTTGTGACGTGTGTTATAAAGAAAACAAAACATGATTAAGTTAGACTATAGAATGGGGGGGGCAAGCATTTCCATGGATAACTGAAAGGAGGCTTCTAGTTGTCAATGGAAGGGAGATTATGAGCTTCTTAGGTTGAACTTGAAGCAGGCTCAAGGTCTTGCATTCAGAAGGTTGGTGTGGCTGGAGCAGAATGGGCAGGCAGATGGCTGGGATTAAGAGGTGGCGTCATACAGTCAACAAGGCAAGGCTGTGGACTAGTTGTGTGACTTTCCCTGGGGAGATGTGAGCAAATGTCTGTCCACTCCAGATAGGGCATAGATAAGTCAGTGAGTTTGCCTGGGTTACTGTCAGGAGGAGTACATATGTGGAATTATTTATAGGAACGTGGATGACTGACTCAATGACAGCTGCATCATAAAAATAAAACCAAAATTAAGTATAAAATAAATAAAATTCTTAGAATAGCCAACCACGTGCTGCACAAATTATAGGCAGCTTCACCCATCAGAGAGTCTCTTCTACTCGGGAATTCTTAGTACATTTTAACATTGGAGAGGGGCCTTGTAAATTTCTGGAGCATCCTCAGCCTTGTAAGTTTCATTAGCTTCTTGCATCACACATGCTTCCTTTTCTTCATTAGTCTTATCATCCTCCACTTTTTCTACACGGGATGTTTCAATGCTATACAACACATGGGAAGATGCTCACTCTTGGTGAGCTTAAATTGAGTGAAACAATCTGAGGTTTTACTATTATTATTCATTTAAGATAATAAGGGCAGGTCTGGCAGCTATCTGGAGAATAGAATGCTGGGTGTCAAGGTTGTATGCAGGACAACTTGGGAGAGCCTGGACCTTCACAGGAGTCCACCACTTTTCATGGTGGAGCAAGGTAGTGCTACACATCTCAGTGAAGAGACAAATTAGACATCTTAGTCATTCACTAAAGCCTTGGGCCTCACCATTGTCAAAAGTAGGGTGTATGCTCTTTCCCTAAGACTGCATCCATATTTCTACTGTCTGTCATATGACCATGGATGATACCTACTGATATTACCATTTTTCTATATAGCTTTGGGATTAGCTTTTCAGAGGAATGGCTGTGGAATGGATCTACTATATATCTAGAGTTTATGACATTTTGATTTCTGTATAGAACTGGAGTAAATAACTTTCCCCTAGGATGGTCTAGATAGTAAGTATTTTAATTTGTTGAGATCCAAGTATCTCTTGTGACTTCTCAACTCTGTTATTGTTGTGAATTTGACTGAATCACCAAATATAGTATATCAGTGGATGGGCGTGATTATGGGCAAGAAAACTTTGTTGCTGTTTTTTAATGATGTTTTGCTTTGTAGCTTGGGCTATCCTTAAATGTACTCTCTTCCTGCCTCAGCCTCCCTGGGTACTCACCCCACACCCAGCCCAGTGAGACTTCATTTATAGCAACAGAGAATAGACTCCATTGGCTCACTGAGTCACAATTTGCCAAGATCAGATGAAGAAAACCATTCATTCATGGTATTCAAATGAATTTTTTCTTTAAAATCAACTGAAAATGTTTATCACAAACCATCTTTCAAAAACAGGGTGTATCTTAACGCGACATTTAACATGGAACTGGAAGAATTCCTCTGTTAGGGACTTCCAAACCTCGGTGCTGCCTTTCGAAGAAGTTTATGGGATCAGGGAAGCCAGCAGTGGGATGCTTCTAGCTCTTGCTTTTGCTTTAGCCAGGAACTTGCTTTTTATCCACAGTTTACATTTTTAGTTGGCAGACCTAATGAGAGCTTGAACAAGCAGACATGAGGGTAAGAAAAAAGTGAATTTCATTGATCTAGTTCATTTAATGGAAAGCCATTTGTGTTTTCTAGTGTTGTGCATTAAGGAAGAATTTACTACATAGTTTGTCATAGAACAAATTCATAACTGGTCACAGAACATGTAAATACATACATTGTCTAACCATGTGGGAAGGGGAGAGAAGTGATGTCCTGAGTCTTCTGCAGGAGGTAGTGAGAGGATGAGGGGAGTCATGGAGAAGCAGCGGATCCCATGTTGTGGACTTTACATGAGATATAGGTCAGCCTTTGTCTCTTAGTGGTTAAGACTGGAAAACTGGGATGGTAGCACCCTATCCCACAGGATTGAGTGGAATGAATGGATTAAATTATGCAAATTTCCTAGATTAAGAACCATTAACATCCTTCCTTTTGTCCTTTCATTTTGTGACCTTTTGTGTCCTTTGATAAAAGTGACTGAAACATACTTCTCCCATATTTCTTCTGTTGACCTCACTATCTGTGTCTCGATTTTTTTCTTCTCTTTTCAGGATGTGGCCAGGTTCTTCGAGCTTCGAAGGGTCAGATCTTGTTGGAGAGCTATCCCTTAAATGCTCACTGTGAATGGACCATTCATGCCAGACCTGGGTTTATCATCCAGCTGAGGTAAGGGTCTGGGCCCAGGTATAAGGCATATGAGCCTATAAGGACACTGGTGAGATGGAAAGTCCTGTGTCCTGATGACCAGGGATGAAACACAGACACCATTCTCCCCTCCGGTATAGTTTTACCTCCTGGAAGCACTTCTCCTTTTCCTTCCTAGAGGAGTGGATGATTCTATCACTCATAGATGTGAACATCTGAGGATGTTGTTCTTCTCTAACCAGTGGTGAGGGAGGGTAGAGGAGGTTAAGTTCCCTGGTCCTCTGAGTTATGAGCTCTTAGTATTTTCCAAGTGAACCGTTCATGCCATCTAGCTTCTTAGACAGCTTCCTGCCCTTCAGGAGGAGCAACATGGTACCAAAAAGCGAAAGGGAGAAGCAAGCTAGATCCCTTCCTAAATCCTTTCTAGAACCTGATACTTGGTATCTGCTGTACCCTCAACCCAAGGACCTGGGCTTGGGAACAAGGCTCAGTGATTGGGCTTTCTTAGAGGAAAGCTGGTCCAAGGAGCCAGTGAGAGCCCATAGTCTTCCTGCTTAATGGGCTCTGAACTGGGTCTGAGAAAGCAGGTGCTAAATGCTACAAGTGAATATTTCAGTAGTTCAGGGACCAAGACAAATGGTTATTTCAGAGCCTCTGAGGGTGTCTCCAAGACTTAGGGCACAAAAATAAACCTCTCCTAAAATAAAATATAAGATCTAGAAATGTGTCAGCTATTCAGGAGTCCCAGAGAAGCACAGACTCATGGGCTTTCTTTCCACTTATTTAAATATGGACCTTCTAGTCAGGGACAGCTGAAACAGTGGAGACATTTGGAGGCATATGTAAAGTGTTTTTTCCAAAGCCCATCCCCAGTATTCCATTCACAGCACCTACTAGATCCACACTGCTATGCAAGTCTGTCTTCCTGTCTATAAAATAATCTCAAGGGCATCCACAAACCTTTGTGTCCACTGTCACAATTTTACAGCCAGCATCACCAGTTCTCCTGGTCCTGGGTCCTGTGTAGTCTGTCTACATCTACTTTGACCAATGCTACCATTTCCTTCCATTTAGAGTAGCTACCATGATCTTTATACATTGGAAATCTTGCCATCATCCCCTTGTTGATATCTGACAGTGCCTAACTATTAGACTTAAAAGAAAACAGGAGCTCCCCAGAGTGCAGGATAAAACTCTGGCACTCGTGGTTGGCCTCAGCATTCACCGTCCCTTCTCTCGCAGCCTTGTGGTAGCCTTGACTTTCTGTCAGGTCCTCATACGTGCCACATTCGTGACCACCACCAGGACTTCTACACTTAAAGAGAGTCTCCTCTCTAGACCTGAGTTTCTCATGACCACCATGAGTCTGACTCTGTTGTAATACCTGAATCATGGCTCAAAAATCAGACTCTCAAAAAGACATTACTAGACAGTAGGCATTTTTTTTCTCCATCTGAGTTCATTTCTACTCTTATTCCTTTTATTTAGCACTGGTGACATGTCTCTTTCTTTATCATCTGTTTTCTATATTGAGTATGCCTGTGAAGTCATCATTTGACCTTGAACTCACCCCTAGGACAGACCCGGACCCACCTTTCTGTCATTCTTTCCCCATGCAGGTTTAGCATGTTGAGCCTGGAGTTTGACTACATGTGCCAATATGACTATGTTGAGGTCCGTGATGGGGATAACAGCGACAGCCCTCTTATCAAGCGTCTCTGTGGCAACGAGAGGCCAGCTCCCATCAGGAGCACTGGCTCTTCACTCCATGTCCTTTTCCATTCTGATGGCTCCAAGAACTTCGATGGCTTCCACGCTGCCTTTGAGGAGATCACAGGTAAAGAGCACAGAGACAAATTTAGCTGTGGATGGTTTGCTTCATAAAAGCACCTTTCTATGTTTCCTCGTTCATCTTTATTCAAAGTGAGGATACCCAACTCTCAGAAGCAGCTTACGAAGTGAGGAGAAAAGAGGAACGATAAGGACTTTCTTTTTCCTCTTCAGTGAAGCTCATCCAAAACTGGGAGTAGGGCTGTGTTATATACTGAGGGCCCCCAGGTATGAAGGTGCGGCCTAGAATTTTTTTTTTAAAACTTTGGACTCTAGCAATCATGTGAAGAGACCAATTGTGGAAGCTTTGTGACCCAAGATTCATGACTTTGGAAAGATTCTTCTGCTTCGTGAATCTCAGTTTTCTAAGAAATAATAAAGGGGGGGGGGAAGATAGGCTAATCTTTAAAGAAATTCTGGAAGAAAAGCATGCACAATTTAAATACTCAATAACTGTCTAAATAGGAATCTGTAAACAGGCATCAAAAGTGTAAGTCCAGCCCATGCTGCTGGAATAACTCCCACTTGTGTTCAGGCAATCCTAATTAAACTCAGTTGGTCACAAAAATAAACAAAGCCAAAACCAGACATGAAAGTAGGAAGGGGTTTAGTAAGACTAGAAGGGGGCATGAAAGGCTGATGGGGGGTGTAAAAATAATCAAAATGCATTACATCCATTGCAGAATTGTCAAGATTTAAAGATATTTATTTGGGGCTGGAGATGGCTTAGTGGCTAAGAGTACTTACTAACTGCTCTTCCAGAGGTCCTGAGTTCAATTCCAAGGAACCACATGGTGGCTCACAACCATTCGTAGTAGGATCCAATGCCTTCTTTTGGTGTTTCTGAAGACAGAGACAGCATATGCACAAACATAACATAAATCTTTTAAATTATTTATTTTATGTGTATGTGTGTTTGGTCTGCATGCTTGTGTACAGTGTTCACGCCTGGTGCTCACAGAGGCCAGAAGAGAACATCAGATCACCTGGGAGTGGAGTTACAGTCAGTTGTGAACTGCCATGTGGGTGCTAGAAATTAACCCAGAGTCCTCTGGAAGAGTAGCCAGCTCTCTCTCTAAGTCATCTCTCCAGGCCCAGGAAAAAAATTGTTTTAAACTACAGTATTAAATGTCATTTATTGGTTACTGCAAGATCAACCTCAATCCTGTCCTCTCTGCTCCGATTTGGTCCTGTCTGGAGGTAGGATTTGACCTTCTGAACAAAACTCTGAATTCTAAGGAGTAACTTCAGCTCTTCTTATTGTGAGTCCGGATTCATCATGTTTTCTACAACAAGCTTCTGCTTTAAGGTCAATTTTCAAAGCTACTGAGCAGGAGTGAGAGTGCAGAGAGATGGCAGTCTGCTTTCCCAGGAGGTCTTGAGAGGGATATCTAATGTGAGAGTCTCAGGGAAGGAGGAGGTGAGGGGTTAGGGTTAGGCTTCCTTCCTCCAAGACCAGCCTCCTGGCTGCCCAGTCATCCCCCTCTGGAAAGCAGTGCTCACAGAAGCTCCTCACAGTTGTACCTGATTGAGTGCTTGGTTCCTTCCCATGCTATGCCCCATAATGCTGTGCAGGGAAAGATGCTTTACTGCTGGAGTGGAGGATGGTCAGCATGTGGCTAGACCCTCATTCTGGAATGGCACCCTCAGAATAGACAGAAGAGACACATCAGGAAACATCTGTGGATATTTGGAACAAGCAGCCAGAGCTGGCTGTCAAGGTAGCCACTGTGGGAAGTGGCAACTCACCAGCCCATGGCCCTGTGACTGAAGAAGCATCTTCCACTTCTGAGGAACACTGTCAAACAACAGACAGTACAACCTCTTGTCCCTCAAGCACTCCTAATTGTCTGCTTATCCTTCAGTTATTCCCTCTGGCTAGGGTCACATGTCCCAAACCTACATTTCAAAATCTATCCTGCAGGCCCTTCATCATATTCTCTCTCCTCCGATACCTTTCTCTTTCTCTGTTGAGCTATGTCTCTTTCCTTCGGTTGACTGCCCTGCAGCTTTTCTTTTGTCCGCAGTAAACTAACTACATTATGCTTCAGGTTAAAATGGTCCACTTTCCTGTCTATAGCCTTGATCTTGTAAATAGGAAGACCTGTGTATCTGGTTTTCTCTGGGGCCCTCACTACTATTTCTTTGAACTGAGTCAAGGGATACAATTCTTCTACAAGCATGAATGAATTAGGAATGATGGCTAACATGTACACTGATGTTTCTCATTGGCTTTTGCAGAAAAAAAGTCCCTAAGATGCTCAGTAAACCACAGATTCTGAGCTTCATTAAGATTTGGAAAGATTGAATATTATGTGTGTCCTTAGAACTTAGAATATTATGTGTGCACAGTAGGTCACTGAACTAAGAAGTTGTGCAGTAGGGCTGGAGAGATGGCTCAGTGGTTGAGAGAACTGGCTGTTCTTCCAGAGAGGTCCTGAGTTCAATTCCCAACAACCACATGGTGGCTCACAGCCCTCTGTAATGAGGTCTGGCGCCCTCTTCTGGCATGTAGGCATATATGCAGGCAGAACACTGTACATAATAAACAAATCTTGGGGGGGGAAAAAGTTGGGTTGGGGATTTAGCTCAGTGGTAGAGCGCTTGCCTAGGAAGCGCAAGGCCCTGGGTTCGATCCCCAGCTCCGAAAAAAAAGAACAAAAAAGAAAAAAGTTGTGCAGTAAAGAAATCCGAGCCATTACCTATTGAATCTTGGGGAGCCTAAAGTAAATCCCATTTGGTTCTGGCATAGTGAGGCAATGATTTAATTAGGGTTTCTTGCAGGAACATTGGTGAGGGGTTCCATTCAGGTAGCATCTGCCAGCATGGGTGATGGTTCCCAAAGGCTACACCACTTGAGTGGCCTCTGCAATCTGCAGGCAGCTACACCACTGAAGACTTTCTTTGTCTCCAGCATTTGTTTGCTGGTTGTGTAACCTTGAGGAGGAGCTACTGAGTCCCTGTGGGAGAGCCCTTCATGATGCTGCTTTCGTTGATGCAATACTCCCGTGGGTTTGCCTTATGCTTCTCAGACCACATGTTGGGTACCTTGAGCACACTCTCGGGTGCTTCAGACATGTCAAGCAGCATCCACATCATTTGGCATTTAATAGCTATACGGGTTCTGCATTCTCAAAATCACAGCAGCACGAATTCAGTAAAAGGAGCAAAAACATTGTAAGAAGTTGGGGGGGGGGCATTGCCAGTTCAGATTACAGGCATGGGGAGGTGGATTCGCTATTGGTGGTGACACTGACGGATACCTTTCCATTTCAGCGTGTTCCTCATCGCCTTGTTTTCATGATGGTACATGCATCCTTGACACCACTGGGTCTTTCAAGTGTGCCTGTCTGGCTGGCTACACTGGGCCCCGCTGTGAAAACCGTGAGTATGCTTACTGATAGGATTAAGGGCATTAGTGGGATGCAAAGAGATTTGGGGGCTCACAACACTATGATTTCTTGGTGTCTTCAGTGGTCTGTCTGAGATGGAACATCATATGGGGAGCTGGGTTGTCTTCATGCTCTGTGTGTGTGTGTGTGTGTGTGTGTGTGTGTGTGTGTGTGTGTGTGCACGTGCATGCTTGTGCACATGTGTGACTATGAAGAACAGAGTTTGATGTTGGGTATTTTCCTCTATCCCTCTCCTCCTTATTTTTCTCTACTGAATCTGGGACTCATGGATCAGTTAGTCTGGCTAGACAGCAAGGCCATCTTCCTGCTTGCTTCTCACAGAGCTGGCACAGAAGATGTGTACTGTCATGGTGACTTTTAAATAAATGGATGCTAAGAATGTAAGTTCAGATCATCATGCCTGTACAGAGAGCAGTTCAATCGCAGAGCCATCCTCCCAGTCCCATAAGCCATATTCCTTTCCTCCTCCTTCTCTCTCTTCATATGCCTTTTTCTTGGTTTGGATGCTAGGGACTGAACCCAGGGTTTCATGCATGCAAAGCACACCTTTCCGCTGATGTACATTTTTAGTCCTGGTATCATGTTTTGGCTCAACCATTCAATCACTAGATCCTTGATTTTTGTGGACAGCCAGAAGCAGAGTAATAACAGCCCTCAGTTACCTGAGGCCCTCCAGATGATGGAAACCAGGAGAAACAGATTCCAAAAAAAGATGCACACCAAAGAGGAGGGAGGGACAACAAACATGATTCCCTTTTGATACTAGATTTGAGGTTTTGCCAGGGAAGAGAGAAACTTGAACCCTCTGAGTTTAAGCATACGTCTAGCAGGGCGCGTCCTTTGCTTTGGGGAGTATCATGTGCACCATGGCATCACAACTGCCCAGCTCTGCTGTGTGGTGCTGAGGACCATGCCACTGACAAAGAAGAACTTCCCAATCATGACCAGAAATCATTTGTTATGGTGTCTGGTAACCAAGATGGGTACAATGTGTGTTCTAGCAGAAGTTTGAGACCTAAAATTAGTGACACTGTTTTCAGCTATCGCCCTGTGATGACAAACATGCAGAATGAGGGGTGCAAAACGAGAATGGAGGTTTGAGGACAAGAGGAGGAGCAGGACGTCCTAGGCAGGGCTCCCCAGAACAGATCCAGGGATGGGATGTGTGCAAGTGAGGCTCTGAGGACGAGCTTCCCAGAGGTGATGTTATGGCTTCGGAGAACTAGCCTAGACATGGAAAGAATTCAAGAGAAAAGCAATTTCAAGAAAAATTGGAGGCCCAGTGCTGGGTGGTGGCGAAATAGGAAATTCCAATGAAGTAAAGGCATGGGCACTGGGCTCTTCTAGCCACATAGCAATTAGTCAGTAGCCAAGGCTGCCCTAGGGAAGGAGGGAAATGTGACATGCTGTCTCTGCTTGATTGTCAACTTGACAAAGCCTAGACCCTCCTGAGAAGGGAGTCTCGGTTGAGGGATTACCCAGATCAGACAGCCCTATGGGCATGTGTGTGGGCATTGTTTCCATTGTTAATCCATGTAGCAGGGCCCAGCCCACTATGCTTGGCACCAGTCTCTGGGCTGGTGCTCCTGGGATAACTAGGAAAACTAGCTAAGCATGAGTCTGCAAATGAGCCAGCAGGCAGCTTTCTTCCATGGTTTCTGATACACTTCCTTGGCTGCAATGAGTTCCCTGCATGGAAGTCATGCTGTGTGGAAGAGCAAACCACCCTGCTTTCAGGTTCCTGACTTGAGTTACTGTCTTGGCTTTCCTCGGTGATGCACCCTGACCCAAAAAGTGCAAGATAATAAATGCTTCCCTCCCTAAGTTATTTCTGGTGAGAGCACTTTATCCCGGCAACAGAGAGGAAACCAGAACATATATATGCCTAGCTTCCTGAGCAGCTGCGCTGTACAGTTACGGGAACCCAGGATCAGTTTCCTGCAATCATACAGGTCAATTCAATGGGGGAACTTCAGAACTGGAGGAAGGGCTTCAAGGGCAGAGAACCAATAGAGCTTGCTCTAGTCATCCCTAACCAGCACATGCATGTCCTGTCCTCTGCTGTCTGGGAAGTTGAAGTGTTTATCAGTAAATGATTACTAGCATTCCTTACAACAAAGTGCTGATGGGAAATGCAGTTTCAACAGTGGGTCTCTGAGCATGACACTGTGTCTTGCTAAAAACCCTGGTTTGGCACAGCTGGCCTGAACATCGCTGTGTAAGAGGCTTAGAAAATGAGGTTGGGAATCACGGACCCTCCCTCATTTGAGGCTTCTGTGTTATATGAAGCAGATGAGAAGAGTGGGGCTCCTTCCTTGTTTCAAGGACTTGTATATACAGTCTAGAATCTCCACAACAGCCAACCCTGAGGTTCAGAAGGGGACCTGACGAAAGGGAAGGCTTCATTTCTGAATGGCTGGCTAGAGTTTTGATCCATAGAGGTAAGGCTAGGGAAACACAAACCATGAGCTCATAAGGCAGAGAAGCCTTTAAAACAATGTTTCAAACACGCAGAGAAAGGTAAATTGTTGCAGAAGTTATGGCGAAAGCATGCATGGGTAGTTTGGGGCGTAGCTCTGTGATGAAGTGCTGACCTACCTGTGCAAGGTTTGGGGATGGATCCCAGTACTGCAAGCAACAAGGCCACAGAGAGATAAAAGCAAGCAAACCGCCATCACTTAGGAAGATGGGCAAGGGGATGAACTCTCCATTTCCAGTTCAAAAACTGTAAGCCCCGCCCCCTCCTTCCACTACTGTGTAGCTGCAGCTGGGTGAAGAGCTGAGTGTGGCCATCTCATCTGTCGCTTGCTAACATCCATATGGGAAGTTAAATTTTTATTATTTTCAGTAAGATCTAGGTCTGCATTTCTTGATAGGAAGTGCAGGGTGAATTCTAACTTACTCAGTGGGGGAGACATCACAAAAGTCCAGCCGCGGCAGCTTACCTTGTTATTTCTGAACAGATCTTAGACACTGTTTTTATGTGGCAGTCTGTGCATGAGGAGGGCAAGATCCATGGGGTGGCACTTCTGTTTTCCCTCTGAGGGTATCAATGGGCTGGAACCATCTCTCCCGAGGGAATTCTTTCAAAATTAACAAGAAGCGCAAGCAAACATTTGGAGAATCTCCAAACTCCAAAATATCCAAACTGGATCAGAAACTTGTTTTTAAAAGCAGCTTCAAGGATCCCCAAAGCCAGCATGCATGAGAGTCCTGTTATTTATGAATATGTCTTTAAGCCTGGTCTGCAGCAAATTCAGAGCCAGGAGGCAGAGTCACACATTTCTCTCCTAGTTTGTGTTCTCTCAGATGCAGATCTTACCATGTAGTATGGTGAGAGTCCAGGTGATTGATAACCTCTGGTCAACTCTGTGTCCTTTCCCCTAAATGAGGTTCATCTACGCCACCATTCCAAACACAGTCCTTGACATTAGTCATTCTCCTCATGTTTTATGTCTATGAATGGGAGTGGAAATGAGTAGGTTTTCTATCTAACACCAGAAGAAACACAGATGTAAAAAGTCAAATGGGAACTTTCGATGCTGCTCCAGGGGTAAAGTGTTTGCTACCCAAGTGCAAGGACCTCAGTTCAAACCCCCAGAACTCACATAAAGCCAGATGCATGAGTGTGTACTTCTGTAATCTCTGTGCTCCTGAGGGGATATTGGAGGGAAAGACAGAATTCCTGGAAGCTGCTGGGCCTTGTGTGTGCAGTCTATGTATATGGTGTGGTGGTGGTGGTGGTGGTGGTGGTGGTGATGGTGGTGTGGGGGTCCTTTGTTTTCTTCACATATGCCCATGACCTGTACATACACATTAATATACACAAACATATACATACATACATACATACATACATACATACATACATAATACACGTTTATTTTTAAGTAGTTGAACAGTCTCAGAAGTAGAAAATAAAATAAAACATTTTTTTCCTCAGCCATCTTTTTTTCCATAGGAGCCACCTTGAGGAATACTAGGTCTATCTCAGAATTTTTCTAAGATATTCAAAGATAAGTTAGTTATTTAAACCATACTTTAAACCAGTGATGCTCGACTTGGGTGAAGTCGCCCTCCACCTTCACACATGGATGGCATTTGGCAACATGGGAAGAAGGTAACTTGGATACAGACTGACTGAGGATGCACCCTGTGGCAGACGGAAGACACAGGAAACACACTCCTGCTGTTATCTGGGCCAATGTCAGCAGTAACGGGGGGGGGGACCCTATTTTAAACAAGCATAAAGCACACATATGAACTTTCAACGTGTTGTCAATGCCCATGTTATAGGCATTTCCCCAGACAAAATGATTGCCAACAACTTTATAGTGGCTATGAAAATATGCATTCATTTAATTCCTTAGACAGAGTTAATATTGTTCTAAATACTTTGCTATTATGGAGAAGGCTGTACTCCATTTCCTGGTATTATTTTGTTGCTCACATGTGACTTGAATGCCCAGATGCTGCAGTTTGTTCAGAGGGCATCTATAATTATATTTTTGAGAGACATTGCCAAAAGGGCACTAGAAGATGCTTTTAGTTAATCTGATATCATCTGGTGTTGTAGGAATGGACTCCTTTTTCTCTGCTGATTAAAGGATTAAAAGGCAGGAAAAGTTTGAAAGTCAAGCAAAGCCAGTAGTTATTCAAAGAGGATAATTTTATTAGTTATAAAGGAAAAAATTCCAGATCAGGCAAGCTGTATCTCTCAACAGCTGTCCAGAGGAGGGGAATGGAGAAGAGAAAGGAAAAAGAAAGAAAGGAAAAAAGAAGGAAAGAAAGAGAGAGAGAGAGAGAAAGAAAGAAAGGGAAAAAGAAAGGGAAAGGGAGAAGGAAAGGAAAAGGAAAAGAAGCTATACTGTTTGAGGTAAGCCAGCATGGAGGGCAGCCATGTGGCTGCCGACACATGATACAGAGTGGGGTTAGAGGGAGAATGAAGCCCCCAGTGTTAGGGAAAGCATGGTTGGAAAAGGCATTGAAGAAACGAAAAGGCTGGGCTTTGTGAGCGGTTCAGAAAAGCAGGCAGACTGTGTGCTCTTTTACAGAGTATGCTAGGGAGCAGGAATTCTGGGAAGGAAAAAGTATAGACACTCATTAAAGGGGTAATTGTTCTTCCTATTTCTTTAGCATGGTTTAAAGTAAGCCTGCCTCTAGGAGAGTTACTGCCTTCCAGAAAGATGGACCTCAGCCAGGTGATTGACCAATCCGTCAGGATTAATTCTTTTATTCTTGGGGTAGCTTGGAATGTTGTGACTCCACCCAGCCTGTTGACCCTAAGTAACTAGTTTTCCCTTAATGGGCTTTCCCCACTGTTGTGTCAGGTCTACTGGATGATCCCTAGTGCAACTACCGCGCTTCAAAATAAGAACTGGGACCTGTATTTCAGAAACTAGATGCTAGTTTCCTCAGACTGGAACTCCTACTCAAAGGAACCCATCAGTCTGAGGAGAGAGTTCCTGACTAGATTCATGAGGCTTGTCTTTATTCCAGTGGTCAGGAGGATGCCAAAACCCCCGCAGAACAGCCTGTAGATGTTACCCTCGCAGTCTCACCTTCCCTAAATCTTTTCCCAAGATGGCAATCTTTCCCCTGCTCTCCAGTGACCTTCTCAGAAACCTAACTAGAGGGAACGGCCCCTCCTTAGTGCTCAGGCCCACTTGTCTCCTGCCAACACCCTCAGCGACCTCCAGGATCCCTGGGCCACCGTGTGAGAAACCGAGGTCCTTTTCTTTCCTCTGAGGGTTCCTGTTTCATTGTATGGAGCCCAGGGACAAAGCAGTCTTCTAGTAAATGGTCTGAATCTTGTTTTGAAAGAGTGGAGAGTGAGAGATTCATCGCCTGCTCCAATTTCCATGTTGCCTTTGTTCCTCTGGCCCAGTTGACAGAGCTGGGCTCTCCCCCTGCATCCTAATGAAGGCTGATAAAATGGGCTAAATCTTCAGTCACAATGTTCACACTGCAAGCTCTGACGCTCCTTGGAACAAAACGGATCGGTCCTCCCCAATTAAAGTAAAACGGTGAATCTGGACTCATTGGGGTTTTTGGAGTCTCCGAAGGTTTCCCACTGGTCTGTCCCAAGGATCAGGGAGAAAGAGCAGGATGGGAGGCCCACTTTATTCCTGAGCTTCAAAGCAGCAGCCCGAGTTTCTCATCAGAATGAGCCACTGGAAACTTTGGGAGGGTCCAAGGAAACAAGAATGCTGACGCAAAGAGAGTGTAGGAGACCCCTAGTGGGCAGCAGCCATGTTTCCCATCATAGATGGGTAAAGGAATGTGGCAGGATTGATTGATATACGCTATCTAGAAACAGGGCAGGTAGGGCAACTTAAAAATGTAATTGCCACCTTTTCCCCAATTCCAAAGACTTCTGTTATCCGGAACATAGGGGGAATAGGTACATCTTTGTCTAATGGGAGATGGTGCACACCAGGGCGAAGGTCTAAGGTGAAGGACTTTGAATAGACCGTGACTTTGCATTTCCTAGTCTTGAATGAATGACTTAACATGTATGAGCCTCCATTTTCCAAGTTAGAAATTCTAGAAAAACAATGCTAGGTTATTGGAGGGATGGAGCTTGGAGATTCATGTAAGACAAGAGTTGAGTATTAGAAGCAATTGTTTTCAATTTATGATTACTAATACTTCCTTTTAACTAAAATGCCATTTAAGATTTATTATAAAGTTACAGTAAATAAATCATTAAAATATCCCACATTATTTATAATGACGAGTAATGACAGTAATGTAAATGATACATTAGGATAGAATCTTACTAAGATCTGGAACATGGAGGAAACAATGACTATATTTTTCATTTTATAATAATCTAATATTTTATTTTTAAATCACATGTTCTTCCCTATGTATCTAAAAGATTTTTAATTTTTTTATTGAAAATAAGTCTTTCTTTTAATACATCTTAACCACAGTTCCCCTCCCTCCTCTCCTCCCTCTTAATATATAATTAATGGACTATTACATGATATTTCTATACCTGTATAGATAGATCATTGATCATTCATTGATTATACCCATCTAGTTGGCAACCCCTTTCGTCCTCCCTTCTGTCTCCTGTTTCATGTGGGGTTCTGGAGAGTTTATGTGATGGAGGAGAGTGTTTCGTTAGTCAGAGTTTAGCAAACAATGTCCCCCCCAAATACTGGGCAAACAGGTGATGGCATACAAATTACTCACTGGCTGAACTGCTCCCACAAACATGGGATGGAGCAGACTGTGTCCATCTGCCTGTTGCTTGTCCTGGCCCTTTCGACTTTTGTTTTGGTGGATGAGGTCCCTGAGGCATGACTTAATGCAGGAGCACATTTAATGCAAATCCTGGGTTAAGAGGTAATCCATTAGAGCTAGGATGGGCTGCATGCCCACTGAGAGTGGGCACAACGAATTAAACTTAAATGGAGACACATATTCCTGTGGCCACAGCCCCAGGTGAACTCCACCCCTAGATGCAGGCCACAAAACTCCTGTCTGTCTAAGGGCCTGCCTTTGAGAACAATCTTCGACTGATCCCCAGCGACTTCAAAATGTAAAAACAGCATCATCATTGTAAATTCCAGAGCATTCCTGTTGGTATCCATGTGTTAACAGTTTTTCTTGAGATAGGGTCTCACTATGTCACCTAGTCTGACCTCAAACTTGCAATGCTCCTGCCTCAACCTCCAAGTCCTGAGAGTCCAGGCATGCACCACTGTGCCTAGTTTCTCTAGTCTCTCTCTCCCTCTCTCTCTCTCTCTCTCTCTCTCTCTCTCTCTCTCTCTCTCTCTGTGTGTGTGTGTGTGTGTGTGTGTTCATGTGGTATATGCATGGGTGCATATATGAATATGCCCATAAAGCCCAGAAGTCAACATCTGGTGTCTTTCTCAGTCCTCTCCACTTTATATTTTTGAGGCAGGGCCTGTCATGGAAACAGCTCACTGCTTGAATAGATTGAGTAGCCAGTGAACTTTTGGGGCTCTGCCTGTCTCCACCCACTAAGTACTGAGTTTGCAAAGTGCATTATCATATTCAGATGGTAAGTGGGTGCTGAGGATCCAAACTTAGGTCTGCATGCCTGTGTGGCAGGCACTTTAACTGGACGAACTAGCTCCCCACCTCTCCAGTACCCCAATTTTCCTATTCCATTTTTTAAAAGTAGATTGCACTCTGTAGCCTAGGCTGGTTCTAGAACTCATTCTAGGCTGGTGTGTAACTCCCAGAAGTCCTGCCTTGGGCTTCCAAATACCAGGATTACAGATGCAAGCTGTTCTATCCATTCTATACGCAGCTTGTCTATTCTTAATGTAGCCCGGCCTCTGAGCTTCGTGTAATTGTATCCACTCAATTTTATCAACATTACAGCACAATAGATACTGAAACCATCATCACTTCACAGACTAATTTAGAAATGTTTTTGGGTGCCCATTAAACTAGATACTGGGATAAACAGAGGTGTATAATGCATATTTGTCTCCTCCTTTTGACAAAGCCATAGAACCCTCTTAACCTTAGCCCTTTCCTAGTACAGAGGAAGGGTCACATGTGGTAGACTTCTTGGCAAGGACTTTCACTAACAAGAACTTTGTTAATGGTGACAAAGATTAATCAGTGAGAGTCTCACTAGGTATACCAGGCTGCTCTTGAACTCAAGATCTTCCCACTTCAGATTCCCTAGTGCTAACATAAATCTGCACTACACTGGGCCCTGAATGCCTCTTATATGTCAGACATTGGCTGGAATCTCCAAGGACTGAGTGTGCTCGGCACCTCAGGACCCTTTTGCAAGGTAACTCAAAACACTCAAGGCTAAGCAGCAGAATTGTCCAGGGATATTCATAGTGAAATTTCTTATTCTTTGAAAAGTTGACTCTGCTAACTACTGGGAGATATTTCACCCAGTAGTTTAGATTCTCTCTCTCTCTCTCTCTCTCTCTCTCTCTCTCTCTCTCTCTCTCTCTCTCTCCCTGGCTCCCTCCCTCCCCCCATCTGTATGTGTCTGTGCATATGTGACATGTCCATGTGTACATACATGTGGAGGCCAGAGGGCAACCTTAGGTATTTTTCCCAGGAGTTGTCTATCTTGTTTTTCAGAAAGTGTCTCTCACTGACTTTGCCAGTTTGGCAGGGGTTACTAATTGGAAAACAGAGGGCTCCTCGAATCCTTTCTTCCCCACTGCTTGAATTACAAGCACGTAGCACCTACCTTTTCTACGTGTGTTCTGGGGCTGGAACTCAAGGCCTCACCCTTGCATAGCAAACATCTCACTCACTGAGCTATCCTCCCAGTTCCATGTCCATCTTGACCATGACTCGGGAAAAAAAAATCCCTGAAATTTGGGGAAAACTAAAAAAAGATGGTAAACACCCAGCAGACACAGCAACATATTTATTGAGCTGCTCAGATCATGTAAGTGGCCCACTTTATCACAGGTTGACTTGGGACACGTAAACCACTAAGACTTTCTGAAATTTGTCAATTTTGACTGTCTCTTGGACATGGGCAGTTTTAAATAGGCCATCCAAGCACCGGAAAGTGCTATTTGAAAGACACAGTGTCCCAGAGGCCCAAGACAATACTGATTAAGATCAAATAGCCAATTAAGCCCCAGTCTCCAAATTGCTGCTGGATGAATAGACAGCAGTGTGTGCCATCCAAGCATAGCTTCACATGGGTAGCACCTCATTCACACCCACAGAGGGCTGGAAAACATGGGCGAAGCAGAATCCTATTGGCTGGAAAGGGATAAAAAGAGACTTCACTAAGGACTTTAAGAAATGACACTCAGCTGGTGTCATTTCTGGTTAATGATGACCTTTGAGAGAGTACAACACACGTGCTTTAGCCCAGAGACACCAAATTCAACCGTGAACCCAACAAGAAAAAGTGTGGAAGAGAAAAGAGGCCATCACCCACTTGTCTGTGAGCACTGGCTTTGTGTTAAGTTGGGTTTCAGAATTCACAAAGCCTCGGTGAGAACGTTAATGCCTTTTCCAAACACAGCCCAAACTGTCACAAGCTATTTCCTTGCTTTTGGTGATGAGTGAGATTGGGTAGATATAAAGAGGGTGCTAAGTATTGAAACTAATACCTCGCTGCCCCAGCTCCAATCACAGCGAGGTCACAGGATAACGACTTCTATTGACGTTCGTTGGGCCTGTGTGCTTTGTTGTAGTGCTCAGGAACTCTTGTGGAGAATGACTACCAGCTCCAACTTTTCCTCACTGGGTAACCTGGCTTTCACAAATATTTCATGACTGAAATTTGCCAAAAGGCAAATATACTCTTCATATATTACATTGCGATTCACTATAGACCATTTTTACAATCAAGAAGAGTATACAGAATAATAATTAATTTAAAATAATAACAAGAATAAAAATTAGAAGATGGTGAGGAAAGAGATTAGCCAAAAGTCACCACAAGTTTATCTAGAGGTGTAAACATTTATTTTATTCTGACTTGAACTCCTTTCTGCTCTGACTATGTAACTGGGACCCCAACAACTGCTCTCTCTAGAGACCCAGAAAATCTGGTGATGAAGTTTGAAGGACAGAGAGCCACAGGGCCAGGGCTTCTCAAGCCTCTTGGAGCTCATAAAGGACAGCCTATTCCCTAGATGCTGTAGTGTTTGACTTTTGCTGTGCTGGGCTTTGGGCTTGCTCTGGATCCATTTCTCTTTTTATGGAAATGTTTACTGTACACCAATATTAGAAGTATAGAACCTTTTGATTGAACAGTGGCTCATGTGTCTAGGAGTTTGCATTGAGTCTCAGAAAATACTTTGAATTTCTGAACAGTAGTGAGATGGTAGAGATTATTGGGACTTAAGGAAGGAAGTGGATTTATTTTGTATTATGAGATGGATATGAATCGCTTAGGGGCAGGAGTGACATTATACGGTTTTAAAGCAATAGTTGGGTGTCAGTTGATAAGGGATAGAATTATGATGGTTAATCAATTAGATCATCTTCTGCTTATACTTCTAAAATATCTGATAACCTTCCATTAATAATAAGTAGCAGCATGTATTTGGGGGGTTTGTTATCTGAAGGATACTCAAACATGAAATATCTGTATTATTGATTTGAAAGACATTAGACTTGAGATTTTTTTAATGAGTGCACAGACAGATCATAGATAGATGGATAGATGATAGATAGATAGATAGATAGACACACAGAGAGACTTTTTTTGACACACAGACTTTTAAGGTCATGGGAATGAGTAGAAGCCACAGAAATACTTGTGGAGAAAGGCAGTATTGTCTCTCAATGGACTTGATATCTTCTTAAAGTTATTCAAAATGCCACTTAGCATTTTCCACACAGTGTGGTATTGGTGCTCTCATCCTAGGGAAGCGTTTCTGAGCCTCTTCTCAGTGTCTCGCACTGCCCTGCCTACAGCACATGCCCTGGCAGTTACTGTCCAGTACCTTAGAGATGACACAAATGTGATAAAACTGGGAATTCTACTTACAAGTCTCCAGTACTCATTCTGGGCAGGACATCTAACTTGGAGTCAGGGTCCATTTCACTTGGCTTTCTATCTGTAAATTCAGAAGCTTTCTTTCAGACCACGCAGTTGGCTAAGTGGTAGCAAGGCAGTTGCAGCCATTTTACCTAATCTAGTGAGTCTTTGTTGCTCCCAGATAACAACTTCCGCTGTTCCCGTGTTTGCTGAGGACCTTCGCACCCTATTCAAGTTGACCTGAAGCCCCCATGGTTACCTCACTTATTCCTCACTTAGTATGCTATCTTTTGACGTGATTTTAGAATGAAAACATTAGTCACAGACAAGCCGGTACTAATGAAAAAGGTGTGCATATTTACTCCCCCAGCCTCACTTGTGTCTTCTTTTTCTCTGTTAGAATGAGTTGAGCTAGTTAGCTTAAAGAAGTTAAACTGAGTTTCTTACAGTGACAGCCCTTAAACATCTAATTGAACTACTATGATTTTTCTTTATTTTTATAGGGTGGGGGTTGAATGTAAGATCTCATATGTGCTAGGGAAGCTTTCTGCTACTAGGCCATATGGCTGGACACTTTCACTTTTCATTTTCAGGCAGGGTTTAAGTTGGACTGACTTTGAATCTCCACTATGGTCCGGGCTAGTCTTGGCCTTTCAATGTTCACTCACTTAGCTACCCGAGTCCCTAGGAATCTACCAGGCTTGGCTCAGGATTCATCTCATTGTCAAAGATTTTGCTTGATAAAAGTTAGACCCAAAGAATAAATGATGGATATCACAAAGCATAGCTTGATAGAATGTTGTGAGTCCTTTTTGTTCGCAAGTGCTTAAGTGAGGCTGAGGAGAGGCTAGGCGCACGCGTGCCTTTCGAATAAGCCAGAACCAACACCACTTGTACTTCTGGTTTTGAAATTAAAAAAAAAGTCTCTCTGTACAGATGAACTCACAGCAGTTGCATGAGACTTGCACAAAATCAAGCCAGCCAACATTCCGGTGTGGATGGGAGAAGTACTCATGGAGTCCCACCCCTAACTGAGAAGATATTGATGGCAAATGGGGAAGGAAAATAAGTTTTGTTTTGTTTGTTTTTCTTACTTTTTTTTTACAGTCCAGTCATTACTCCCTCCCAGTCTGCCTTCCTATGCTTTCTCATCCCATTCCTCCTCTCCCTGTCTCTAATAGGATGTCTCCTCCTCATTTTCCCCTCCAGGACTCCCCACTCACTCCCTGGGGCATCAAGTCTCTTGAGGATTAGGTACATCTTCTCTCACTGAGGCCAGACCAGGTAGTCCGCTGCTGTGTAAGTGTTGGGGAGCCTTGGACCAGCTAGTGTATGCTGCCTGGTTGGTAGCTCAGTTTCTGAGAGGTCTCAGGGGTTGGGGTTAGTTGAGACTGCTGGTCATTCTCATCATCAGCTTCTTCTGGCATTTCCCTAATTCAACCACAGGGGTCCCCAAATTCAGTCCATTGGTTGGGTATAAGTATCCATATCTGACTCATTCAGCTGCTTGTTGGGCATCTCGGAGGACAGCCAAGCTAGGCTCCTGTCTGTAAGCACAACATAGCATCAGTAATAGTGTCAGGCTTTGGAGCCTGCCCTTGAGTCGGATTCTAATCTGAGTTGGTCACTGGACCGTCTTTTCCTCAGGCTCTTTTCCATTTTTGTCTCTGCAGTTTTTTCATACAGGAACTATTCTGTGTCAGATTTTTTGGCAGTGGGATGGCAACCCCATCTCTCCACTTGATGTCCTGTCTTTCTACTGGAGGTGAACTCTACAAGTTCTCCCTCTCCACTATAGAGAATTTCATCTAAGGTCCCTCCCTTTGAGTCCTGAGAGTCTTTTCCCTCCCAGGTCTCTGGTACCTTCTAGAATGTCCTCCTCCCACCCTCCCAGATCACATAATTCTATTCTTTCTACTGGCTTTCAGGGCTTCTCTCCTGTTTCCTTCCCACCCCGAATACTTGATCTTGTTCCCCTTTTCCCTTCCCTTCCCCTCTCCCACTCAGGTCCCTCCTTCCCTCTGTTTCCTGTGGTTGTTTTCTTCTCCCTCCCAAGTGGGATTGAGGTATCCTCACTTGGGCCCTTTGTCTTCTTAACCTCCTTGAGTTCTGTGGATTGTATCCTGTGCACTAACACCACTTATTAGTGAGTACGTACCATTTGGGTCCTTTTGGGTTTGAGTTACCTCACTCAGGATGATATTTTCTAGTTTCATCCATTTGCTACAAAACTCATGATGTCCTCGTTCTTAATATCTGAGTAGTATTACATTGTATAAATAAACCACATTTTCTGTATCCATTCTTCTGTTGTGGGACATCTAGGTTGTTTCCAACTTCTGGCTATCACAGATAAGGCCATTATGAATATAGTGGAGCACATGTCCCTGTGGTATGATAGGACATCTTTAGGGTATATGCACAAGAGTGGTATAGCCAGGTCTTCAGATAGAGCTAGTTCCAATTTTCTGAGGAACCTCCAGACTGATTTCCAGTGCGGTTGTTCCAGTCTGCAATCCCACTAGCAATGGAGGAGTTTCCTCTTTCTACACATCCTTGACAACATGTGCTGTCGTCTCGGTTTTTGATCTTAGCCATTCTGACTGGTGTAAGGTGTAATCTCAAAGTCACTGCTGAGAGAGAGAGAGAGAGAGAGAGAGAGAGAGAGAGAGAGAGAGAGAGAGAGAGAGAGAATATGAAGTAGGAGGGAAAAGTGAAAAGTGGTGGCTTTAGAGAATAGGGAATAAATTGGAGTGGTGGGAATATGGAGTAAACTTGATAAAATGAATTATATTCATGTATATATTTTTGAAACAGTACAAATATTTTTAAAGGGTACACAGGTGGGGGGCACTCATTAAATATTATGTGATCAGTCAGCACCTCCTCAGTCCTCCACAGACAGACATGAAGGAGTTTAGAAAGACAAACTAAGTGGTTCTTTATTCTTGAGCAGCTTTTTAACCAGTATTCCTTAAAAATCTGAACTTACAGCTTGGAGATCTGAGCAAAAGGAAAGGGATAAATATTCATAGAAGATTAGTGTGTCACATTAAAATTCTAGATTCATTCATAAAATATATTTCATTTGTGGACAGGAATATCATATGGTAATGACATAAGGGAAGAGGGCAGGTTGTCTGTCTTTCCAAGGCTGGGCTCTGCCCCAGGGCCTGCTAACTATCAGGTAATGGTGAGGCAGTTCCAATATGAACCTTCTTCTGTCATAGACTATGTCACTTATTTGCCCAGAGGACACCAGAAAGCGGTGTTATTAGTGTGCAGCAAAGAACCACTCTTCCTGGAGACAATGCTGTAAGGTTGTGACGTACTGTATAATACTGCTATCTTCATGTCCACTTCTTATAGATCCCTGACCTTGGTCATCTCAGCTGACAGTAGCGATTCTTGCTGTACTAATCTGAAGGGAGAAAAACAATGTAACTACATCTGCTTTAAATCAACTTAAAAATAGCACTTGGATCTATAATTGGGACCCCAGTATTGGTCATTGCAGGAGGCTTCTCTATGCCACAGGCTATACAGAATCACATTATGTAGACAGCATGAAGCTATCAGGGAGGATCCTGAGCAAGTCTTTGTTAGTCATCTTGAGAAATCCCATTGTCTACAATACCTGATCCCTTCATGCACAATAGCTTGGCTGGAATGGATCTGACTTTGAGCATGAGATTGTTTATGGAGACCGAAGCCCTTCTCTAAGGGTCTATCTATTATTTTCCTACCCACATTCTTCATTACCTAGCCATGCTGATGGTTCTGTGACATGGCCTTACTAGGCTCTCATCATTGTCTGCAGAGCTAAGAAGGGAAGGCATGAGAGGGAGGCACTGGTAATAAGAAAACAGCATTGTCACCTTAGGCTAGTTTCTCCTGGGTCAAGCATTCAGGACTCAGTTTTTGTTAAATGAAGTATTCCCAGGGTCAGACAGTAAGGGAAATGGAGAAGACAGAAGGGGAAGAACTCAGTCAAGAGTGTTTTCAAATGAAGCCTGATCCCATAGGGGTCTGGAAAATGAAAATTACAGTTCAAGGGATATGCCCATCCATTGGCCAACCTTTCACTGGATAAAGCTTCAGACAAAAATCAAGGTTATTTTCAGCTCTCTTCAGTTGGGCTAGCTAGTTTTCATCTCCAAGGACAGTTTGATCAAGGATGCAGGTACCAGCGGTAAACAGCAAAACACACCTGGAAAATACAAGGCAGGTCCCCTGTGTTGGTTCAGGGACACAAGGAACCTGGTGAGGGCTCCTGTAGAATTCAAGATGAGAGTAGTTACAAAGCTGTAACATGTGTGCCTGTAAAATGGCACCATAATGAAGCACTGCATACAGTGCTCTTTGGGGAGGTAGGGACAAAGACTACAGAAGGTCTTTAAACGTTCATCTGAAACAATATTCCAGAGAAGTGCCCCTTTGGTGACAGTTTTGTTCATGAATTAGCAGATAAGGACATGCTCAATTTAATGTGTTTCTGTCCTCAGGCTGAGTATCAAAAAGAACAAGGCAATGTGCTATTTATTATTAATCATGGGATGTTCTACTTAGCAAAGCAGGGCTTCTAGCTCCTGTATGCCAGAGACAGAGATATTTTAAATTCTCTATTGGCTTTGTCTGAACTCTCTGTACCACTGAGGTGAAATGAGACACAAAGCTCTTGGGAAAAAAATCAAACAGAAAAGAATCATGAATCTGTCCAATTCGGGAGATACAAAGGTTTCTAAAAAGAGAACACATGGAGGATTGGAGATTGCTTTGAAACCACATGAGATGAGATGGTCTGTGTACCCACCGGGGGATGACTAAATGAGGGAAAACAATGCTGGACAGACTAAGTCTTAAGACTCTTTTCAAAAGCATCATAAGTAGGTGGGTAGCTTTGGAAAATACAGGGAACAAGAGAGAAGAGACAGGTATTGTTTGATATAGGAAAATTTAAGGTTTCAGTGTGCAGGATTAAAATTGTCCAATTGTAGAGACACTACATGTTGTAACCAGAAGTCTGAGTCTACTTGAATTTGGAAGCTCATAGTTGCTTCTGTTCCAGTCTCCATTTCTTCTCATGCAGGGCCATCAGTTTACATACATGTTTATTTTCCTATCCATTTTTACCCTTTTGGCCATTTAGGCTTCCTTATGATTCTTTTCTTGTAAGTATTCTTTCAGTTTATTAGTACTCTTCAGCCTCATTGGATTTCCTATTAAATTATCCACTGAATTTTTTATTTTATCATTGTACTTTTCCATTTTAGATTTTCTGTGGTTATATTTTTAGGCTTATAGTTTTTGCTAAAGTTATCCATCTCGTCCTTGGCTTCCTTGAAGATATTTGGCATAGTTGTGTTTTAAAGTGGTAATCACAAAACAACATTATCTGGAACTTTATGACTCCCCCCCCCTTTGGTCTATTTCTCTTGGTTTTCAGTTACATGATCTTGCTTTCTACCTTGGTCAGTTGAGATTGCTACAGTGGAATGACATGCATTGACAGATTAATGTTTATTTCTCATAGATATAGAGGCTAAGAAGTCCAAGATCAGGACACTAACATCTAGACGATTTGTCTAATAAAAACCTTTCTAATTTACAGGTGTTGCAATCTTGCTGTCTCCTTACATGAAGGAATGGAGGGGAGAAAACTCTCTGGATTCCATATCACAGAGGCAGTAATGTCACTCATAAGGGTTCTATACTCATAATCTAATTATTTCCCAAGCATTCTACCTCTGAATGTTATACTATGGGAGTAGTTAGGATTTCTACAGATGGCTTTTGAGGGAGACACAAGCATTCATTTCATTGAATCATCATCTCATAGAAGAATGTTTAGCTTCATCCTGGTGACATTATATAGAATACCTTAAGTATACTAAGTGTTTTCAGAATTCTCCATCCTAAGGTCTCACCAAGTTTCAGCTGCTCTGGTCCCTGTGGCTTTTCTCAGTTCAGAAGTAAGATGTGCTCTATGAAAAGTTTGCATATGATCTGATTCAACAAATGTCATTTGGGAACATGTATGTACTGAAGAATTGTAGGAAGAGAGTCATACCATCACATCCTGGATAGAGGTGGTGACACATGACAAATTACCTTCTCTCTCATTCTTATTTTAAAGCTTTCCCAGTGAGAGAAGCAAATGATTTGAAAATGATAAAGCTTTATTTTCTCCAAAAGTTCAAGAACTTCTCAGTGCTCAGACCCACAGTAAAGGTAGCAGATGTACACAGCTGGAGGGCCTAGCCCATGACAAATCAGGGTGTGAGAGTATCATACCATGAAAGTACCTTCTTCCAAGGAAAAAGAAGCCAGCTCTCAGGTTTACCTGTCCAAGCCAGCAGCAGAAAGGATTTTTTTTTACCTTCTGCTGAAGCTGATGTGGCTACAGTTTAGATTTTTAGTTCTCTGCGTTTTAGGACTAGCCTTAAATACCACCGTCTCTCAGAATAGATGAAGAATAACACTTGCAGATACTTTTACAAAGCTTCAGCCCTTACATTGACTAACTGGGCACAGATTTAGGTGAAAGCCACAGCTAAGCAGTCTAGTTGTCAGGGATCAAGGCCAAATAAAAAACTGCCTCCACGTAGGCAAAGCAGTATTCATAAACTCCAAATTCTAATTGATTATTGTTCTTTGGAAGCATAGATCTAAGCATTTCAGTCCTGAATCATTTTAAAGGCCAGTAAGTTGACCTCAGATCTCCCAATTTTCATGTTCTAGCCAATTCCACAGCTTTAAACATGCATGTGGGGTACACTGCCTTTCATTAGTCTCCAGGCCTCAGCAGGGGACTTTTGGCTGTGTGTTCAGAACTAAAGCATCTGTACTAGATGAAGGTAGCCCCATTTCTTCTGCCTGTTTCTCCCACACCAGCACCATTCCCAAAACACAGCACTGAGGTTTTCTGAGTCCACTTGAGATGTTAAAACTGCACTTCCTTGTTATGGCATCTCAGTATTTTTGAACAGCTTGCTCAGTGAGGTCCCTTTCCTTCCATTTAAAATAGGAGCTTAGGATTTGCTCACAAGAGCAGTTGATTGTATTACATAACCCCAAGGCACACAGACTGTGACTGATCTATTACCATATGGCCCTGGGACAGTCTTCAAGGAAGGCCAAGACACTCATTTGGCTAGAAATCTTCCCAAGTGCATATAGAAACAATGTTTATTTATTTTTGATTTTTGAATAATTTAGAGGTATTGTCCAAATGGGAATCCTCTCCTTGTATGAGAGCAGGTAAGTTGCTGGGAAGGTGATTGGGGCAGTTCTAGGAAACAAGGCCTGTGGAATGCACAGTTGCTTTGCTTCCAGAGGACTGAGTCTGTGCCTTGGAAGAAATGACAGAATGAGAAGTCAGGGACGGGTTAGAGAGATGGCTCGTGTGTTACTTTTACAGAGAACCTAGCTTCTATGGGTGGCTCTCAAAAATTTAGTTCAAGGGATTTGATCCCCTTCTTCTGACCTTTGCAGTCACAAGGCACACATGTAGCACACACACATATTTGCAACCAAAATGCACATACACAGAAAATAAATGTTAAAAAATAAAAAGAAACAAGGGAAGCTAATAGAGCCACTGGTCCTAAACTCAATAATAAAAAGTTGGATTTTTCATGAGTTTCTCGGTCTTTCCCTAGGCTGGCTATATTCATTACTGTGTCATAATCTGTTTCAGATCATTATGCTACTTATTCAATAGAATATTTCCAGGCCATAAGTAAAATGTTCTGAATAGCTGCTGATGCCTTTTTGACTTTAAGTCTCTGTCCTACAGGAACAAAAGAATAGAAATTTCTTTGTAATGAATGCTAAGTGTGCAGGTAAAAAGCTCTGTTTGGAGATCTGGGTAGGCTGTTAGATCTATAATTACATAGCGTTGTTTCATTTGATTTTATTTCGTGTGTTGTATGGTGTTTTCATTGCATCTATGTCTGTGAACCACTTACATGCCTGATTCCTGGGGGCCAGAAGAGGGTAGTAGTTCCTCCTGGACTAGAGGTTACAGACAGTTGAGAGCTGTTATGTGGATGCTGGGAGCCCAGTCCTCTGGAAGGACAGTTAGTGGTCTCAAACCTGAACTATCTCTCCAGCACTACCCCAAACCCTGTACTCTAGTTGTTTGACTGTTGTTTGTTTGGTTGTTTTTTAAACTAAAAGTTTCAGCATACTGGGCTTTTTTTCCCCTGTGGAGTTGAAATCTAAAGTCTAAATTCATTTTAGATATACACTCTTGTTTCAAATCAAATCTACTTTCTGAATACACACCAAAGTAGAAAAATGGCAGAGTGTGAGTTAATTGCGTGTTAGAAAATGAAGCATATAAAACACCACCATCAAAAAATAATAACAATCATATACTAATTGAGAAATCTAGGTGGCATATTTATGTTTGTTCAGACTTGCCCAGTTTCTGCAGTTTGAGAAAGAAATAAACAAATGACATCTAGGGCCCAGATTTAGCATCAAACTTACTTGTATTTCCCATGAATGATTTCTTCATTTAAGAATAAGTCAGGAAACAAGCAGATGACATGCCTAACACATGTTTCCTCATAATGAATTTTCTCTGGGAGACTCTTCTAAGCACTGCTGTTAGCAGGCTCCCTGTCAATGTATTTTTAATTCAATGAAATGTGAAAAGAATCTATTCTAAAACCTGATGACTCAGACTTTTAACAGTTTTTTCCCCCTTATTCTTTCACTTCTAGTTCTTGAAGAAAGAAACTGCTCAGACCTTGGGGGCCCAGTCAATGGGTACAAGAAAATCACAGGAGGTCCTGGACTTCTCAATGAGCGCCACGTAAAAATTGGCACGGTTGTGTCTTTCTTTTGTAATGGCTCATACGTTCTGAGTGGCAACGAGAAAAGAACTTGCCAGCAGAACGGAGAGTGGTCAGGAAAACAGCCTGTCTGCATGAAAGGTAAACTCACAGTCATCTCTGGATTCTACAGATGTATATAGAGTCATTTTAACTCCTCGGCAGTTCCCATGCCTGCTTTAAGTCCCTGGAATAATGTTTTCTTGTAGGCTCATCCTTAAACCATATGTAACTCCTGGGTTGGAGAATAACCTTTAAAAACCTTGTGTCTTGTTTCCTGGGTCCCAGGAAGACCTCATTCTCATCTTACCTAAGATGATGAAGAACAGTTTGGAGAAGATGCTAAGGCTGGATTTTAGATCTAGAAATCCAAGGACAGAAGTTGTAAGCCTTTGCTTACAACTTATCTGTTTTTGTCATGTCTTTAATAAGAGAGCCAATAAGCACATGTACCTTGTCACCTATATGAGGGGACACTACAGATGTAGATGGCTAAAACCAAAGATAGCAGACCTTCAAACCTCTAATGAATGAATGAGTAGCTTGGAAAACAGAGAGAGATCAGTATTCCAGAAATAAGAGTGATAGTGTGAGGTAGAATTGGTTGTAGTCAGCAGGGGGAGGGGCAGGGTGGGGGGGGTTGAGGATGTTAAAAGGAGCTGGGATAATATTTCAGATGAAAGACAGGATGAAAAGGTGAGTATAGGAGGAAGTAGAAGCATCTGTCTTATGGTAAGCTCAAGGCAAGCCATCTAGGAAGTAACATTTAAAATATAGGTTGGAAGCAGAATGTCGTGGACTGCTGTGTAGGGAATTGGAGCTCTCCACAGTGGAGGTCTAGCTTTGCCCTGACTTTATCCATTGGCTGTTTCAAGCTGACACCTTCTTTACTAAGAAGCAAAATGTGCTCATGTCCTAGATTGTCAAGACCATTGCCCCTACCCGTCACCCTCTCTGCTGGGTGTTTGTCAACAACCTGAATCATGGGGAAAGGAATGAAAGAGAAAAAAGGGATAAATGTGAAAGGGATAAATCACTTTAGACTTTTGCCAGAAGCAACTTTCATCCTCCCAAGCACAAGGCCTGATGTTTTATTTCATTAAGTATGGGAACAGTGTTGCATATGTCCTTGGAGGGTTTTGTGTCAACTCTTCTCTTACAAATTAATACAACCAAAGTACTCTAAGTTGCTAATTAGACAAATGTTGGCCGCTAGATTGGGAAAGAGAGATGAGAAGGATTCGTTTTCCCTGAAAGAAAAAAAAGAAAGATTTCAGTGAATTGAAACTGGGCTCCGAGTTGTCCTCTGGTGACTGCTAGAGACCTTCATTGCAGAGATGGGACAAGGAATGGTTGGTTACTCAAGACTTATTTATAATTGGCACTGTGGTCTTGTTTTAAACAAGGACTTCCTAATTCCCTCTGTGGGCTCTATTTTGGAACCTTCACTTTGAGTTTTATTCCACTATGGTCTAGTTTGCTGACACCATTCCCATGAACAGATGGCCCTAATCTGTTAACTGCCACTGTCCCACGTCACCTCAGAAGAATAGTTTTTCAGAGGGGACTACTGAGTCCTACAGAAATGACTCCAGGTGAAAAGTACCTGGCACCTTGCTAAGTACACTGTTGAGCTTTTCTAACCCATGCAGCCCCTGAGACCTGTGAATGAACGCACAGTGTTTGGAAGGGTGGGAGTGGTGTGTTATTCTGGGTGGAGCGATGTGACTAATGAAGATAGAGAAACATTACACAACATGGTTTATCTGTTTCTAGCCTGCCGGGAACCGAAGATCTCAGACCTGGTGAGGAGGAGAGTCCTTTCAATGCAGGTTCAATCAAGGTGAGACCAAGCACCTGAACTCCTCTTTGAAGGCTAATGGCTATTTCCCTTCTCCACTTGTGTTTGGCCAAAGATAGCCTGGCATTTCTAAGGGACATTTAGTGCTAACTGGTCATGAAAGAATAGGGCTTGTTAGATGGAGGCTCATTAGCCAGCTGCTTTTGGCTAAGAGGAAGCTCCTATTGGAAGAAGTACAAGTTTTATTGGATCGTGGGAAAGCAGATGGTTGGTGAGAAGAAGCAAAGCTTCCCTGATGATCTTTAAGGAGTTGGATTTTAATACTTTGGTCTTCCTGAAATGACCGCTTCTTTATTATGGCAGCTTCTAAAAGCTGGCAGTCCTGCTAAATCATGCAGCCAGCTAGGATTTAGGGGAGTGGTCTTGATGATGACCAATCAGATGGGGTAGACTGATAGAGCCCAGGAGCTAGAGATAAATGACCAGTAAGAGAGACGTGAACTCTGATGAGAGAAGTGAACTCTTGTGTATACTCAATGTTCCTCTTGGGAAGAAAACGGAGTCCTGCCTGCTAGTGAGAAAGGAGGCCATGTCTACTCTCTTCTGCACCCCTGTCATCACTCTCTACTGCAGTTGCACAGATCTCTTTGGTTTCCTTCTACCAGTCCAAGCGCAATTCTGTTTGAGAAATGTAAAACCTGTGGCTCCTTCAGTCTGGAAATGGTTTCTACTGGATCTCACAGAGCCTTACCCTACCCCCACCCTTTAGTTCTCTGCTTTTTCACCTAGCAGAGAGATCATCTCTGACCGTTATTTCATGCTAGATAAATACTACTATATCCCCATCTTGCCCCCACCCATCATTTTAAATAAAACTAGTAACATCACATGTTTAGTGGGAGATTGAGTAACAAGGTGCTAGATGACTCCTGCAATTGAGAAAGCAAGCCTAAAATCTAGTTGAAGTGTCTTTCTGGAAGACAAGCTGAAGTGGGCATACTCTTAGGTCCTGTAACTTCCTGAAACAAATATCAACTTTAGTGACCAAAAGGTAAGCACGCTATACATTCAGAAGTTCCTAGACCTGACTATAAACATAGCATGGATATCAGTTGGATGAAGTCACTGTGGACTGCATCTGATATTGGTTGAATGAAGTCATGGTGAACTGCATGTTTCCTGAGTCAAACACCATAGAGAGATACAAGAAATAGATTTCATATTAAACAACATGAAATTGGTGTGATAGAGACACTGGGGTGGAAATGGTGACTGTTAAATGTTGTCTTGGGTGTCATCTTCTTTTACTGTGCCCCAAAGCACCCCTCCATTCCCCAAGTGCCTCTCTGCGCTTCATTTCCCTGTGCGTTATTACACAGGATGAAGACATCAATTCCTGATGGAACTCCAGTCTGCTGCCTGACAATCATTATGTCCTGATATAAAGCAATCGCAAGCTGTAGGATGTGTCTCTCTCCCCACAGATAGTCTCTAGGGGACTCAACTCCAAGCTCATTTAATGCCCCTTTTCCCATTTACACACAAGTTTTTGTATTTCTCCCAAGCAGTGTTGCCTGAGAGAAAGTTCTAATCTCTGAGGTGAACTAATTACATTTTCTAATTGGCAAATCAAGCTACTGTATCAACACAGTTTAGTTCAAGTCAATTCCTAATATTGCCCCATTATGGTAATGTTTAGAGAAAAGAATGTGCCTGGCTTTCTCTCATTCAAATTAACTCCTTCTGTTTATTTTTGCAATTAAATGCTTGATCTCTCTCTCTCTCTCTCTCTCTCTCTCTCTCTCTCTCTCTCTCTCTCTCTCTCCTCTCTTCTCCTCCCCCCTCAGTGCGTGTCTACACAAAGAATACATTTGGATCAAAATATTATGTCAGATTTTATTCTGTTTGGTTTAAAAATCCTAGGTACTTGGAAGAATGCCAGGAGCAAAGGACTGCAATATTGAGTGACGTAAAGAAAATTTATTCAGTAGCAAAAAGAGAGAAAGAGGGAGAGTGTGAGGAAAGAGGAAGGAGAAAGAGGGAGAGGAGGAGAGAGAGGGGGAGAGGAGGAAGAAGAAACCAGAGTGAGGAGAAAGAGAACAGAGAACGTGGGTAGACAAAGCCAGGGAAGAAAGGGCATGGAGAGAAATGGAACCAGGAGGTGTTTTTCTCTCCTATAACCAATATGGGTACTGGATGCTAAAGTCTTGCTTTTGATCTTTCCCTGGTCCTGTGTGCCTTGATCCAGGGAGACACCATTACACCAGCTTTATTCCACGGCTTTCAGCAAGCAGAAACTGCAGGATGCCTCTACCAAAAAGCCAGCCCTTCCATTTGGAGACCTACCCCCTGGATACCAACATTTGCACACCCAGGTCCAGTATGAGTGCATCTCGCCCTTCTACCACCGCCTGGGAAGCAGCAGGAGGACATGCCTGAGAACTGGGAAGTGGAGTGGGCGGGCCCCGTCCTGTATCCCAAGTGAGTCAAGGCTCATCTTTGAGTTTGAGCTTCTTTCCTTTTCCACAACCACTTGTGAACTGCTGTTAATATCATGGAGGATTTTATGGAAAGCTTAATTGAGCAAGGGGATTTTCTCCCATTGATTCTCCTAGGTTAGTGACCTTTGGAATTCTGCAATTCAAGCTTCCTCCTTTTGGCTTACACTTACTATCCAGAAGAAGTCGACTCATAAGATCTTAGAAGAATTGTTTCTTGTGCATGATTCATCATATCTAGAAAAAGAAAAGACCAGTGACTAATACCAAGTGGGGATAAAGATAAAACTGTGAGAGGACCCCACCGATGTTATCTTTGCAACCTTGTCAAGGCTCCACTTTCAGACTTAATCTCCAATAAATTAATTAACTGACACAAATTAAATAAGGATGTGGTAGTAGATAATGTGGGATAGTATGTGGAAGTTTTGGATTAGAGGCCTGCACATTCTTACCTACCCTCCTCATCCTCTTTGAGAAAAGGGAATAGTGCAGCAAAGTTTGTTGTGGCTGTGTTTATGGAAACAGTCATGGGATTTTTTTGTCTGTTACATCATCCACTCAAAAAGCCCCCAAAGTCATTACTATTTCCCTGTACATTTTCTAGACAAAGAACCCAAGCTTCTAAGGGGCCAGACAATTTGTTCAAAGTTCTATGGTTTCACTGAACTACAAAACCTCCACTTTTAACTCAAGATTTTATAGCGAATGGCATGTAAGGTAGCTGATAAATACCAAAGGGAGGGGTGCTAAGGGACTTGCTGTACAAGTATGAGGGTCATGAGTTTGGCTGGGCACAGGGGCATGTGCCTGTGATCCCTGAGTGACAGAGGCAGAAGAACCCTTAGGGCTTACTGGCTAGTCAGTTCAAATTGGTGAGCTGCAGGGTCAGTGAGAGACCTGTCTCAATAAATAATGTGAAGAAAAATCAAGAAAAGTATTAAGACCTGACACTCACCACTGACCTTCACACACATAGGCATACCTCTATCTGCGTGCTAGTACACTCATGAATACATACATAAACACATATATTCAAATACAGCACATACATTAAATTAAACTAAAAGAGAAAAAAATAGGTTGGTTGACTTAGTGGCTCCTCCCTTTCAGATGTGTACTGTCTTGGTTGAGTGACCCATTTGTGTTCAGATAGTAATGGTCTGAGTTGATCCTATCAAACTGATGTTTTCTCCACAGTCTGTGGAAAAATCGAGAGCGTTGCTTCTCCAAAGACTCAAGGGACCCGCTGGCCATGGCAGGCAGCCATCTACCGGAGGACCAGTGGTGTACATGACGGTGGTCTGCACAAAGGTGCATGGTTCTTAGTCTGCAGTGGTGCCCTGGTGAATGAGCGTACTGTGGTTGTGGCTGCCCACTGTGTAACAGAGCTGGGGAAGGTCACCATCATCAAGACAGCAGACCTCAAGGTTGTCTTGGGAAAATTCTACAGGGATGATGATCGAGATGAGAAGACCATCCAGAATTTACGGGTGAGAAAGGGCTTTCTTGGAAACTGGAGCTTTGAATTGACCAGTTACGAGAGCAGAAGAACAGAGCCTGTGTCAGCCTCGCCTCTTTACCATTTCACTATCCCTCTACCCAACAGGGGCTCAGAGTTTCATGCTAACAGACTCTAATAGGGAAAGTTAGAAAACCGGGCAGTGGTCCTCCACACCTTTGTAAGGGACATCATCTTTGAAAATAAGGTAAAGCTAAGCATAATTTAAAAAGAACTCATTCACCTTACGTTCCAATGAACATGACTTTATTAGCTTGTACTGTAAATTACAGTATAGTAAACATTGATGAATGTTTAGATATCTCTGTTTGAAATTATTTGCTCTAGGGATCCAGGTCAAGATATATTAATAGCTGTTTCTTAAATTTAAAAGAAAAAGACGTAATTGTCTATCATATTTGCATTTGGGAATTTATCACAAGTAGGTTTGAGGATATAAGTTTTATACAAGATACGTCTAACTACAACATACTTCTCTCATCTACCCCTGTTGGGTGGATGAATAGTGACATGTTGTCCCTTCTTTCCATCCATCCATCTGTCCATCTGTATCCTATCCTACTCTTCTTTCCACCTGTCTATCTACTCTTCTTATACATCCTTAAAGGTAAATGAAATGCTTACAGTGGGCCAAGATTGTAAACCAGTAACGTGTAGGCTGACGCATGGATCCTGCTAATTAACTTATGTGTATTTAAGCAGTTGATTGGACATTAAACATTTGAGGTATTTCTGAGAAAGAGTTGGAGTCCATTTTGTGGTAAAATCAAAATGTTTGCCACATCTCTGTATAACAATGTACAAAATATCATCTGCTTATTTTAGATGAGGCACGAATGCCCACTTCTATAGCCTTACTTGAAGACTTTACTTATTTAATAGGACATTCTTGTCCCCTGTAGGCATTTGAGTCCACAACTATGAAAATACAATAATTACTTTCTATGATTCCTTGAACAAAGTATCTTCAAAAAATTTATAGCTGTCACTTAGATAGTTTCAATAATTTGAGCTCTACTTGGTCTCTCCTGATTCACACCAGAGCTGGCTATTCACCACTGGTATCTGTTCCTTGTAGATTTCTGCTATCATTCTGCACCCCAACTATGACCCTATCCTGCTTGACACTGACATCGCCGTTCTGAAGCTCCTAGACAAGGCCCGCATCAGTACCCGTGTCCAACCCATCTGCCTGGCTACCACTCGGGACCTCAGCGCCTCTTTTGAGGAGTCTCACATCACTGTGGCTGGCTGGAACATCCTGGCAGATGTAAGGAGCCCTGGCTTTAAGAATGACACCCTACACTATGGGATGGTCAAGGTGGTAGACTCAATGCTTTGTGAGGAACAACACGAAGACCATGGCATTCCAGTTAGTGTCACTGACAATATGTTCTGTGCCAACAAGGACCCCAGTACCCCTTCTGACATCTGCACTGCTGAGACAGGGGGCATCGCTGCTTTATCCTTCCCAGGCCGAGCATCCTCTGAGCCACGTTGGCATTTGGTGGGGCTGGTCAGCTGGAGCTATGACAAGACATGTAGCAACAGCCTATCCACAGCCTTCACAAAGGTGTTGCCTTTCAAAGACTGGATTGAGAGAAACATGAAGTGAACCAGCCACAAGGCCACCGAGAAGCTTTCTCCTAGCATCCATCTGTACATATATGGTGTATGGAACAGTGTGGACCTGAAGCGTAATTTTGCCCATGACCTTGGTTACTGAAAGGCTTCTGGTTTCAGGGTGTTATCTCAATAGAGAGTGAATAGAGTTTACTTTCTGTCAGGGAACTGTATTCCTGGCTGCTTGGGAATCATCTAAAAGATGCCAGGTTTTGCAAGAACTGGGTTTCTTCAAAGAAGACCATGTGCATAGAATGAGAGCCTCCTTCTCCTTCTCCTTCTCCACTCCAAGCGATGTGACTGTCAATCAGTTTGGGTTGAGAAGGTTGACTTGAGGAGGCCTGGGCTGCACCTGCTTTCAGTCAAAGTTCCAAAGAACAGCTTGTATGACAGCCCAGGGAGAAGGAGGACCTTGGATGTGACACATGCTCCTGTGAACATTGTCTCAAGATTTTCTGATTCTTTTCCTTTCCAATCTTCTGTACACATTTCAATAAAACAAGGTCTGGCTCCTGACCTACAAAACAAAAATGTCGCTCTCATTTTTTGCATGCTATTCTCATGAGTTATGTGGACCTAGGTTAATAAGTGGGTGAGGGCCCTTTAACATAGAGCCAAGGTGTATACTTTTCCCAAGTGTCTGTCAAGTGCTGTCTTTTCTATACCAGTTATTGGAGCCTGGAGCATCATGAGACAGGTGAGTCAGATAGCACATAGGAAGCAAACTCTAAGTGATGTACTGGTTAATCATGGCTGCAATTTCAGTTGGACTAGAGGTGCCTAGATTGGGAAAGCATAGCTCTAGGTGTCTGTGCGACTGTTTCCTGGGAGGATTAAGAAGAGAAGACTTACCCTGAATGTGGGAAGCTTCCCACATTCCAGGCTATTGGCTCAGGTGGAATGAAGGAGAAGAAGCAGAAAGTCAGCCAATGCAGGTATTTTCTCTCTGCTTCCCGGCAGCCATGATGCAAGCTGCTTCCTTTTCCCATGTAACCTGTCATGATAAAGTGAAACTTCAGAAACCATGGGCAAAAGGAACCTTTCTTGTCTTCAATTATTTCTCTCAGGTTACAGCAACAAGGAGGCTTAATATAGAGTAGCTAACTCCAAGTGTCTCCCTGGTTCTGTGTTCCAGGCCCACTATAAAACTGCCTTGAACCCCCATAAATCTTTAAACAATTTTATTACAGGTATTATGTCTGTCTGTCTGTCTTTCTGTGTATGTATGTGTGTGTCTCTGTGTGTGTATGCATATGCATTTTGTGTATGTATTTATTTAGTGCATGTGCCACCATGCAAGTGTGGAGGTCAGAAGACAACCTTCAGGGTGAGTTTTCTCCTCCCATCCTTTGGGCCCAGGGATCAAACTCAAAGCATCAGGCTTGGTGGCAGTTGAATTAGAATCCCATGTTTTCTTACATCAGGGATGATCTGCCAAGAAACCAAGGCTTTGAGGTTTCTTGCAATGTATGTGAGCATCCTTGAAAGACTCCTCTCACTTCTCTTTAGAATGAGGGGAAATGCAAATTCAATCTGACAAATACCTTCTCTGATCCTTCTGGTATGTTTTCTCTTAGGTGCTAACACTTCTGATGGTTTGCCCTCTTTTCTCATCACAAATTTCCCTGCCCACAGATAGTGTCTTAGAAGTTTTCATCCTTGAGCATTGAGACCATGGGGGAACTCCTGAGTTCATGCTGGTTCTTGGGTGTGTGTGGTGGGTCTTTCCAATTCTCCAGTGTTTTCCTAATATTTAGTGTAGGATCTTTTCGGTTTCCATGTGGCTCTGTGGTTCTTTTCAGCCCTTGTGGGGAATGGCATTCTTAGGTCTGCTGCTGACTATTATTTGACCCTGAGCTGGGGAACCGAATTTCCTGGCCACAGTGACAGCTTCTGTAGAGACTGCCCAGCCACATTCCAAGTGACATCTTCCTCCTCTTGCTTCGGGAGTTCGTGGGGCCTTCTAAGTCTTCGCTGTTCCGTACAAGAGGGGAGAACCCATAACTGTTACAGACCATCCTGGAAGACATTAGTGTCCTATCCATCCAGTAGGAACCTTATTATCACTCTACCTGTGTTAGAGAACTTTGACATAGATGACTTCAGCCCTAAGATACATTTCTAGTCAGGTTTTCTGCCTCACCTTTGTGCCTCTAAACATTTCTCTGAGCAGAAGGGAATGACATCTACTTTCTTTTATCATACTTTCCTGGGATTTTTCATGAGTCATTTACCCCCTCCTTCATACAATCCTCATCCTCAGGGCTTAACCAAAGGACAATATATTAATTACTTATTACAAGTTAACCAACATTTGGAGACTTAAAAAGAAGATCCATTTATTCTCACATAGTTTGGGTATGTTAGAAATTGGAGAATGGTTTCATCTGAGGTGGGAGTGGGCTTTTGGTTAATGCAGCTGCCTATGAGTCACCCATGTACCTGTAGTAACCCTCAGAAATGCTTCCATAAGTAGCCCAATAAACCCACTGTTTCACTAGGCTATACATGGTGGGAGAGTTCCTTTGTCTGTTGTTAGTTTCCTGTCTGAGATGGATAGACTCTAGTTCATATCTTCCCATAAGGTCACAAAATACCACTTCAACGTGCTTGACTCCATAGTTCCTGACTGCAGACATCTCCAGCAATGCCCACTCCTAGATCTCTCTACCTAGCACTGCTCTTGTAGGTTTTTGTAAGTACTCATTCACGCTGCAAACTGAAGTTCCCTGGAAAAAAGACAAATATTAATTAAGTATTCTACAAGGCCAAATAAGTGAAAACCCCGACCACAGAGTTAAACTGTTACAGGCCAAAGACAATGATCTTGAGCTATTTTTAGTCCCCTTGAAAGCCATTTATTGCCCACCTCTGTGTCTGACCTAACATCCTTGTGACAAGCAGAACCTTTAAAATGTATTTTTAGCAAACAACTATCGTCTACTAATCCACAAGCTAAGAATGTCATCAGAAGGCATCTGAACCCTCTAGCAGAGTTTCCCTGCTTTGCTGTGACTCACCTATTGGTGAGGCCTGTCAATGTATTCGGGACGTGCCTAGATTTATGACTTTCTTGTTCTATAAGTAGTAAAATATCTCCTAATTATTTCCACAAAGGAACATGTCCATGCACCCACTCATAATCACTCATATTTAACTTAAAATAAATTATCTCTTGGCCTCTTTTAGGTAACAGCTATGTCTCTCCATCAACAACACTATGACCCAAGTCAGGACGTGAGACTCACGTACGAGCCTATCTGTTGGCCACATCTGTCTGCTGCTGGAATATTCTCAGTCTTGAGTGTAGAATTCTCCAATAGAACTCCAAGGCTGAGAGGTTTCCTCTAAGTTGGAAATTTGGAGTTTTCATCAATCAGAGGCTTTTTTTTTAAAGAACCAGAACTCTTAAGCGTCATCTCAAATAAGGGATTTTGATGGCCATATGCAATATTGGTCACTGCTGAAAAGTATTGCAAGGTCATTCCCTTTTTTCCTGATGATGGAGCCAAATCTATTGGGCCAGGACTTGGGAAGAACAATGATATGGATTTGGCAGAATAAAGACATATTGGATTTTACAAAGATAAATGAGAACCCTGTTTGTCTTTTGATGACTCTGATGAGTAACCTGCTGGTACAGGCCCTCTCACAGGATGCCCAATTCACAGAAGGCAGACGAAGATTTACAATAGGTGCTGGAGGATTCTCACACTTGCAAGATGAACTTACAGTGACAGGGTTGTGAACAGCTACAGTGTCACTTGGATTGTATCAACTTTGTAAGTGTGAAGATAGTCATGTCCTTCTTTCCAAAGCTCGTGTTTCTCTTATGCCCACTCTAATATAGACCCATATAGGGCAAAGAATTCTGCAACATACTTGTACTTTCCTTTAGGTTGCCATAGTATAAAGTCATGACAAGTCATGGAATGCTAGCCCTGGGAAAGTCACTCTCAACTTAGGCTATCATAGAAAGAGGCCAAGATATCCCTGTTTTATCTACAACAGTTTGGCTCTCATTTTTTTGTTGCAGTAGTTCCTTCTGTTTTTTAAAAACATGTACAACATTTATCTATTATTTATTATTGGTTGTATATGCATGTGTGTTCATGTGCTGCCCAAGTGCACAGATGCTATGACATGCATGAGGTCAGAGGACAACTTGTGGGAGTCAGTTCCTTTATCCCACCATGTGGGTTCCAGGAATTGAATTTAGGTGGTCAGGCTTAGTTTGGTCCTTTTATACATGTGTAATCCCTTGTATTAAATATTCTGTTGGCTAGGTTTTTGTGTATAGTGGTTGATGGGGCTTTAATGGCAAGGCTGTGGTATTATCATTTAAAAGATAAACCGTGTCCAAGAATGACATTAACATGAAGGGTCATTCTGTGACCATGGTGGATGAAGATACAAGCAATTTCACTGTGCACCTCGTGTAGTCACAGACCTTGTCACTGGCTATTTTCTTCTATCATGTACCTTTTCTTTCCAAGATGTCTGAAACTAGTTATGTAGATTAAGTTGGCCTCAAACTCTGTTGCTGTAAAATTATAAAAATTGCTGTCTTTTATCTCGTATTAGATCCGGTACCATAGTGCCCCAAGATATCTGGTAGACATCTTCATCTCAGTCAGCAAAGCGTCTCATCCACTCTGCTCTATCGCATATCACACTGCCAGTGGCTACTCTCTGAACCTGGCAACAATCTCTCTACCCGTCTAGTTCCCAAGGCAGGTTGCCACCATGCCAGATATACACATCCCAATTTCGTGGCTGGTTAGCATGTCTAGCCACCACACACTCTCTCGAACTTAAATCATCACATGAACGAATACACAACACAATAACCTCTGATCCAATCGACAGGATATAATTGCCCACATAGACATACAAAGCCCTGTACACATCCATCCCTTAAGAATATTCATAGTGTCCTGTAAATGTGCAGAGAGGAATCTTAACATTTGCCTCCATGTTCTCCTGGCTGCTTCTCCCTCCTCTTGCTCTAGTCTCCTTCTCCCTCTAAAACTTTCCTCCCGCCCATCCTTCCTCCTTGCCAATGACAGGCCTTGTTCTATCTTGTTCCTGCCTTCACCTGTATAATGACATCATCCTAGGAAGCTCAGAGAGCTCCACCTACCTCTGTCTCTGGAGTGCTGGGTTAGAGGCATGTGCTACCATTCCTAACTCCTTCATCTTGTCTTTTGATACAGAGTTTTCTGACTAAATCTGGAGCTCACAATGCAACAAAAATAGTTAGCCAGTGAGCTCCAGGTATCCTCCTGTCTTTGCCTTCCCAGTGTATAACACCCAGCTCAGCTTCTAAGGTGGGATCTGAACTCAGGTCACTGTACTTTTAAGGCAGGCACTTCAGTCACTGGGCCATCTCCCCCAGGAATGTGCTTCTTGTCCCTTGTGTGCAGTCATTTCATTCTCTTAGAAGAGTAAAAAGACAGAAGCTTTGCTCTAGAAAGGATGGATCTAGAAATACCCATCTATGGGCTAGGTCTAGAAAAGCCAACCTGAGCTCAAGATCCAGCTCTGTTGTTTACATGATAAGACCCCGGGCAGGATATAGTCTCTATCTAGCCCACAATAGGAGCTCATCTGCAATGGGAGTAACATGAGTTTAAGTCTGCAAGACAATGCTTCTAAGGGCTAAGGATGTGACAGGACCCGACCTATTGCACTCTAAAAATATTATCTGCTTTTAAACCAGTGGTTGTTTTGTTTCTGTCCCCCAGGAGGGAAAGATTGGAATTCAAGAAGCCATTTATGAGAAGTGTAAAAAGGATGTGGGAGGGGGGTGCAGAGGAAAGGAAGTTTTAGAATGCAGTTGAGGTCTGAGCATATGGAAGTAACCTTAGAGTGGGGTCAATCACAAGAAAGGATGAGTAGAAACCCACAGGGTCAAGCCTCAATGAATCTTAGGAGATAAGAGTCATCTGGACAAATTGCTGCGACAAGGAGCCAGAGCTTACAGGGATTTTAAAACCACACTCCTCTCTGTGAAGAAGCAGGGTGGGACAAGAATGGTTTATGCTGGACTTACTAAAAAGGAGTAGACTCAGCTGAATCAGTCAGAGTTCACAGTCATCAAACCTTCTTTACAGTACAGTACTCACTGAGGTGGTCTGGATAAAAATGGTCCCCATAGACCCATAATAGTGGCACTATTAGAAGGTGTGGCCTTGTTGGAGTAGGTGTGGATTTGTTGGAGGAAGTGTGCCACTGTGGGGTGGTCTCAAGTCATGCCCAGTGTGACCGTCTTCTTTCTGCTGCTCATGGATCAAGATGGAGTTCAAACCAGACAAAAATCCCAGCCCAGAGAAGGGATGGTGGGCATAAAGTCCCACCCCTAACCAAGAAGTTATCTACAATTGGTACTTGTTGGTAGAAGAAAATCAATTTTCTCCAAAGTAGTGACACTGCCACATTCCTGGGCAGACCAAATGCCCATATGTAGTTAACCAACACAAAATGAACTGCATATTTTTGTGTGACTTATTTTTGTTTGTTTGTTTTAATGTTTTTTATTTGTTTTTTGGTATTTGGTTGGGTTTTTTTGTTTGTTTGTTTGTTTGATTGATTGATTTTTTGAAAGAGACAAAACATGGAGATAGGGAAGATCAGGGTGGGAGTTGGGAGAGAAGAAAGAACATGATCAAAACAAGGTGTTTGAAAAAAATAACCAGAAAGTGACGTGGGGGGGCACTATTTGTCAGTACCGGTGAGGAAAAGGCAGCATGCTTTAAAGAGATGTATTTTGGGGTTGAAGGCATTGATTTAATCTGGGAGGATTGTGGAGAAAGAGCCTTGCCTTCCTGAAACTGAGCTGAGGATGTAAGTGCTAGAATGAGCAGGAACATTCCAGAAGGAGGAGAACATGGGCAGAAATCTTGAGGTAGCTTCTGACTTATTTGCAAAACAGAATGTTTGGAAGGTCAGTAAGGCTTCAGAGGAAAATGCAGCAGGCAGAGTGGTGGAGTGGACGGCTGCAGACAGAGTCACAGGACATGGAGCCATACTAGAAAGATCAGATCCCGAGGCTGGGAGGGGCGGATGGGACAGTGCTGAGCACACTCTGGGGTAGGGGTGTGCGGGGTGGAGGGGTGTGGAGGAACTGTGCCCACTGAATCCTATTAACTCCTAGAATGTGCTCTAGGGGTTAGTAATGAGGCCTTAAACCAGGCATATCCCTTGGCTTTGGATTTTCTGTTGTCTAGCCTGGGTGTGAACTAAGACCTTAAGACCCAGCACTGCCACAGCACTGCCCTGTCGTAACGCAGATCTTACATGACAGAGATGAGTTCATGGGGAAAGCTGACAACCGTGGTAGGTGAGAGGAGGAAGGCCACCAGTCACACCCACAGATTCACCTTCTCTGGGATCCGGATTGAAATACTTTAGATCCCTGGGGTTTGGGGAAGTTTATGTTTTCTGCACTGTTGGGGAGAGAACATTTGGTTTGGTAGCAATTTGTGGTCTGCCTCTGCTTTTCTTGGCAGCCGCCCTCACTTTCCCTGGCAGGGCTCTGCCCGGATGTGCAGTTGAGGCCCAGCATTTTAAGAAGACTGTCTCAATGGCTGAGTTTTTAAGGGCTCACTTCACGTTTGTAACCCAATTCACTCAGTGTTTATCCAGAGGCTTGGTCTAGGCTTGGGAGAGAGGCTGTTGTTAATCAAGTAAACACAACAAGAACATCAAGTTGGGGAGCAGCGTTCTCAGATGAAGAGAAAAAATTCCAGATGGAATTCTTGAGGAAAATAAAAACCACAGCTGGTTATGTCCTTGTATTTACGGTTTCTAGGAATGTAATTTAACACAGGAGAGAAAGCAAGCAAGCTACTAATGGGACTCAGGAAGTTTATTTGAAGGGGACATGGTGTCACAAACAAAACAGTGTCCAGGTGTGAAAGATGGGCCTTTGAAGTGAACAGGGGTGAGCAAGTTCCAGCTCACTCGAGCATGCCAAGGCACAGTGTTGGTCTGTAGTCTTCAGTGTGGAAACATGATCTGTGAGTCTAGGATCTAGTTCTCTCTTAGTAATGGAAGACATCTTCTTAGAAAAAATGTTGTGGGATTTGCTACATAGCTTCTCTCATAATTATTAAGGAATTTTGTAAGAAGAAAACGGGGCAAATAGAACATCTTTGGGTTTTCTGGAGGCATCAGAACCAGGCCTAGGTGCTTGGTCCAGTCCTTTTCCTAGTTCACACAGCATTTTGCCACAAGGAACTGGTGTCAAGCAAATCCCTGTCAAGACAATACAGTTCTTTTCTCCTCTTCCTATTTGGGAGGACTTCACTATGAAAGACTATACCTTCGCCAAGAATGGGGTGAAACTGGGGGTAGAAATTCAAATACCACCACTCACTCTCAAAACATCTCCCCATTTTATGAATTAACCTACCAAGAAAGAGACAGACACTCTAAGTCAAAGAGCTGTGATTTTTGTGGTACATACAAATGAATCTGAACTAACCTTGACACTGGGCCCCAAGGGATCTTGCACTAGAAATGTTGGTTTGGGAATGACAGGCAGAGACCTCACAATTCACCTTTCTGCATTATCTTCTCTTTCCCCTTCTCTATCTAGGCAAGAATGAATTCACTGTTTCTATTAGAATTCATTAGGCAGTAAGTGGAGCTGTGGAATGTTGCAACCTTCTGGGTATTTAATGAGAGGGTTTATGCCTGTAGAGATTATATTTAGACCAAGCTTTCAGTCTGAATTAAAGCTACGCTGAAGTAACATCTCTTTTCTCATTAGCTCGGAGAGTGAGACGAAAATAGAATGTCTTCATTTGTCGTTTGCTAATGTGTGCTCACAAGGGAAAAAAATGAATGAACTCAAATTTTATCTTGAAGCCCCACACATTCACAGCAGAATAACCTTTCTTTTCTGTTCAGTGGCCACAGTGGAAAGACAAGGCTGTGGGATGGCTCACTGTTAGTGGTACCGAGTGGCTGGATTCAAAGTTCTATTACTGACTTTCTGAACGACAAACTAGTGACACCCAGAAGACAGAGTAATAGAGGTGACAGTTGTTGTTGCCATGTGCCTGGAACTGTGCCGAGAGCTTTGTGTGACAGACCCCATTCATGGACGATCATAGGACTAAGTGACTTATTCATGGTCATTCAAAATAGAAAGAGAAGATGATAAAATCAGCTTGAGTCTCAGGCTCCAGGTGGGCTTGGGATGGACGGCTCCCAGGCTAGTTTAATTCTGCAGATCTCAGTACAGCATCCGGACCCATTCTTTCCAGTCTTACTCTTGGAGTGAGCAGGTACCATCGGAGGAAACCTGCCTCTTGCTTTTTACCGCACCAGCCATCCTTCTCTACCTTTAATTTCAGGCATTTCTAGTCCCTATCTTAACTGCTCTTGGTTTCTAAGCCAGTGTTGTAGAGAACAGTTTAACATATCCTTCCTCAAAAGTAGAAATCCTACACTGATCTTTATTACTTCTGTTCATTAATGAAAGGAACTTACATCTTATTAATTTCTAAAAACCTTCAATGTCTACACTTACAGCTGTAGTTACTGTTTGACAATTTTGTTTTATTTTATTTTTTTGAGATAAGGATCTCACTGTATGATCTAGGGTGGCAATCCTCCTGCCTCAGCCTCCTGAGTGTTGAAGTTACAAAGGTGTGCCACCCTGCTCTGCTGGTATCAGAGTCTTAAAGAAAACACTGACACAGCGTATACTTCGTCAAGTATGTATGGAGCTCAGAGCACAGACATTTAACAGGTTCAGAGTATATGCCCTACAACAACTGTTTTACAAGTATAATTTTAGAGCTCCAAGAATAATTTCTATTTAACAAAGGCCAGAGCTTAGAATCAAAGGAGTTGGGTGATACATTCAGTGTCATGCTTGGTGTTATTTATGGAGGTGTTGGGATTCAAACACAGGATGGTTTGCCTCCACACACAGTCTTGCTTTCTAACAACACCAGCCTAGACCCCTGAGAAAGAATAAATTTGCTCTCTGGGTGGCTCTGACTTTGTGAAGAACTGCCGACACTGTTGCTTTATCTAATGAGCTGGTGGTGGGCGGTTTTCTAGTTACTAAGTTTTGGAGAGTATAAATCATCAGAAAGAACAGGGCAGATGAAACACTAATTGCATTAGGTGGAAGAATTGAATGCACATTTCTCAAGCATTACCATGGACAGTCCCATTGAGAGCACATCACTTACGTTTCTCATGTAGTTAAATACCTGACAGAAGCTACGTGAGAAAAGGAGGCTTTATTTGGACTGACAGTTCATGTACTCGAGTCCATTGATGGGCCAATGGCTTGCGAGGCTCTGTCCATGGTGGAAAGAGGGTGCTATTTCATGTTACAAGGTGGCACTGTTCAGAAAGCAGAGAGCTGGGGCTAAGCAGAGAGAACAATAGCCCCTAAAGCCCACCCCTATCGACCAACCTCCTCTGGTTCTGCCTCCCTCCCTTCCTCCCTATAAAGGTTCTATAACTTCCCTAGAGACCGAGTGTGAGAAAATGTGAGTCTATGAGAGAGCAGTCTACATTCTTTCTATAATGAGTAATCTTGGGGTCACCTGGCATTTACTTCTCTCTTTAGGTCATTTTATTCTGATAAGCTTTGAAGTTTTAAAACATTTCTCCTCTCTTGTCACCATGAGGAGAATGGTGTAATTCACCAATCTTTTATGGGAAAGCCACATAGGATGACTTTCTTTCCTGTATTAGGAGGCCCATCTTTCTGGCCTCCATATGGAGATACAAGAACTAGCCCTCAAACACTTAGGAAGAAAAGCACGATAGAAATATAATCTTTAGAAGGTACAATAGGAAGAAGATGAGTCTTTGTCACTTCCTTGATTCAACTAAGCTCCACATGACCATTGGAGAAGACGTTGGAAATCATGGAATTTAGGGCTGGACCCTCTGGGTCATTTGGCGATCCCTCCTGTGATACAAATGTACATTTTTCTGGTCTCTAGCAAATGATCTGACTAAATCAGTTTCTCTGCTAGAAATTTGGAGTGTCCGTGCATGTTATAGGGGTATCCTATACTAACATGAATGTGTATGTGCTCAGCCCAGGGAGTGGCACTGTTAGGGGGTGTGGCTCTGTTGAAGTAGGTGTAGCCCTGTTGGAGTAGGTGTGTCACTCTGGGTGTGGGCTTTAAAACCCTCATCCTAGCTGCCTGGAAGCCAGTATTCTACTAGCAGCCTTCAGATGAGGATGCAGAACTCTCAGCTCTGCCTGCACCATGCCTGCCTGGATGCTGCCCTGTTCCCACCTTGATGGTAATGGACTGAACTTCTGAACCTGTAAGCCAGCCCTAAATATATGTTGTCTTTTATAAGACTTGCCTTGGTCATGGTGTCTATTAATAGTAGTGAAATCCTAAATAAGGCAGTGAATGACACTGTTGCCACAATAAATATGGCAGCACTGAGGGGACAAAACAAGGTTCTGCAAGAAGACAGCATGTGTTCAAACTCCAGCCTCTTTTGTTGCCCTGAATATTCCTTGTACTGTTCTCTTCCTTTCTTGTTTTCTGGAGGAGGAAATACAAGGATTTTTCATGAGCTGTTGCTGGGCCTCACTCCCCAACTGCAAGCCACTGAGAAGCCCTGTGGGGAAAGAAGGATGGAAAGAAAGGAAATAAGGTAGAAGTGTTTAGCTGTGTGTCCCTTCCAGTGAATTGCTATAGTCACAAGGCCTCAGATTCTCTCAGGTGGCCTTCTCCACACTGGATGTTCTTTTGGGTTCTAGTAACTGGTAGATAATCTCCTTTCTGGCTCTGCACAAATAATTGTGTCACATTGTTACTAGCACAGACCCTTCCTAGCTCTAAGAGCTTCTCCAACACTCTGTACCTTCAAAATGGCCTCCTACTGAAACTCAGCATCATTTGTTTAATTTGAATACCCTAGCTAGGATCTAGACTAAGACAACTAACAATTGTGTCACCTTAAGAACTCCATTAATCTCTTTGGCCTCAATTATCTGCTCTGTGAACTGGGAACAATTTCAATGTCTTCTGTAGAAGAAGAAATTTATCTTGAGAATAAACACAGCTTTGAATACGAGAGCCTTCCCATACATTGTAAGCTCTCGGTAAATGTTATCGTAATGTTCCGACTATCGGGAAGATGTTCAAACACTACCTTCATGCAACGCTAAGTCACTTCTTACAACATGGGTTAGGGTTTAAGTCACAAGTCAACAAGAAACTCTTAAAAAACAATCCCTCCAATCACCTATCAGAGGACATGTAGTTGGGGTTTTTTTTTTTCCATTCAGTTCTGAGAATAGTTTTTACATTGATAGTGGAGAATACGTGAGCTTGACTTAAGAAGGTAAGCCTGTGTGCAAATGTCAGAGCATTCTACCACTGTGCAGTGTGGAATCCCAAGGAGACAGAAAGACAGACAGGCAGACAGACAGGCAGACAGGCAGGCAGACACACACACACACACACACACACACACACACACACACACACAATGACCCCAGTACCTGTAAGGGTGGCCTTGTTCCCAGAATCAAGTTTCCATCCACTTACATTTTAGGGATTGCCATGAGGGTTAAAGGAGACAGCACATCATACTTTGGGTTGGGGAGACAGGCTTCACAAGTGCACTAACTAGTAAAGACAATTTGGTGTGTGCACCTGTGTGCACGTGTCCAAGAGACCTCTTAATGTGTAAGGCTGAGATCATCCTACATGTTATCCTAGCTAATCCTCAGGACAATCCAAGATGGCCATTGCTGCTGTGCTCCATTCTAAAATGGTCCTCATAAGCTCATGTTCCTCAATACAAAGTCCCTCACCTTGGAAACTGTGAAGCACTCACACAGTAGAGCCTGGCTGGTGAAAGCGGACTACTGAGAAGGTTATCACCACTTTAGACTCACATATGTATTCTAGAATCTGTATATAAAAGAAATTGTGCAATGTTTGCCTTTCTGAGTCTGGCTTATTTTGCTTAACATGATGATTTCTGGTTACATCATTTTCCTGACAACTATGTGACTTCATTCTTCTTTATGGCTGAACAAAATTTCATTGTGAATATCTGCCACATTTCCACTATCCATTCGTCTGTTGATTGGCATCCAATACGTGTGTGTGTGTGTGTGTGTGTGTGTGTGTGTGTGTGTGTGTGGTGTATGTATGTATGTATGTATGTATGTATGTATGTATGTATGTATCCAGGACTGATACAGTGGAATTGTATCGTTGTTCTATCACTACTTTTTGAGGCGCCTCCATGCCAGTCTCTATAGTGATTACACTAATTTGCACTCACTTTGGTAGTGCGTAAGTGTTTCTCTTCTCCAACATCCCCAACAGCATTGATATTCATTTGTTTTCTTCATCAAAGTCATTATGAGTTTCAAAGTAGTTTTGAGTTCTTACAATGGGTAAGATGTCAACCATCTTTTCACATATTTATTGGCTCTCTGTGCTTCTTTAGAAAACTATCCAATTCTTTTGCCCATGTATTCACTGCATGACTTTTTGGGTGTTTTAAGTTCTTTATAGATTCTAGATATTCCCCTGCCAGATGTGTTGCTGGCAAAGAGTTTCTTCCACTCTGTAGGCTTGTCTTCACTCTTTTTAACTTCATGCAATCTTATCTGCCAGGTCTTCTTGCTACTTCCTGAGATGCCGAGGTCTTTCAGAAGCACAGGCACACGCCAAGATGTTGAAGTGTCTTCCACTGGCAATTTCCCATTCTCAGCTTCTGCACTAAATGTCTCTGGTCCATTTTGAGTGGATTTGATGAGGTAGAAGATAGAGATATGGGTTCACTCTTTTATACGTGAACATTCAATTTTTACCTGGGGGAGGGGGAAATACCAAACAGATTTCCTAGACTGACAGAACCAGATCTCAAGAAAACAACCTGAATATTCCAGTTTAAACCAAACCAAACCAAATCAAATCTTTACCAGAATATCATAGTTCACACTCAGCGCTGGGATCACACTGAACGTTCACGGGTTTGGGCCGAGGGGTGGGAGTGGAGGTGGGAGGTCAACAGAGAACAGTTTCTTCTGAGCCAGCATCATCTGTGGCATAGTCCACATGATTAATAGACACAATTTCCCAGGCAACCGAATGCAAATGTTCCTCTAACACAGCAGGTGGTGTCAGGGCACCCAGATACAGCCATTTACAGGGAAAGTTGCAAGTCAGAATGACTAAACCTATCTACTCCTGCGTACTTAATGATTCAATCACCTGAATTCTCTTAGGTCCTCATCCTGGAAAACATAATTAAGAATAATTTTCAATGAGATGAGTTTGTTTTTAATAGAAACCATTTTATTGCTTTGCTTTCCCTGGTCTTTAACTTGTTTTGTGTTGGGGGCATCAGGAGCCTGCTGCTAGCTAGTGAATGGCACAGCTGAGCCCTCTGGGGCTCTGTGGATGCCCAGGGCTTGCTGGTAAAGGGCAGCTCATTTAGGCTCTGCCTAACGGGGATGCTGGCAACAGAGGAGTGCTCCTGGGGTTCTTAGTACCCAGAGAGTCCTGTGGCTTTGTTCTCCAGCTGCTACCTCAGCAGAAAAGCAAGGAAAACCCCAAAATAGTAAGCGACAGTCTCAGATACAAAGTCACAGTCTACAGGGCTTCTGAGAGGGAGATGTCAAGGCCACTGCCAAATTTCAAAAAGCCAGTCGTACACACACACACACACACACACACACACACACACACACACTTTTTTTTTAGTGAAAGTGAAAAGCCCAAGTACGAAGGGACAATTAGAGATTTTATTCTTTAAAGAAAGTACAAGTTAATTCTGATTCATCAAAAAAAAGTTTTAAGTTTTATTCTTATGTTCTGTGTCTGTGCACTGAGAGCAGTGCACACGCAGGAATCTGTGAAGTTTGAAAGATGGTGTTAGATAGCCTGGGAAGAGACCTGCAGACAGTTAGGAGCTGCCAAGAGGGTGCTAGGAATCTAACCAAGGCTCTCCTTAAGGGCCCTCTCTCCAAATCGGAGTCAGATTCCTTATATTCTCCGGCTGAAGAGAATACAAAGCTGATCATCGTAATTGGCAGGCAAATAAAAAACAAACCCCCACAAAACCAAAAACCAAACCAAACCAAAAACAAGCAAAGAGCAACAAAAACAAAACAAACAAGCAAACAAAAACAGGAGAGGGTGCTAACGTTGGTTGGCCCTACCCCACGGTCTTCTCTTGTTTCTTTCATCTGCCTCGTGTTTCTTGGCTCAGAGAACAGTCCTCTAAAGATTCCTTAAACTTAACTGAACTCTTTTTTTCTTTCGGTCTCTGAAGCATGTGCTTACTCTGTAGCCCACACGGAGTTTGACAGCACAGTTTTTGAATGTTTCTCATCTAGTTACTTATTGAGAACGACCCCTCCAGCTTTGCGGTGGATGCAAAGAAGCGAAGATGTGGACTGTGGATGAGAGTGCCTTTGGGCTAGGATCCTGGAGGGGATCACGAGGAGAAAAGAAACTAGAATGCTGGAGTTGTGAGATGCTGCTCAGAGGAACCCGGCACATCCCAAATGACCAGCTCACACCTTTTGACATCTTCGTTTACACTTTGCAAGCCTCTCAGCAGAGTCTGTTTCATTCTCACCAGGGCCCTGTAAAGGCACAGTTTTGAGTCCCATTGTCCAGCAGAGGAAAAGAAGGTTTTGTCTTTCAGGTGGCCACAGGGTTAGCAGGTGGAGGACCTGTAGGTGTCTGCTGTGTCCCAGTCCCCGAGATAATAAAAGCTGAACAGAACTTGTCATTATTATGCAAAGCTGGGCATGAGATTTGGACTCTCCCTTGCAGGAGCCCATCTGTCTTTGCACACCTCCCCCATACTCGGAGGCCTGAGGAGAACTGAGCACCCGGTTGGTGGAAGAGATACGTCTCCAGCACTTGGCCTGGGGAGTGGGGGTGGGGGTGGGAGTGGGGGTTAGGAGAGAGAGAGAGAGAGAGAGAGAGAGAGAGAGAGAGAGAGAGAGAGAGAGATTATGGCCTCCCTCACACCCCGCCCGCCCTCGGAGAACCACATTAATATTAATATAGACGAATGATCGAATGTCCGGGATTTATTCGGGCCCCGGCGATGAAGGACCCGCAGCTGGGTCGCGGTTCCTTCCGGCCACCTGAGTGTTTCTGCAGCTCAGATTCTGTGGGACTCCCCATCCCAGAAGTGGTAGGATGAGGGTGGGTGTGCCGGTCTGTGTGATGTGAGCACGAGCAGATGTCCAGGGAGTGATGGGGACCGCCAAGGCTTCTCCAAGGATTGGGGACGGAGGGGCATCCCGGGTCTCAGCACTTGGCCCAGCACAGGGTGACCCGGGGCCACTCGGACGCGAGAAGAAACAATAGCGACTCCTTAGACCCTGGGATCCTGCCACTGGCTGTCCAAAGCGTTCCCGGACTACCGGCAGAGCCTTTTTTTTTTTTTTTTTTTGGTTAATTTATGACTGGAGACTGGTGGGGGAGGGACAACAGAAGAGGGACAGCGTCTAAAGATGGGGGGCAGGGGCAACGGTTAAAGAAGTCGCCCCAGGCTGAGGCTCGGGTGATGTCAGCTCTGGACAAAAATAGAGAGCGATCGTCTGCAAATCCCCAGCTCCGGCGGGGCTAAACCTTGCAATCCCTCTTCGGCCGGCGCCGAGCCAGGGCGCAGCAGCCTCCACCGCCTCCCCCGGCGCGCACACACCAGCACACGCGCACGCACGCACACACTCCCCCGCACTCGCACTCCCGGTCTTCCCCAATCCCGCTCGGTGACGGCCACTCGTGGTACGGGTCTGCCCCGCGGCGAAGCACAGACACAGGTGGCGGCCAGGACGCAGGGAGCGTGTTCCTGCAGCCCTGCGACCAGCGCGACCTTGCAGGAGCCGGTGTAAGATCCCCGTAGCTCCTCTCGGAGCGCTGGCCGCGAGCCGTTCACGGGAACGCGGACCGCGCGCGGTGGAAAGCCAGGACGTGGATTAGCGCCCGCAGCAGCCTCCGCGCGCGCCGAGGCGCTAAGGGCTTACCCAGGAGGGGGGTGCGAGGGCGGAGAGAGGCTGCCCGTTAAATACCGCTCCCCGCCGCACTCCGGGCTCACCCAGCTCGTCGCCACTGTCTCCAGACCGTGCCCGGGAGGAGGGGGCGTTCCCCACGCCATGGCATCAACCGAGGGGTGAGAGTTTTTCTGGGTACCTGTGGGGAAGCGGGAGCCGCGCGCAGGGTGGTGGTGCCCTATCCCAGATGGGGACAGAGAACTGTGACCGGGACCTCTGAAACCCTACCAGAGCGCTCGCCAGGCTGGAGGTGGTGGGAAGGGGTCCGGTTTCTTTGGTGGTCTAGCTGTCCTTTGAGGATGCGGAAGACAGAGAATTGGATCTAATGAAAGGGTGAATTACTATCAGGGTGTGGAAAAGTGTGAAAAGAAACCGTAGAGGTTACTTCAGAGATTTAAAGGCAATAAAGAATTGTCCATAGAGCCTGCAGGAGACACTGCCTGGGCTGCAAGGTGGGGACCGGTTGGAATGAATGAGCCGGGACCAGAGCAGGGGCGGGGCGAAGAGAAGCGCACAGCCCTGAATGCTTGCTTTGGGCGCGCGCGGGTAGGGGATGAGGGCAAGCCCCCAGCCCAAGAGATTTTTGCTTTTGGATATCGGAATCTCCCTGGCTAGCTGCAGGGAAGAGTGGAAGAGATTTGGGTGCTTCCCGATAGAGAAGAGAAAACCTGTAGCTTGGAGCAAGACTAGACATTCCAAACTTATCTGGGCTATCACTGGCTTTTTTTTTTATTTTGCCTGTGGCCTTGGAGTCGCCCCTGTCTCTTGAGGCCACAGTTGTCATGATGATCGCTTCTGTGGTAGAAGGACAACTGTATTTAGCAAGGGAAGCATGGGGAATGCAAGAGTCCCTTGAATACTCACTCCAACGCATCCTAATCCTGTCTCCCCAAAACACTTCTCAGGCTTTCCGGAGCCTAGAACAGAATAAAAAGAACAATTGGGGACCCCAGCTTTTGGGTTATTCCACAAATGGCACTAGCTGCTTTTGAGAGACCAGTGGACCCACACCTCAGAAACAAGTATCAGGGGCTGCTCAGGACTATATACTTGAGTCCTAGGTTCTGGCATTTTCTGGAGCATGCTTAATAGAAGTCAAACTCCACCAACTTTCGGTGAGGTGGTAGGTGGTGATCTCTAAGCAGGAGTGGAGAGAAGGTGTTTAAAGCCAGACTTCGAGATTCCAACCTCAGACAAAGAAAATACTTCTAAACCTGCCCATCTGTATCCAAGAGAAACAGCCCATCCATCTATTTCTCTCATCCCCCAAATCTTTCGAAAGGCGCCTAGCATCTTGTACAACAAAATTTCTCCACATTGCCCTTTTTACCGGTGTGGGTCTTCGGAGTAGTTACTTATCTGAAAAGGTGATCCAGTTTGGTGCTTGTGAGCCAGAAGGCAGTACCATGTGCTAGAATTACATATTGGGAACCCACATGACTTAATGCCAGCACTCCTCTCTGTTTAAAGGGCTTTTATCTTCGGTATAGGTAAAGGCGTCTCTGGCTATCTACAGGACCCTTCCAGAATTACTTCTGCCTTCAGAGTCTCAGTTGGAAAACATCTTCAAAAAATATTATCTTTCAAATGCCGCATCCAACTTACTGTCTGTACTGATGGCCAGAAGGGGAAAGAGAGGGAAACAAACCTCCCCACACTCTGTGTGCTGTTTTTTTTTTTTGCCCTTGTCCTAAGTGAGAGCTGCCAAATGGTTTGAAATTCAAAGCAAAGCAGATGCGATTTTTCAGGACAGGAACCATTTCTAGTCCAGCTAGTGCCATCTTTGTGCATTGCGCAAGGTTGGGAAATGATTGTCAAAGAACTTGTATCTAAGAGATGAAAGAATTGGGAAAAAAATCTGGGAAGCAAATGTAGAAAAATATATTGTTTAAGAATAGTAATCAGTCAGCTGGAAACATTCTCGAACCCTTCTTTTCTCCCAGAAGCCTTTGCAGAGTCTCTGTTGGGTAGAATGCACCTGCTAGACTTGGTGGTGGAGATAAAGAGGCACAAACATCGTGGAGAGGGCTTTCTGAAGGCTGTCTCGGTGGAGACTTTTAGTACTAAATTGTTCTCCTGGGTTGGTGAGATCTGTTGGCTCCTTCTGATATCTTTGGGTAATGCACCTTGTAATGGAAATTCAGGAAGCATCCCCAGGAAAGTCTCTTTTGTTAGCCTTTGTCTCCTAACAATATTAAAACTGTTTTTTTTATCTGAAATATACGTTACTGAGAAGGATACGGAAATAGCAATGTAATTACATCTTTCAGTTTATACATGTTTAGCTCAACTCAGTTCCAGAATGCTGGGGGAATGGGGTGGTATATTAAACCAATCGATCTGGCGAATGTGTATTTGGTGTTCAAGTTGCCACCAGCAGCATATGCTAATTACTCCATTTATAGAATTATTAGAGGCAACAGATACATTTGCTCAGCACGCTTTTCAAAGCTCACTCGTATATTTTTACATTCATGTCTTCCAATAGCTCCGCGAAGCAGGCGATCCAATGAAATAGATTTGAAGACTCAAGACTGTGTACAACAAAATGTCATCTTTCCTGGACGATTCTGGGATTTGGCATAGCTTTGGGGTATCATCTGGAAATGTCAGTTGTCAGTAGTGAGCGTGTGGGCCATGGCTGGTGCCTATTGTCGGCTTTTTGGGGAAATCTTCATATATATATATATATATATATATATATATATATATATATGTATGTATGTATGTATGTATATATATATCTCCAGCAAGTGGGCTTTGAGAATATTTTCATAGCCTCTGTGTTTGATTTTTGTCATCTAACAGCGCATGCCCGCCACTGTTCAGTCATCTGAAGTTTCTGATTGTGTTTCACTGGGGACATCAGTGTGGCTTTTGTAAAACTCAGCAGTGGCTCTCATAGCTTCCAGGTTCTGAGAAGTGTTTTCCTATAAAAACAAGGTTCAATTTGACAGTCGAATGTCTTTTGTGTTTTGTTGTTGTTGCTGCTGCTGTTGCTGCTGAGTCCTGGGCATGACTGGAATCACTGAGATGGCTTTTAGGTTCCTGACCCAAATTGGAAAGAGATTATAAGTCACTGGTGACAGGCAGGCTAGTGTCTGTTATTGACTAGGTCACAGTGGAGTGGCCAGATGCCAAAGAGACAACCATTTTAGAACTATGTTTCTAGGGGCTAGGGATGGCCAGGTCTCCACATTCATCAGAGACTCCTGGCAATCTGTCTTCTGATCAGCTCCCAGGAGCCAAGGGGTCAGGGCTGCGCCAATCAGGAAGGCTTGGGTTTCAGTCTGACTTAGAGAGCAAGTGAAACTGAGAACTGCTGACAGCGAAAATGCCCTGCCAAGGGAGACCCCTGAATTTATGACTCCCAGTGCATGACGATAAACATAGCATTTGCCTTACCCGCCCGCCCCCTCTCCAAGAATGAGATTGAAGGGAGGAGGGGGATGAGCTCGTAGACTGGGCTTAATACAGGATGAGTGGAGGGCTGGGGAGATGGGGGCTAGAAGCGCTTGCACATTGCATGCCTCGGGCTCTACCAGAATTCATTTCCCTTTCTCAAGAATATTGAGATTGTCTTCCTTGGGTAACGTGAACATGAGCAGAGCTATGATAAACTAGTCTGTGTTTGCCAAGGCAATCTCTTGGGAGCAGTTGAAAGCTTAATTCTCCAGAAAATAGTTCCTAAATCCAAATGAGACTTGTGAAGTAGAAACACAGCTCATTCCAAAGCAAACAGAAGGTCTGATCACCTTCTTTACCCCTCCCATCGAATGACGAGGTGCCCTCTCCTTTGGCTTCTGCACTTAGTAATGTGTCAGACCTGAGAGGGTCCTCCAGAGATGAGACCCCAGCCACACAAGCAAGCAGCACTCTAGCAGTGCTCTGGGTCAGTGCATCATAGAGCCCTTGCTTCCAGATATGGCCGCCTTCTTCCCAGTTCGAAGCTCAGCACAGGTTAATGCCTTGACAATTCCCTATGCGCTCTCCCCCATGACTGTATCAGTGTAAAGACGTCTCCTTTGAAGGCAAACTAAATCGGTTTCTGGAGTGAATTGCTTCTCTCACTGGATTGCCTCGCCCCTTGGAATGAATTGACTCGCCAGTTCCGTCGGCACCTACCTACCGTGACGTAATCTAATGAAACACAGATAACTTAAAAATCTCCTAGTCTTAGTAGGCAGAAGCACAGTTCTCGAGATTTAAAAATCTCAGTTAGGTTTGCATTTCAGGAACTTGTCCTCACGGTCTGAACAAAACATCTGACCGATGCCGGGCAGTGCCTGCTTGCTTATAGTTGTCCCTTCCCTGCCCTTAACAGCTTGTTGGAGGTGGGGGTGGGGGGCAGCGAGGCCAGGAGGCATGCTTCTGAGGAAGGGTTTGGAATCCAGATTACAGCAAATCTCTTTATTTACCATGGTTGTGGGATTGCCCTCCCCTCCCTCTGCCCACCCTTTACCCTGCAGCTTGCCAAACGCCAAGTCCTTAGAATGAATTAATTAGGGGGAGTGTTTAAAAATATCTCATGGCTCGGTCTCCACGTGCTTCGTTATTGATTGGAGGCAGATGGACCGCGTATTTGCCAGCAGAAGAGAAAAGGACTGATACCTCGCTATGAACCTGTCTGGTTGGTTTCATACAACGCCAGAGAAGACAATGGGCCCCAGTCAGTGAAAGGGGGAGTCTAAATCTTTTGAAGGCTGTTACCGTTTTTCATAGCATTTTGTTGCCTTTTCAAGATTATTTCTCAAAAGCATTGATGTTCTCTTCTTTTCTTTTCTTTTATTCGTGTACTTAATGTCTCACTTAGACAAGCAGATGCGGTAACTGTCTGCTGAACTGTCATCTGGAGTTCTCAGTGATGTCGGCAGCTGCCTTGGATTATAGACTCATTGAGCAAGGACTGGCCTTTGAAAAGAGAAGGAAGGGAATGAACTCCACTTAGGCAGCTGGGCTTGATCTGTGTCAACCCCAGCCCCCTCTAGGATGGATGGTGGCAGAAATCTTGCAGGAAGTCCTCAGGGACAAAGATGTAGATATTGTCTCTGTGCGTCACGTATATTAAAGGATTCATTTAAATGACTGGTGGGGCTTTCTTTTGTCACATTGGTCAGGACGACCATCTGTCCTTCACTGTCCCTAATCTGGCATGGGACTTTGAATCCTGAGCTCCTATTCCTGGTCCCTGGCCTCTGCTTTCTCTCAGCATCATAGAACCAGAGCCAGAACCTCTATCTGCCCTGGCTTTGCTTTTTGTGTAACCTTGAAAGGGAGCTGCTGGACACTACAGTTCATGTGTGGCCCAGAAGTATGTTCTTATTTTGGATTTCAGAGGATCTTGAAAATGTTCGAAATCTTTGCCCCCTTGGAAAACAATTCCCAATGCTGGATTTTTCTTTATTTTTCTTTTGTTTTATTTTATGTGTTTGGGCGGTTTGCCTGCAGGCGTGTGCCACATGCATGCCTGGCACCAGTGGAGACCAGAAGAGCGGGTCAAAGTCCCTGGAACTGTAGTTACAGGTGGTTGTAAGTTGCCATGTGGGTGCTTGGAATCGAACCTGGATCCTCTGGAGGAGCAGCCTGTTCTCTTTTGAGGTTGAACCCTCTTTCCAGTCCCAAATTGCTGACTTTACCTCTCTAGAAAATTGGAGATCTGGTGACAAAGAACTCACTTTTCTGCCTTAATAAATTTATCGTGTGATAGCAAGCCAACAGAACTAACTTTTCTACTAACTCATTTATCATGTGATTACAAGCCAGGGTCTTGTGTGAGGGCATGTGTAGGTATGCATTCATACATGTATGAGTGTGTGTTTGCTACTACAGATTTCACCCAATAGGCAAGGATTCTACCTTTGAACTACACCCCCTTCTCTCTTTTCACATCTGCCCCACCTCATGCCACTCCCTGCTCCAGTGTTCAGACTAGGTTTCTGTAAGGTGTTCAGGCTGGCCTTGAACTCACACTCAGCTCAGGCAGGCCTTGGACTTGCTATCCCTCCTGTTTTAGCCTCTTGAGAAGCTGGGATTACAGGCCTGTGCCATCCACCAGGCCCAAAGCATTAGCAGCTACAAAGTAACTTAATTCTTATAATGTATTATTATTAGTCCTGCTATACTATATTATGTAACATTACTGTTAGTCCTGTCTTTTCTAGAAATAGCAACTTTGGTATAAAGTACTTTAGTACTTGGCCCCAAATGTCTTAGATCTTAAATTCAGGGGTCGTGGAGTCATGGAGCCATGTCCTTAACTAGTGGGCTACCCTCCTTTCTCTCTGTGGCAGTGGTTAGCTGGAGACAAGGACTGAAACCTGAAACACAACATATTAGACACAGTTGTCGGGAGACCACAGCACTCTTATTCTATGAGCACCCACTTACCCCGACTTCTGGGGCAGCAACCGAGAGTGCAAGCTTGGTAGTGCATTGTCACTGTCTTCTGTGGCTTAAGCGCTTCTACCGTTCCAACTTGCAAGACTTTGTCAGAATGCTATGTAAGTCAAGAGACTTTAAATAATTTATCTATTCTCATGTGTACAAATACCTACCAGTTTGCATGCATGTGTCACACATGTGCTTGGTGCCCACAGAAGTCAGAAGAGGTCTTTTGATCCCCCTGGAGCTGGAAATAGAGATGGTGTAAGTGGCCATGTAAATACAGGATATAGAGCCTAGGTTCATTGCAAGAACAGAAACTTCTAAGCCAGTGGTTCTCAACCCCATGGGTCACAACCCATTTGGTAAACCTTTATCTCCAAAAATATTTACATTATGATTCATAACAGCAGCAAAATTGCAGTTATAAAGTAGCAACAAAAATAATTTTATGGTTGAGGGCCACCACGACATAAAGGACAGCATTAGGAAGGTCGAGGACCACGGAGCCATCTCCACAGCCCCTGTTTTCTTTTTAACCCGCAGCCACTCCTTCCCCTAACCTCTTCTTGCTGTTTCCTCTAACTTTGCCCCCAAGTTGCACTTAATCGGGCTCCTCCATAATTATTGATTTCTACAAAGCTAATGGCTCTGCCTCTTCTCTGTACAGTGACCGAGAACAGCCCTGGGATGACCACGTGGGCTGATAACTGACTTCTGTGCTTCTTTGTGGCAAACAAGGCTGAGCCTTCAGCAGCCGTCAGATGTGGTTAACTCAGGGCAGTGACTTCAACTACTTTATTTTGCTATAGTGCAAACAGCGATGGCCTCAGGACGCCTTCTGAATTGACAAGATCTGCATCTGTGTGATGGAGTTTTAAGATTTATTTTTATTTATTTGTATTAGTGTGTGTGTGTGTGTGTGTGTGTGTGTGTGTGTGTGTGTGTCTGCCCATGCTGGATGAAGCCAGAAGGGGACACTGGGTTCCCTGGAGATGGAGGTACATGCTGTTGTGAGCCTCCCAGCGTACGTACTAGGATCTGAGTTCTGGTCCTCTGAAAGAGCAAGTGCTGTACTCATTATGCGGGCTCTCTAGCATGCAGTTTGTTGATCACCCAACAGGGGGCAGTAAAGAGCAGTAAATGTCCATGGAGATGTGACTCCCTTAGGAAGCCCTTCCATCCTTAGGAAATCCCAAGTCCTACAGCACAGCACAGCACAACACAGCACAGCACAGCAGAGGGCACAGCACACAGCACACAGCACACACACACACATACACACACACACACACACACACACACACAGTCTGATAGTAATGAGATAATTGTCATATACTGAAGTGTTGGAAGATGTCAACTTCACATGACTGCATGTCTATCTATGACTTAATTTAATCTTTGAAACTCTCATAATATTATGCTCATTTTATATATAGAGAGAGTGAAACTTAGAAGTTTTGATTAAATGTGGTTACTGGGTTCCTAGCCCCCGCCCTTCCACCCTTTGTCATCTAATTGTAGCATTCTCTACATTTTACAGTTATCCCATATTTCCTTCAACTTTAACAAACCTTCCTTCCTTTTTTTTTCATTTCTGTGAGTGCATGTCCCCGGCCATTTTGATAAGAGAAAGCAAGTGCCCCTGGAGAAACAAGATTATGACAAATGTCACAGGCTATGCCCAAGAAGGAAAGAAATTAGCTTATCTCTGAATGAGGATGCTTCAGAGAAAATGGCACTGTAAAACAACGTCAGAGGAAGTTTAGGTAATGGCAAACTATTGTCATGTCCCAGTTTGTAGACCTCAAACCGGAGGAATTTCAAACAGGAGTAGCCGTGCCGAGGGGAGATAAGGAAGAAGGACAGCAGAGGAGGAAGGGCAGCATCCCCTATTAAGTACCAGGGGGAAGTCAGCCTTAGTGATCATTTGCTTGCTTGTTTTTACCTCAGTCTTTACTTAAATGGCCAGTTGGGATTTGATGGCCAGATTATATAGAAAAGTGGGGGGAAGCCATTCAAAATGAAGTGCTTGCTTAGGGCTGAAACGGCTGGGAATCAGTTGACCGTACATCTCAGATGTTCCAGAGGGACGGACAACCCTGGAGATTGCTGCAGCTCTTGCTGTTCATGTTTATGTGCAACATGGGTTCTAGAAAACAAATGTCAAGAATAAAATCAGACTAACTTCTAAGAATGGGTTTGAGAGCGATGGAATTATAGACAGAATCTAATTCCCAGTGTTTTCTTGGAATTCAAAGTCATCCGTTTTTAGCCAACTTTTTTTTAAATCATTGTGGAGTCATAAAACTGAGCTCACCATCGATTTTAAGATCATGACCATAGCATTTCAAATGAGATAGGGCGTGCTCAGGTTGGTGTATGCACATGGGTCAAATGCAGACATTTTAAATAAAGAACTGATCACCGCTGGGGCTTACCTGATCTAAACCACACGTTTGGATTTTTCCCTCACAGGCCATTTAAGAACTTTGGTGCTGGTGGGTCTCAGGGAGCTTAGTTAACTGAGTTGGAGCTTAGTCTGAGTCTTGTGCGAGGCTTATTGGAAGTCTGTGGGGTTGGAGTAAGGGAAGTATGGAGGGACAGATGGAGAGGGGGGAACTCAGTCAAGGCCTCAGCCCACCTCAGGATGAGGAAGGCACTTCCAGGTGCTCCCTGACTGACAGAGGAAAGATACCTGTTTGTGTTTTCTGTTCCTGCATTAGCTAACCATTCATACAGCTCTAGATGGACAAAATGTAACGTTTTAGAAAAAGCCATACCCAAGAGCTGTCTGTTTAGTTCTAACAGCTAAGCTAATGAATCTTTCTTTTCTGCAGTTGAAGGCCCGGGCATCTGGATAGTGAGCTACAGTAGCCATTTTCTTCCTCATGTAAGTGTTTGAGAAACAGTAATAGAATCATCCCAGCTGCCTTTGGCCTGAGTCTAGAGGTGGATGACAGCCTTCCCAATGCTGTCCTCTGTAGCAAAAGGATGAGCTATGCCAGTTAGTGAGGACAGAACTTCCAAAATTTCAGGCAGACGGGATGAATAAATTCAAAGGTGTGTGTGTGTGTGTGTGTGTGTGTGTGTGTGTTTTCATGTACATTCTGTCCTAAAGTTGATGTTGGGTGTGTTTTTTAATTACTCTCCATCTTATATATTAACACAGAGTCTCTTCATCTGAACCCAGAACTCCCATATTTGCCCAGTTTAGATAGCCAGTCTAAACCCAAGCATCTCCTGGCTGCCCACCGGTGTTTACACATAGCTGCCACCCCTGCTCTGCTCTCCGTGTGTATGTGTGCTGCGAGTGCAGACTCTGCTCTCCGTGTATATGTGCCCTGGGAGTGCAGACTCTGCTCTCCGTGTATATGTGTGCTGCGAGTGCAGACTTCTGTCCCAATGCTTGTATAGCAAGCACTTCATCTACTATGCCATCTTCCTTGCTCAAGTTTCCAAATCACAACACAGGGACCACAGCTAACAGCTCTGTAGTGTATATTTAAAAATTGCTGGGACTATAGTCTAAGTGTTGTTACTACAAAACAAGAAAGCAAAAACACGAAAGTTAATAGATGAACTAATTAACATGAGTTAGTCATTTGATTTATACACACACACACACACACACACACACACACACACACACGTATATAATTGTAACCATCATTGTAACCCACAAGTACACAGAACTAGTTGTCAATTACAATTAGAGGTAAGACAGTCAACTCATCAAGTCTTAAAGGAGGGTGTGGTAGGAGAAAATAAAAGGGGGAATGAATCCTTGTGTGGGAAATAGGGATTAGAAGTTTTCATCCTCCTCAGTTTTAGCTACAACCCACAGAGCCATCAGCTCAAGTCCTTCTGAGGAAGCCAAGCCCAGTAAGAAGATACAATCTGAAATGTCATAGAGAGGGAAATCAACTCTGGTTACATTTGTCTGACTCCTGTCAGGCACAGTGACTTTAATGAGGTGAACCAGAAACAATGCGTCGTGAGGCCAGAGGATAACTGCTAGTGATACTTGTAGGCTTGACAGCAGCTGTTTTTCTGCTCCTACTGGTGTAATCCCTGGATCCTTTATCTCTGGGAAAGTAAGCAACTGGACGAGCCCTTTCTGGAGCATCTGCTGTTCTGTTCTGGTGACCCAGGTCAGGCACTTTCTCAGCATCCTTGAGGCCCCTTGTGTGTTTTCACCTCTGCTCCACTGGTGCACATGAAGATGTGTTCTGAGACGAAAGGACACTTTTGTACACAATCCAAGTCTTGAGAGGATACCTCGGTGGTTGTCACTTCATTTTCTCATGTCCCTCGGCTCTGTTCTGAGTCTGTGACACTGGTGGTCACTGTGTTTGTGTTTTAAGCAAAACAACTCAGTTCAAGGGACTCACCTGCAGGGCAATGGAAAGTAAAGGAAGCTGATTAGAAATCACTTTCCTTCCTTTTTATAACCATTTTAAATAAATAAATGACACCATTTGTATAGTTCCAGTATTTGAGTAAAGAGGTCAGGGGTTAGATTTGATATACTCTTGGTATATTTTGCTTATAGAAATAATATATAGATCTGAAGGACTTGGTAGCTACTGCCAAACATTGTTTTTAATAAATATTTTACCATTCCTCACATCAGACAAAATATGGGCATTCTTGAAAACAAACATATTTTATAGAGAGGCAGAAAGGCAAAGTGTATCTTCCACTTTGATCCTGTTCCCTTGAAATCCTCTACAAGTTTGAAACATTTTTCTATGCATGTGCAAACACCTTAAAATGTAGGTTGGGCTATTCATGCGGACTATTATAGCTGTTTACTTACCCAGTACTCCAGGTGCTTAAGTTTGTGGCATGTATGTATGTTTAGGCATACGTATGTATAATCTATTCTACGTATAAAACATATTTCAATTCCTAATAATAAATCACAGTATGGTTATCTAGTATTCCATTTAACCAGCCTGTAGGTTATTGCCGAGTCTTGATTTATTATAATAATGTTGGTGGGATCCGAGCGAATGGAAACATGAGGCAGGGCCACTGAGACCAATGAGAAGACAAGAGCGATAATTTAGGTGGACGAGCTGAGAAGATTGTGGGAAGAATTAGGACACAAGGTGAATGTTCTGGGGCTGTCCAAGTGTCTACAAAGGCAAGCAGAACATGATTCAGGGGAGGACTGGCCCCTTAAAGGAAGAAGATAAAGAATTTATCTCATGTGCTTGGGCTAAAATGTTTATGTATGTGGGACACCAGGCAGAGATACTCAGGTGAGCATCCGAGTCTTTATGGAGTGACACTGTATTGGTAGAGGCAACACATTTGTCTGACTGGTCATGAAACAAGGAAAGAATGGAGCCGAGGGAGGATCCTGGGGAGTGGCCATGTCTGGAAAGGTTGCAGATGACTGTGACTAAGTGGTGTCCTGCGGAGACAGAAGGAGAGGGATCAGAAAGGACTGGTGTCTCAGAGTGAATGACAGTCTTGCCTGTTAGAGACATACTGAAAAGCAAATTCTGCCAAGTGGTCATTAGACGAATCAGTCTTGAGGCTACCTTTGCCAGACCAGAACTAGTGAGGTGGTTCCTGCCATGCTGGTGTAGGTTGTGAATGGGTAGAGCAAAAATGAATGAAAGGTTTGTTATTGTTGTTGTTTCTTAGGGTTTGTTTTTATTTATGTGCATAGGTATGTGTTGGCGGGAGTGCACAAGTGTGTTCAGGTGCCCCCCAGAAGAGGTCACTGGGTCCCCTGGAGCTCAAGTTACGGATAGTTGTTAGCTGCCAGACCTGGGTGCTGGGCATTGAACTTGGATCTTCTGCAAGTTTACCCAGTGCTCTTACCCTGTGAGACACCACTCCACCTTGATGCTACTGTCATTATTCTGAGTGGCGATCAAGAAGCGGATGTGATAGGGAATTTGATGCACAGGGCACAGTCGCACCTTGGACTTGAGGGTACGTCAGTGCAGCGTGTCTGTACGCTGAGGGAAATGCGGGGTCAGTGAAGGCATTCCGATTAATCTCCGGGGAAGACTGTGTTGAAGCAAAGGCTCAGAACTGAAATCAGCTCATTGCTTGCTTTGAGCTTTCTGTAGGGAGAGCAGGGTGTCTCTGGGGATTCTCAGTTGAGGCCTCCTACAGCACGCTTAGCCAATCCTATGGCATATCTTCTTAGTCAGGGCTTCTATTGCTGTGACAAAACACCATGACCAAAAAGCAAGTTGAGGAGGAAAGGGTTTATTTGGCTTACACTTCTACATCACTGTTACTCATCAAAAGAAGTCAGGACAGGAACTCGGACAAGGCAGGAATCTGGAGGCAGGAGCTGATGCAGAGGCCACGGAGGAGCCCTGTTTACTGGCTTGCTCCTTATGACTTAGTCAGCCTGCTTTCTGATACAACCCAGGATCCCCAGCCCAGGGATGCCACTATCCACACTGGGCTGGGACCACCTCCATTAATCACTAATTAGGGTTCACTTCCTTACAGCTGGATCTTATGGAGGCGTTTTCTCAATTGAGGATCCCTCCTCTCAGATAACTCTAGCTTGTGTCACGTTGACATAAGACTAGCTAGCACACATAGGGAGGATGACTCACAGTGGAGAAGAAGGGAAACACTGCCTGCCTATGTAGCCAAATTCATGTAGTCAGTCAATGATCTGAAGATGTAGGCAGTCAGTTCATCCTGCCTTTGTAGCACCATTGTCAGAGCCTGGGTAGGATATGCTTGGCAGTGGTTGACATTTTCTCCATGCCCACCCTTACAAACCTTATATCTCCTTAGCTGGAGTAATTCTTTTTTTCCCCTTACATCCAGGTCATTATGTAACATCTGTGTAGAGGACTTTCTTGGACTTAGTTTTGTGTGTGTGTGTGTGTGTGTGTGTGTGTGTGTGTGTGTGTGTGTGTGTGTGTGTGTTATGCACATGTAAATACTCACATCCCTTTATGAGCATGTGGAGACCAAAGTTAGCATCAGACATCTTCCTCTACAACTCTCAACCTTATTTTTTTGAGGCAGAGTTTCTCACTGAACCCAAGCTCACCAATTGGCTAAATTGCTTGTCCAGCAAGTCAGCAAGTCCCAGGATCCTCCAGTCCCTTCCCCTCTGTGCATCTAAGTGCCAGAATTGCAGACATATTCTGCTACACTTGGGTCTTTATGTGTGTGCTGGGGTTCTGCACTCTGGTTCAGAGCTTATATAGCAAGAAGGTTAACCACTGAGCTATTTCCCCACCTCCTAGATCTTATTTCAGTCACCTTCTGTGTTCCTCATTCTCTTTGGATTGTTTCTGGAACATTTCCATACCACTGTCCCCTTGATACCTTCAGAAGAATGGTACTCTCTCAGGTCTTTTTCTACTCAGACTGACAGATCTCTTGGCCTGCTTGTTTAATGTCTGGATGCATGGGGATGAACGGACTATAGTGGAGCTGTTGATATTTTCCCTGTAGTCTCATCCCTACTTCCTTACAAGTCCCGTGCCCCCCTAGTCCCCACTCTCATCTCAGCCAACTCTGCTGCCACGGCACTGAAGTCAGAAACACCAGCTTTGTCCCTGACTTTTCCTCTTCCCACAGCTCTGATCTGCCAGCTTACCAGGTAAGTCCTTCTCTCCAAATGGTTTCTTAAGCCTTGTCCACTCTCTCCACCGCCACGGCATGGCTTTAGCCCAGGCAACAGCCGTTGCTTTCTTAGAGGCTTCAGCCTTTCAGCTTCCAGCCTTTCAGATCTTCCCACACCTGCATCTTGCCTACCCATTTCCCTTCCAAGACCATTTGTTTGCGTTGTTCTCTTACCATTCCACAGCTAGTTAGTGCCATCTTCCAGAGCAGTCTTTGATGCTCAGTTTCAATGCCCTTTCCTGGAGGGGCTTTGTCTCCCTCTCCCTACTCTGTGTAGAATAGGTCCCTTCCCCTTTCTCAATCCCACCTCAGGCCTCATGCTCTCTTCCTTCATGGCAGCAATTACAGCTTCCAAATATTTTGATGATTTATCCTCTTCTTTGTATGGCTCTCATGGGCCGTAAGAATATTGAGGATCAGCTGATTTTTGCAAAGTCCTGTGTTAGGATTAACACAATGCACTTAACAATCACCCATAAGTAAATAGATGGTCCTGCCGGTCTGGGGGGAAGCAGGGATTGATTCTTAAGAGGGTGACATCTGACTGGGCTTCTTCCAGGGAGGCTGTCCTGCTGTGCTTTGTCCAGACCTCTCTTAGCACCTCAGTAGATCTGACAGTGCCAAGTGTTTTCTGCCTGCTTGCTGCCTTTCAGATCTCGCTGAGGATCAGAACTCTCTTAATTTACTTTCGCTTCCTCTTATTATCTCCATCCCAGAGAATGTGGTGTAATTGAATTGTCTACTTTGGGAAACAGACTCACAAGGGCAGAGAGGGGAGAGAAGAAATAGTCTTAAGCCAGCCATAGGGCCAGGGCTGGGAAGATGTGTCTTTCTGCTCCTTAGGAGGTGATCATCTCTATAGGGTGCTGGTGGTCAATGAAATATCCCCGCCCAGCAGTCAATAACCAGCCTTCTGGTTGTTAAGAGTTAGCAGGGTTCAAGTAGGTTTCAGAGCCATCCTTTGGGTAGCAGCTCATCTGAAACCAAATATAGATTTGCCATGGTCCATTGTGTCCCTGCTCTACTGCCTGGGAAAGACGGCAAATTCCTCTCTGCACTCCTTTCAGAGCAGAGCAGACTCTGGTCAGATGAGCATCGTTGAGCTCTCTCTTGCCTTTCCTGAGACTGCCTGTCTCCATTCAGAATCTTGTCTTTTCTCTTCCCTTGTTCGTTGCAAAGGGAAACAAGAAGCTGGAATGAATTAAACATTTAGATACAAAGAAGGGATCTGAGTCAAAGTTGGTATTTAAATTGAATCAGTGAATAAAACTTAGGGCTGACAGTTTAACTGCTTATAAAGCTGATTTAGAAGAAGAACAGTTACCAGAAGCTGCCAGTTCTGTGGCTAAATTGTTGATTTTGATTACTAAGGAGCTTCTTAGAACATTTAATCAGTCCCAATGGAGTCCCCCTTACTGTGACTTCCTGCAGGTAGAAAAATGACGTCTTTAATTATGTGTGTTTGCTGCTAAGCCAAAGAAGAATGTTTTACACACACACACACACACACACACACACACACACACACACACACACACACACATTTTCCTTCTGGAATGGAGTCCTTTGCTTTACTTTTCTAGTGCTTGGCTGTGTTTGGTGGTATTTGTTGGCTCTGTTGGGATAAGAGGGATGAACACCCCGCGTATGAGCCTCCTAGGGAAGTCCTTAGCTGCAGCTTCCCTCATGGTTGACAGGGTGCTGAATTCAAATCCAAGTCTGCAGATTTTTGAAATGAAAATAGAATCAAAGTATAAATTCTTTATTTTCTAGTTTCCTCTGGCACAGAGGCCATTGTAGGTTCCAGGAACCAGGCATGCACCCACGTACTGTCTTCCTCATTTGAAGACTCTTCATGCATTTCTAGTCAAACCAGTGTCCGGGACACCCATTGTTCCACAAACAGAGCCAACCATTTCTCCCAGCAGGGGGCGCTGTGGGGCTGCATGGCCACAGGCTGGGCAATGGGATTTTCCTTCCACTCTGAAGCAAGAACCAGAGGGCGAATGTTCTCAGTCCCGCACCAGCTGACCCCTGGGTTTTTAAAGAAGGAAAGCCCTGATGCTTTGATTTTCATACATTCCAAGTTACCCTGAGTTGTCAAATCAGCCAGAGATCCAGAGTTCTTCGGGGGTTGCAGCCAACTGATAACCTTCGGGCTGCCGCTTTGGTTTTTGTTATCCATTTTGGCCCTAGATCCTCTTTCTCACCTTGTCCTCACCCTCCTGGATTCTCCTCAGCAAAGTTCAAGAAAGATCCTTGGTTCCGGATTCAGGTATGTGCAAACTGTTTCTGTCTGGGTCATTGACAAACTCGCTTAAGGTGAAGGGGTGAGTGTAGAATAGAACAGCTCTAAAGCTGAACGGAAAGGTACTTGAGGAAATAAAAGAGAACATTTGAAGGCTTGGAGGAGCCCCAGAATAAATAGCTCAAGAATGGAGGCATGAAAGCCGATATTCTTTTCAAAATGACTAACTAGGCACCCCAGAGGGCTAGCTTGTGTTTCAAGCCAGTTGGCAACAAGATTAAAGTAGGCATGGAAACACTGTTTTAGTTAAAGGATACTCTCCCTTAGGAGTCAGCTTGTCCATATGTCCTCTAAAGGGCTTTCCCCTTTGCCTGTGGCTAAGCTTCCGAGGCAAGCCAGTGAGGGGGCGACTTGCCCACATTCTAAAAGCAGGAAAGCCATTGTTCTGCCCCCAGATGTAGCTTTAATGTCTCACTGAAGGCATTCTAAGTGAAGTTCTGGGATCCTTCTGCTACTGGCTCACAGAATGTTTGTTGAATGGGTAAATGAGTGAGTCTCCAGAGAGGAAGCTTGTTAGAGGAGTCTTTATCATGAGAACTTCGAATTTCTCCACCAAGAGCATCTCAGATTACTTGGGAACAAACAGAAAGGATCAGAGAAGTAGGGCCAGCCAGCTTCACAGGCACGTGCTGTGGTGCTTGGCTGAACCTTTGAATAACAAGTGGCTTCCATTTGTAATTTCTGTCTGTATCCCACAGTTTATGCGTCCATTTCAGGGAGCCAGGCAGGGCCACGCTTATGCACAATCCTCCTCATGGTGACCGTGAACAGGGTGACCATGAATAAGATGAGCGTAGACCTGCCCCTTTATTGTATGCTGGAGTAGTCGACAGTGAAATACTTCGCATAAAAGAGCTTCTAGGAGCCAGCATTGCACACCGTTATGAGGAAGTTTGAATCTCTACTTAAACCCAAGAAAAACCTCCTGTCTCTTCACTCATTAGCTTAAGACTTCAGGAAAGTTAATGAGCCTCTTTAAGGCTGGGTGTCACATAGGAGCAATGTCACCAGGGTTTGGCATAAACGGTTTATGTGAAGCACTCTCTGGGCACAGTGCCTGGGATATGGACGTCTCCCGGTAATGGTAACTGTCATCGTTCCTGGAATTGTAACTCTCTGGTTACCTGTAGCCTGCTGTGCTTAGCTTGGGCTTTTCACCAGCTAACTGACTTCCAGATAACTTGGTAACACGTGGTCTGCACCCACAAATATGTTTGCTAGGTCTTTTCCATAAAGCTGTTGGTGATAAGATTAGAAAAGCCTTCCCTGGGTGCCTTTGATGGTGTGAGTGGTGTGTTTGCACTTGTGGGCCGCCAGAAGACTTCCCCCTCCCCTGTGCTTTCAACTCCTCACTTGTTTTAATTATTACAGATCTTATTCCAAACATACTGTTTCTTTTCCAACACTGGTAGGGCATTCTGTAGACAGTTTTATCTTGAGACCATATACTGCGAAGTTAGCATCCAGTTACGAGCCGCCGTTATTACCTCAGATGCTTAGAGGTCAGTTTGGTTCAGCGTCTGGTGGATCCTAAGCTCTCACTGATGGTCATAACTAGGACAGGTCAGAGGATGGGCAGAACTCATATTAGTTTTATGGTAAAAGGGACAACTATGAACAGCCACAGAAAGATGCACAGGCCAGGTACAGAGTAGAATGCCACACCTTAGTCCACTACCATAAAACCTCTTGCATCCTCTCTCAGGGAGGTTTAGCTGTGCAGGTACCACTGACCGAATCATAGGCCTTGGTGAGTAACTTCCTATTTCTATCCCTGGGGAACTTGGGGTGGTGCTGAAACTTCCTATTCTGGATCTTTCTAGTGAACAGCCATACCTGAAACTATCTAGGAGACCCTCATCTACCGGTTTTCTCATTGGCATACCCAGATAGTTAGCAGACCCAGAGCTGGAGCACTCCAATGGGATTCTGAAGATTTTAGGATTGAGTGCCAGGAACCCGAGACAAAGACCAAATACTTACTTTTTTTATTATATAGACTCCATGTAATCTCTACAAGCAAGGAGTTCTGCACTCCCCATTCTTCCGTCTGTCCACTCATCCATCCTCCAGCCAGTCAGCCTTATGAGTGGGAATATGCTGCAGAAGGGACTGCTTCTTCCACAGTAGAGCCACCGTCACCTAACCACGGTCACCATGCCTTGAGACCTAGCCCTGCCCCTCCCACACACACCTCACTGCCTCCTGTGGTGGCTGCCCAGATTTTGTACCAGAATCTTTGCTACCAAAGACTACAAGACAGCTACATAACAGAGTCAGGTAAAGACTTGAAAAAAATCTTCAGGATAAACAGAGAAAAGAGGTCAGTCTGGTTCAGTGTCTGTGGGTCAAAGGCAGGGTGACTAGACTGAGTACTTGAAAGCACTTATTATACTTTCCCTTGTGATTGAGGAAGTGTCTGTAGGAGCCTGAGTCTGTTAAAGGTCAGCTGTTGACATTCTTAGGGATAAAAGGAGACTAAACTGGTCAGATGGCAGGATGAGGGGTAGGAGAAGGAGGAAGGAGAGGAAACATAAGGACATGCTAAAGGCAAATGTGGGTGGGTCTGCCCTTTCCTCGCTGTAGGAACAGATTGCAAGGCAAACATTTTTATTTTGGAAGCAACTTCTAGGCTGATGGAAATACACTTGCATAAATGGTGTGTCTCCAAGAACACCAAGGTGGCCCAGCTACAGGCAGATGCTGCAGGCCTAGCGAGGTATTCCTCCCAGCCTCGAGGTTGCTGGGTGACTCTTCTGAAAGACCCCCTTACACTCACAGGGCCAAGAGTTGAGTAAAGTGGCTCCTGCCTTCTGCTGTGTAAGAGGAGACTTTGCCTCAATTCAGTACCTCTGAGGTGAGGTGGTGCTGGGGAGATGACTCAGTCAGTAGACTGTCTGCCTTGCCCAAGGACCCAGCATCCTTGTCAAAAGCTGGGAGTGGTAGTGTATCTTTGTAATCCTGGAGTTAGAGGCAGAGACAGGCAGATGTCTGCCGGCCAACCAGCTTAGCCTATTTGGTGAGTTCCAGGCCAGTGAAAGAAATACCATTTTAATAAATAAAGTGGATCATGCCTGAGGGATGACACTGGAGGTTATCCTTGGCCTATAAACACGCAAATACACACATACACCCATTCATACACAGACACACAGACTCATGCACTCACACATGCACACAGAAGGGATTAGGTAATTCACATCACCTCCGAGATAGAGTCAGACAGTGGGCTGATTTACTAATGCAAGTTAAACTGGAGATCTCCAGACACCTGCTGGAACAGCCTTCAGTTAACAGAGTGTGGTGATGTTGTAGACTAAACAGCAGACCTTCGGAAATGGAACGCTTGCTGTGGCTGACCCTTGAGTTTAGGTTATGTTTCCTTGGACTGGCACATCATCTTCTAGTTTCAACCCTCCCCAAACTAAGTGTTCAGTGTGTGTAAGTAGAAAGTGGATGGCAAATTGACTCATATACTGTTGGGGATAATACAGTGTTTCTAACAGTTGTCAACATGGACTCAGAATGTTCCAGAATACTTGGCCTGTCTCTTCATTATCCTGAAGTTCAAGGTCAAAATTAGAGTAAAGACTAGTGTTTTGCTCCTCATTCTCCCTCGCTGCTGCACCAAACAGCTGTCACAATGTGCCTTCTCTATCTCACAATATGCCTTCCGAGTTTTGAAGACCGGGGAAAAGAAGAAAATGAGCTTCTTCTATATCTTAATTTATTTGGGACAATTTCACAAGTTTCCATAAACTGGACAGCTAATGAATAATAGAAATTTTCTGGGCTTCTGGAGTCTGCGAAATCCAAGGTCAAGGTGGTGGGCAGATTTAGGGTCAGGTAAGGCAGGTGACACTTTTTACCTGAGTCCACAGGAAATGGAGGATGAGCTCCTTCTGCTTCGGGGTAGGTGCTGATCCTACCCCGAGGGCTTCCTCCTGTGAATTCATCACTGCTCAGTGAGCCAGTAACTAATGCTATTTATCTCTTACGAGATTAGTATTTCAACATGTGGATTTTGGAGGAACACACACACACACACACACACACACACACACACACACACACACACACCACATCACACATCACACATCACATCACACATCACACATCACACCACACATCACACATCACACATCACACATCACACATCTCGGTACCATGCCCAAAGCTTCCAGCTGTGTTTCAGAAAGGCGATGAGCCTCCTCTCTTTCCGTCCAGTATCCACAGATCCCTTACCTGGTCAGTTTGTGCCCTTGCTTCTCCTCTCCCATGAGGGTGAGGCTGGGGCCTCTCCTTAGGCTGGATGTTGGCTCCTTCTGAACTTTCGTCCTGGCCACAGAGTGAGATGGGAAAGTTCAAGTTCCCTTTGTTCCCAGCCTCACTCACATAGGTGTGATGCCAACGTAAGACTCTATTAAAGACAAATAAAATAACACAATAATGGTAACTATAAACATAGCTGTTGTCAGTGTTTTAAAAAACACTTGAAAGCTTTTTATGGGTGGTCTCCTGAGAGCTAACTCAATATGAGTGCCTGGCTTCAGCCCTGTCCTTCCCACAGGACACCCTTCTCCTCTGGCCTTTCCAAGAGGAGCTGCCAGGACATGTAACATGATCCCAGTGTCCTCACTGCTTAGGAATGGTCCATACTTGTTCAGTTTGGGCTGCTCTTGTGGTCAGGGCTAATCACTGTGAGGGATGCAGGCAGAGGCACAGGCTGACTTTGATCCCTGCCATAGCTTCCCTCTCTCTGGCTCTCTGGAACCCTCACTTCCCACATGGTGCCAGCCAGGTTCTGAGGGCAGCCAGTGGTCCTTAGGGTTGGGTATTGTTCAAGCCCACAAAGGGGAGGAATACTTTTCTCAGACAATGTGAGTTGCATCTCAGTTACTTGGGCATCGTAAAGAGGACCCATGCTTTGGGGCAGACCCCTCTCCCCCTTTACCAACGGCTTCTTGTGTAATAGAAGTGAAACACGGCGTTAAGGCTCTCCAGGCCCAGGGGCAAATGGTTCTGGTTACTCCTAATAGACTGACACAATCTCTGGCTTTCAATTTACATGGTTTTCCATCTGTTCTTGGCCAGTGGATTGGCAACCTTGAAGCATCTATGGAATTAAGGGAAGGTGAGACTATGGTCTTCACTCTCCAGGGACAAACAGGCATCTGCCCATCTGGTCAGTTATTGCTGGCTCACACAGACATTTAAAATGAGACAACATTTACAGTTCTTTGAGCTGAAGTTAGATTAATTGTTGTTGTTTTCAACCTGGAGCGTTCAATTAGCTCTCTGAACTTTCGTGGATTTGGTGTATTTGCAAGGCATCTTTCACATTGGCGTGTTCAAGCGTTCCCATCTACACATCCGCCATCCACAGGACCAAGGTTCTGGATGTCGATAACAAGGAACCTGTTCCTATGTGCCTGCACAGCAAACAGAGGCTTTGAAGACCTAAATGTGACTTTGGTTTCTCCATGCGCAGCTGACATTACATCAGGGACATGGTATCTATCTAACACGTGTGCTGCCAATGTCCTAAGAACGCCAGGACAGTGGGACTACCTGAGCATGGGGAAGTGAGAAGGTCTGCCTCTTTGAGGAAAAAGAGCATTGATCGTGGAGTGGAAGTGATGTCTGCTCAGTGGGTCAAGAAGAGGTACTGGAAAGAGAGTTAGATTGAAGCCAAGGGAGGGAACAGTCAAACACAGAAGGTTCACAGTCAATTGAAGGGGAGGGTGCTTTATACATTGTTGGTAAGCGGATGGTCCCTGACTTAAGATGTCTTGACCTGAAATTTTTGGCTTCATGATGGTAAGAGTACACTCATATGCTGACTTTGCTATTCCTTTTTTTTTTTTTTTTTTTTTTTTTTGGTTCTTTTTTTCGGAGCTGGGGACCGAACCCAGGGCCTTGCGCTTCCTAGGTAAGCGCTCTACCACTGAGCTAAATCCCCAGCCCCGCTATTCCTTTTTAATACAGTAGACTATAAGTTGTATAAGATATTCAACGCTATTTTAGAATGGGTCTTGTTTCAGATGAGTTTGCCCAACTGTAGACCACGGTAAAGGGTCTCAGGACACTCACAGTAGCCTTGTCTAAGCTGCAATGTGCGTTTATCAGGTGTATTAACTGAATGGTCAGATGGCAGTTCTTACTTCGCCGAGGGTAAGTTGGGTACCAATCTCACTACACTACATAGGGCACCTCAATTATCTTTTTTGGTTTACTCATAAATTTCATTTGGTCATTTTTCTAGGGAAGATACAAAAATCCAGGAGCACATGTTCAAATCAGAAGGGGAGGTGGTGGGTGACTTTTCTCCGTGTTTGTAAATTGCCCTTTCTCCTGTTGTCTGGATGCCTCCGCTCATTCAAGTCTTAATAATGGACTCAGGTTTGGAAGTTGACTTACCTTCCCTACCTGCAACATTGAGTCTGTAGGAAGGACTGAAGGAGCTGCGCTGTCAGAGTCCTTTAAATGGGCTGTGCATGCTGGGGACCACATCTTCAGCCATCTGTCTTTAAAGTGATCTGGGAAGGAACCCCACTATTAATTAGCGTTGGGGGAAGATCAGAAACTTCTGGTGCCTTACATGTGGGGGCTGTAAACACAGAGAGCCCTCCTGGAGTGTGACACGGATCGCTCAGGTGGCAATAAAATGTGGCACCAGCCATTCATTTGACAGATGCTTGCAGATCAGCTGGCCCTCTGCTGGGTGCTAGGGATGGCCCCCTGGATGGCAGTCGGCTGGCTACTCACCATCTGGCATCCACACAGGGAAGCAGCGCATGGGCTCAGAGACTGCAGCCTGGGGTTTCTGCTCCGTCACGTGTTACTCTGACCTAAGCCTTAGTGTAAGACACCTGGCCGTAGTGATGGACCTCAAGATGCTTGAATTCCATGCTAGCTACTTCCTGGACACCTGATTTGGCCTTGTGGCAATGCAGGCTCCTCACACAAGGTCACTATACAGTAGGAATAATGGCAGCTGTGTTGGGGGATAAAAGACTAGTCACCTGTCATTTTGGCTTCTTCTGAAACACAGAAGCTATCAGAAAAGGTGGCTGATTTTACGTATCACTTATTACTTCTTAAGCCCAATGATGTATATATTTTCCCAAAACACACAAGATTGAGCCCTCCAGAAGTTAACATCTTTTAACCTGTATCAATGAAACATTTAGTACCCTCTCCCTCCAAGCAAACATGTGCGCCTTGCTGATTCTGAATCTTCTTGAAAAGGAAAGTCTGCAGATGCCAAGGCTGGCCAGACACTGAAGGGACCAGGGTAGTCCCTCAGTAGGCTCTCCCAAGACCCTCTGCTCCCTGGGTAAACAATGAATGTGGGAACATTGGGCCTTTTCTGTGAGCGGCCAAAGGACAGGCCTTGGGCTTTGCAGATGTCTTATCTGGTGAGAAGAAATATGAACAACAAACCCGGGAAGGCTTTATCTGCTTCTTGGCTCTGGGAACCCCAGTCTGTACAGGATCGCCCACAGGGCCTGCTCTTCTGAGATGAAATCTTTCATCTGCTTGTGCCTGGGACTTCCGCTGCCCTGACACATGGGGGCGCTGCAGCCTCTCTTTTGCTCAAAGCTGGCTGGACATCCTCTCCAACTGAGCCTTGAGCCATCACAATTTCCCTTTATACTAGCCTGAAGTCATGTTGTGTGTCTTCCTATAGAAGCCAGTGGGAGTCTGGCAATGGGCTCAGCACCTCTCTTTTCCGCCCCACCCCCAGACTCTTTTCATAGTGCTCTTTCCAACCAGGAACAAATTATACAAGCAAATGACTTTTCACAACAGAAAAAAATCAAAAGTAGACGTAAGCAAAAAGAATCCCATTTGCCCTTCGAGAATGATGTTCAATGCATACATGTACAGGTACAGACACAGACACACAGACACACACAGAGCTATAATTATTACTTGATTACTGACATGTCATTCTACAGTTTCATTATTTGCAGTGTCTCTCAAAAAAAAACAAACAAAAAACAACAAAAAACAAAAACAAAAAACAAAGTGACTTTGAATAATTGAGATGTCTGAAATTGAAGCCCTAAGATCTGAGGGCTAAATACGGAAACCAGGACTTCTCAAGGAAAATCCTTTATGTGAGTGTGGACAGGTGTAGACACCTTCCACTTTGACCAAGGAAGGCAGGGGCAGAAAGGGGACAGAATGTGCTACGAAGGACAGCATTCACTGGCAAGCTGAGGAGAGGCACGCAAGAGTTTTACCTGAAATGGAAGAACAATTTAAACCCTTCAGTTCTCTGGAAGATCCTGTAGGGGAAACCACACCTGTCTCCCTTTCTTTCTGGGGTGGCTGGTGCTTCTGTGGGTGGTAGTTACACAAGTGGACTTTTTTTTTTTGCACCAATATGTAGACAGGGTGAGTGTTTAGAGCTTTGGAAAAGTGTGGATGAGGTAGAAATGGTGACTCAGGCCTTGCTAAGATTGACTAATGTCTTAATTGTGTGTGTAACCAAGAAACCGCATGTGTATCTATGTTTGTCTGTATATGTTTCTAAACATGTATGTGTTGAAACAGACTCTGGTTCCATTTCCTGGTGCCCAGGTGGGTAACCTCAGAGAAGTTGGTTGCTTGAGAGCGCGCATCATTTGTGATGTGTACACTATTCATCGAGTCAACCAGTCCACAACATATCTGTGGATATTTGAAAAATGCTCCATCTCCTCTGCACCACACCTGTACAGATGCTTTCCTGCCATTATCCCCCGAACAACACAGCTTAGTAAGCATCATAATGAAGTAGCACAGTAGGTCCGCACTTGGACTGCAGTGGGGTTATAAGCAGGTGGTTTAGATTGCACGGGAGGGTGTTCACAAGTTAAGTGGAAATGCTGCACTCACAGTGTACTTGGGGGCATTTGAGCATTTGCAGACTGTGACAGTCATGGAAGAACCTGGAGCCAGTGCCCTGAAGAGCTAGTTCCATTCACAGGCTGGCCTTTTTTCCTCAAAGAGCTTGTGAACATTTTAGAGTCTGTGAATGGCAGTACAGTCCATACTGTTGCCATTCAACTCTGTCATTGCAGCACGATGACAAGAGGTCATTGAATGGGTGTGCATGTGTTTCAATAAAACTTTATTTACATAGACAGTGGACCAGCCATATTAGCCAGTGGACCATGGTAGGCTGTGGATACAACTGGAGATAATCTTGCTGAGCAAAGCAACTCAGCCTCAGAGTAGTTGCTCTCAAATGCAGTTTCTAATTTTATAAAGATATATTTTTGTTTGTATGCATAACATAAAAGTGGAAATAAACTATGTAGGGGAACAAAGGGAAATAACAGGGGGTGCTAGGAAGGGAATCTACTCAACATATACTATAGATTAGCATCAAATGCCATTATGTAACCCAGAGTATTATGTACATAAAATATAAAAATGACAATTAAAAACATCATTCCTGTCTCATAGATATATAATTGAGTTACATACATAATACTGATTTTCTTATAACCACAGTAATAAAAATAGAAAGAAGAGATGAATTTAGTTCTGAGTGTGTTTACCTCAGAACACACAAATTCCTGTTGTTCCAACATGTGGCAAATATGAAAAACGTTGATGAGATGTTTTTATTTTCATTTTTTTATTTGCTTTACCTTTCTAGGGCATTTGTGTATGTGTATGGGTGCTTGTGTGTTGGCCCATGCCTGTGCATTGTGTGTTGGCCCATGCCTGTGCATTGTGTGTTGGCCCATGCCTGTGCATTGTGTGTTGGCCCATGCCTGTGCATTGTGTGTTGGCCCATGCCTGTGCATTGTGTGTTGGCCCATGCCTGTGCATTGTGTGTTGGCCCATGCCTGTGCATTGTGTGTTGGCCCATGCCTGTGCATTGTGTGTTGGCCCATGCCTGTGCATTGTGTGTTGGCCCATGCCTGTGCATTGTGTGTTGGCCCATGCCTGTGCATTGTGTGTTGGCCCATGCCTGTGCATTGTGTGTTGGCCCATGCCTGTGCATTGTGTGTTGGCCCATGCCTGTGCATTGTGTGTTGGCCCATGCCTGTGCATTGTGTGTTGGCCCATGCCTGTGCATTGTGTGTTGGCCCATGCCTGTGCATTGTGTGTTGGCACATGCCTGTGCATTGTGTGTTGGCCCATGCCTGTGCATTGTGTGTTGGCACATGCCTGTGCATTGTGTGTTGGCCCATGCCTGTGCATTGTGTGTTGGCACATGCCTGTGCATTGTGTGTTGGCACATGCCTGTGCATTGTGTGTTGGCCCATGCCTGTGCATTGTGTGTTGGCCCACGCCTGTGCATTGTGTGTTGGCCCACGCCTGTGCATTGTGTGTTGGCACACGCCTGTGCATTGTGTGTTGGCCCACGCCTGTGCATTGTGTGTTGGCACACGCCTGTGCATTGTGTGTTGACCCATGCCTGTGCATTGTGTGTTGGCCCATGCCTGTGCATTGTGTGTTGGCCCATGCCTGTGCATTGTGTGTTGGCCCATGCCTGTGCATTGTGTGTGGGCCCATGCCTGTGCATTGTGTGTGGGCACATGCCTGTGCATTTTGTGTTGGCACATGCCTGTGCATTGTGTGTTGGCACATGCCTGTGCATTGTGTGTTGGCACATGCCTGTGCAGCTGAGTATGCCCATGAGTGGACACTTGAGTCTCTTCCTCTACTTCATTTTATATTGGGGCAGGGACTGTCCCTGAACATAGAACTGGCTGTTTGGAGAGTCGGGCCAGCCTGAATGTTCTGCCCCAGGTGTTCCTTGTCCCTGCCTCCAGAGCTGGGCTTTTAAGATGGCTGCCACTCTCTCCTGGCCTTTATGTGGATTCTGGGGACCCAAAGCCTGATCCTCAGGCTTATGCAGCAAGTGCTCTACCCACCAAGCCATCTCCCCAGCCCCTTGCTATTTTTGGTATTATTTTCAAAATCTTCAGTGTGTTTCCCACCTCTAGCATGTTTCACCTCCTTACACAGCTGCGTGTGTTCAAGAGCATGCTCCAGCAAGGGCTTCTCAAAGTGCAGGTCTCCCGACTGTAGGATAAGTGATATGATTGACCATCTTGCAAAACCAAAACCAAACCAAACCAAAACAAGCCATTAGTGAACTACCAGAGTGCAGTTGTTGTTGTTCTATCTTATTGATGGTTAATGTTGTGGATCTTGTAGTGTGTTTAACTGAGAAATTGAATGTTATCAGTGATATGCTTGTGTGTGTGCTTGAGTGTGTGGTCTAGGTCACAGTGAGAAAGAGATCACATGTATTCTTCCTATGGCCAAACGTGTGAAATTCAGTGCTAAGTTATTTCTGCATCGTTTGCTGAGTTTTAAATGAGGCTGAGTTGCTTTTTTATCCCCCCACCTACGTATTCCAGGCTCTGCTTTAGAAGGGGCGAAGTTACCCACTGTTCAAATGAATGTGTATAACTAAACCAGTTATTGAGTGTCACGGTGGCCATTTAAAATTACAAATCAATATTGCAAGCTGTGAATGTCACTCTGGAAAAAAAAAAAAACAAACCTCAGTTAACAGAACCCAAACTGACACCTAAGAGAGACACGAACCTCTGGGAGATACTTTATAAGGAGGAAGCACTTGTGCCCAGCCAGAATAGCTCCTTCCTGTACACTTCACTAGCCTCCTAGACACCCTAATGGGAAACGGAGTCAACCAATGACTTAGGTTCATAAGCTCGAGGGTGTGGCTTGACGTATTTGATCCTAGGGAACCAAGATTGAAGAGATACTGATTTCTGAGCATCTTGGGAGAATCGTGTTCTGGGAGACATGTGTGGAGTGGTCAGGCATGTCTCGTGCTGGGAAACACAGATAGGACCCATATCCTGACAGCTCACCATGAAGAAGATGTCAGTCTTCCTATGGAGGGAGGCCAGAGGAATCCAGAATGGTGCAGAGAAAAGCTTTTAATGTCATCTTGTAGTTCCATAAGTGATAAAGTCAGAAATGGCTGAACACAGTCAATTCAGTTCCCAGCACCTTTCTCAGGAGGTTCTCAGCCACCTGCTCCAGGACATCTGATGTCCTTGGCTCCCACGGGCATCAACACCCAAGTGCACGTACCTGCACAGATACACATGCAGTTATAGAACTGGAAATAAATATTAAGTAAGTGTTTTACATGTGATTTTTTTTGATATGGTTAAAGGTTCATAATAACATAGCTAATTGCATCCAGGAATAGAATGCATTTTTGTTATTTCCTTTTCCTTCCAGAAGGGTGCAGTGTGAAACTGAGAAAGACACTTGCATCCCCTGCTGTAATGTCCTGCCATTTAATAGCTCATAGACTACAATTCAAAGGCTTCTCTTCTCCACCTATCACCTATCACGTTCACTTACACACATGCACAGTCTCTTCAGGAATTCAACATTCATGGGGAAAAAAATGGATCCCAGATATTCCACCCAGTTGTTTTAAAGCAAGCACACAGGCTGTTACCATGGCAACCACTCTCCCGTCAATCATCCTAAAGTGAATTATTAATGACCTTTGTCCAGCACATGATTAATAAGCACACTCAGTGTCTTCAGGAGAAGGTAAAATGTGGTCACTGCTGGGCAGTGTCCCTTGCTGTCCCATCTAATGGGGAAGGGTCTTCAGGAACCAGCTGTTCACCTTGGGTCCTCTTCCCTGGTAAGGGCCTTGTTCCCCTGGCAACATAAAAGAGTTGCATAAAGGTTGGTTTTACCGAATCATGATTTCAGAAGTAGATTGTTTAAACTGGCTGCCTGTCTACCCCCGCTTTTCTCTGTCCTTCTGAAGATTTGATTCCCCTCTGCTTAGATAACATTCTTTCTTCCACAGAGTAAGGACATCCTCTCCAGTAATTGGCTGACCAGAACCATGTTCATGCTCTAGATCTGAAAAACGACAGAAGAGTCTGTCTTGTGTGCTTGTGCCTGTGCAACAGATTGAGTGATACATTCCTACCCCTCATTTTTATTTAACAATAAAAAGGTTTGCAGTTTAGTGAGGGGTGAGTTTCCCAGATAAGCGAATTTTACTACAATTTACTTAAGCTTTCCAAGCCTCTGTTTTCACCTGTGTAAGATGTGTTTAAGTTAAAATGTTTATTAGTGGCGAGCAACCTGAAACACAACACCCATAAACCCCTGGGTGTGCCACCAATCACTGTTCAGATAATTTTTCCCTGGGCAATTCCTCACATTCCTCTGGTGTTGAGCTCCTGAAATCTCTTAGGATACATCTATCTTTTGAGGTAGGGCTTTGACACAGGGTCTCACTGTATCCCAGGAACCCAGGTACAGAGATTATAGGCATAAGTCACTATTCCTGGCTTCTGCCGATATTCAAAATACAACTTTGGTTTTCTTGTGTGTGTGTGTGTGTGTGTGTGTGTGTGTGTGTGTGTGTGTGTGTACACAGGTGCAAGTACATGAGTGTGCATGTATATTTGGAGGGCATAGGTTTATATCAGATGTCTTCCTCAATTCTTTTCTGCCCTTTTTTTTCTTTTGTGGAAACAGTTTCTCTCACTGATCCTGCAGTTCACCCACACAGCTAGGCTCCTGTGTACAGGGCTCTGGAGTCAGCTGACTTTGCTCCCTCAAGTCTGTTTCTTTATTTCATATTTTTTACTGTGGTGCTGGACATCACATTCAGGTGTTCATCATAGGTGCACAGAAAGTGCTTTACTGACTGATTCATTCCCTCATCCCACAACTTACATTTTTTAAAACAAATATTAATTTTCTTTTTTGTTCTTGCAAAAGAGCATGCTTGAAGCCGTCAACCAAGGAACAGGTTTTGGTTGCCTTCTCTTTGACAATATCTTCAAAGTTGAATTCTGAACTTCATTGGTAAAAATGTCTGAAGGTATCTGGAATAAATATCTAGTTTAAAAAGCAAAATCCATTATTTCACAGAATGAATCTATACTAATATATATGTATATGTATGTATATATGTGTATTTTTATTTATTTAGCTTTATTTTATGTGCATGGGTGTTTTACCTTCCTGTATCTCTATGTGAGAGTGTCAGATCTTGGCATTACAGACAGTTGTGAGCTGACACATGGGTGCTGGGATTTGAAACCCAGGTCTTCTGCAAGAACAGTCAGTGCCCCAACCACTGAGCCATCTCCCTAGCCTCTAATATAAAAGGCATGTTTTCTCTTTCTTTATTTCAGGTGCAGCGTGAGAGTGAAGGATGAGAGATGAGACCGTAGCCTTAGACTGTAGGCCCTTTATTGAAGAGGCAAGCCTTGCTGTCAGAAAGAATTAAAGAAGGAGGCATACTTACAAGCGAAAGCAAACAAAAACATTATTTCGAGGCTTAAGTATACTCTTTGCTTTTTATTACCTTTTAAAAATATTATGCTAAGACCAGATCCACCACAGAACCTGAAGGTTCACGATTTAAAAAATCCTTGAGTGTGGTAGTGCACATCTGTGATCTCAGTACTTGGGAGGTGGAGACGGGAAGGTCAGAACTTCATGGTCATCTTCAGCTACTTAGTGAGTCTGAGGTCAGCCTGCTGTTACAGACCTGCCATCCCAGAGATTTGGAAGCAGAAGCAAGGAGATAGAAAATTCAAGGTCTGCTATGGCTTCAGAGAGTTTAGGGCTAACCAAGGCCATGAGAAGACACTGTGTTAAAAGAGAAAACTACAAAAAGTGGCTTGTGGTTAGTTCTTGTGGAACATTTGTCTGCTATGTACCGAGGAATTGCCTGGTAATCCAGGAAACTCCAGAAAAGAAGACTTAGGGGAAAATAGAGTAGCACAACATGTGGCTGCCCTAGCTTCTGCGGACCTTCGTTCTGACCCTAGTGGGTCCTGACCCATGTCTCCTTATGGTTTTCTGGACAGATCATGTACCTGCTGCTTGTGATACTGTCTGCAGAATTGTTTGCTGGAGGGAGAGCAGGCAGCAGAGGAGTGCAAAGCACGTTTGCTTTAGAGCTGGATGCCCAGGAGCTGGACCTTGGGCAAATGGCTCAACCTTTCAACCTTTGTGAGCCTGTTTGCCTTATTGGAAGAGGCAACCAATGTGTTTTTCCTTGCAGTGAGAACTCATGTGACGGTAGGGAATCTGAGTACCTGCTGCCTTCCATTTTGATTGGGAGATTGACTGGTCTTTCTAACTTTCAACCTAGAAAGGAACCAGGCGATTTGTGTTTCACTTTCCCCCTCCCTCCCTGTGGGGTTTCTAGAAATCACGTTGTTCAAATGGAGTCAGAGCTTGCCATGGAGGGCAGGAGGTAAATCATCAGCACTGCCCTTAACTTGGCATAAATTACATATTTCTGAGAGCTCTAAGCTAATGCCTCCAACCTAGCAGATAACTGCCACCTCTATGTGGGAGGTATGGGGGAAACCATTGACTGGAACTCTGAAAATGTCAACTCCTCATTCTTAAGACCACCTCCACCATCACCACCAACAACAGCTGCCTCCTCTTCTCTAGTCTTCTAGTGAGAGGGTGAACCTTGAATTTCTAAAATCATCTTAAATTCCCAATTTCATGGCTGAAAGTCTCTGTATAGCTAGCTGTCCAATGGAACAAACATACAAGAGTCCAAACTTCTATGATGGTATTTTTTTCCATTCTGGAGACTTGGAAAAGAGGATGCTGATAAATGTCCCACCTTAGCACTTGGTCAGGCATCTCCAGCCAGCTGACAAGTGTCTTCAGTGGTTTGATGACCTGATCGCCTTAATTCATAGGCCAGAAAGCTGAAGCTCTCTAAGATTCCTTTAGGATTCTTGGGTCCAGTGTGTGCTTGCTGGTTTGATTTATGTCCATGTGTTGTACAGATGTCCTCTTGTGGGTCTTTTTTATTTGGGAGGGTGGAGACACATTATCTATACATTCCTTCTCAGAGCCTCTTAGAACTCGAGGGTGAGATCAGAACAGGATGGTTTTTTTCATGTCCCCTGTGACATCCAAGTTAATAATAAGTTTGGCACATGAATGACTTTCTTCTACTTTGCAGTTCAAATATCTATAAAATTATGGTGTCATCAAAAAGTTATTCCCAGCTTTAACTGTTGATTATAACCCAACCACAGATGCAAATCACATTTGACAAGACAGATTCTGTTATCATTCTATTTTGTGTCCTGGAATTCCATGAGATAGCTATGCTTAGCAATACCATAGTCTTCTTTATACCTGTGAATTTTTATTCTTCAAGCAACTGAAGAAAGTATTGACTAGAAAAGAGGAGAAAAGCATGGGTCTTTACTGAACTCTGCTGTGTTGTGACAATAGAGTTTGTCAGTGACCCCTTTCATCTGGTCAACCATAATCCTTCTGATGTCAATTTATGTCATTTGAATAAAACTGTGTAATGGGGCATGGGAACTCACCCTTGTTGTCACCTCAGTACTTGGAAGGCTGAGATGGGAGGATGGCTGGGAGTTGGAGGCTAGCCTGGGTGTTGTCCTGCTTTGCTTTTCTGTGACTGTGATAAAAGACTGGTAAATAGAAACGTAGGGAAGAAAGGGTTTATTTAGCTTACACATCCAGGCCATAGTCTATCACTGAGGGAAGTCAAGACAGGATCTCAGAGCAGGAACCTGGAGGCAGGAACTAAAGGAGAGCCATGGAGGAGTGCTGCTCAATGGCTTGCTTAGTCTGCTTTCTTGTACTACCCAGGACCATCTGCTTAGGGGTGTCTCTCTCCATTCTTGGCTAGGCCCTCCCTCATAGATCATTCATTAATCAAGAGAATGCTCCATAGACTTGCCTACAGGTCAATCTGATGGAGACGTTTGTTCAATTGCACTTTACTTTTTTTCATAGATGACTTTGGCTTGTGTTATGTTTAGGAAAAACTAACCAGCAGAACTATAATAGCGAGTTCCAGGCAAACCAGAGCCTCACAGCAAGACCCTTTGTCAAAAAAGTACACCACCCCAAACCAAACCAAACCAAACCAAACCAAACCAAACCTAACCTAACCTAACCAAACCAAACCTAACCTAACCAAACTAAAACAAACCAAACCAAATCAAAATAAAACACAAAAGCTATGATACTGTTTGAAGTGTGCTATTTTTATTTAGGAACCCATTAGATATTTTCCTACTATAGTCTTCCTTGATATAGCTGTCAATGATCCAGTCAACTTACATATATTTCAAGTCACAGCTACACCTCAAAACTGACTTTGTAAGTAACAGTAATAAGTCCTCTACGGTTGGACATTTAGGTAACTTTTAAGATCTCATTATCTGCTCGACACTCGGATGAATCTCTTCGAGTGTGCACTCTCCTTGAAGTGTTTGATGATTTACTCAGGGTTGTAGATTTTTAGCTTTTGTGGTGATCTGGCAGCAAAAGCTAAATCAGACTGAAGACAAAGGTTCAGAGGACCTGGGGATATAGCTGGGTGGAACAGTGTTTGCCCTACTATGTGCTGAGTCCAATTCCCTGTACCAAGCCTTTTAAGTTTCTTTCAGTACTGCATCACAGGAATCTGATATCTCAAATGCTTGAGACAAAGTCTTAGTCATCTGTGTTTTAGAATAAATGTGAATATGTATGATTTGTACTTTCACAAATATCAAGTACATTTTTCATGAGCAGTTGATTCTCTTTTGTGGTGAAATCATTAAAAGTTGCTCAGGGCAAGGAGGGCAGTGTGACATGATCGCAATAAAGGTCCCCAATCAGCAGGTGAATTTGTCCAAAGGTCAACACAGTGGCTGAACACATCCTTTGTGGCACAAATGTTTTACTTGAAGCCTGGCTCACATCCTAGATGCTGTGCAATCTTGCACATGTTGGCCAATCCTTCTGAGTCCCAGTGTCTCCATCTGTCAAATGGGCCCATTGTGATACACGTTTCACAAGGTCGTGGAGAGCATTTAACCTTAAGAGAACGTGAGTCTGTTGACAGGATGGGTGCAGGCCACTATCATTGGTCGTATTGTTCAGCTCGTCATCATGGTCATCCTCCCTCCCTGAAGGGACTGTATGCTGAGTCCCATTCACCCTCTGTGTGCAGGACCTGAAGGTCACCACAGATGCTTAGCTTTTCTTAGATAGGCAGCCAATGAAACGGTGCTGTGGAGCCTGCTGTTTTCTGGAAGTGCAAAAGGGGGCTTACGGCCTCTTGCTTTCTGTAGGAGATAGAGGCCATATAGGGGCCTCTGAACCAGCACAGTGGGTATCAGTGCACAGGTTTGTGGTTACTTAGTGTCTCCCTGCTCTAAAGTTTTAAAAACTAAAACATTTAATGACGGCCCCGTATCCAGATTCCTTCAGGTATTCTTGGTGCCACACCAAAAGGAAAGAGGAAGGGATCTTACTGGCGGACATAACTGGGAATGAGGTGCTCAGGGATTCCGCAGATTTAGATGCAGCAGGAATGAGGCTCGGTCTGCGTTACTGAGTCTCTTAGCTGAGCTCAGTGCTGGGTTATCTTTGTTTTAGGCAGTGATGGGTTCTGACAGCTCAAGGCATATGATGCCTCCAGAGTTAATAATCACAGCAAGGAAAACTGCCGTTTTTTTTCTTCTGATGCTTCCAGGAAGGGCCCCAGGGAAGATTCTAGTTGGGTGAACTCCAGTTCCGTTCATTCCTGGTGTGGTCAGTGAGGAAAAGTTCACCGCAATTGGATAGCTGCAGAGAATTGTTTGTACTGTAGTAGAGCACATAGTGAGGGGTGGTTCTCCAACGAGATGCTGAGAAGACAAAAGGGAAGGGCAGCGTAAGGGAAGGGAATGGAAAGGAAACAAAAGGCAGGAAGGAGAAGCATATGTGGCTACTCCTCAGAAATTCCCAGTTAGGTAACTCACACTGAGCTTTGTAAAACCTCACAACAGCTTAATTCATGAACTTCCTTTCTCTTCCCCACCTCCACAAGGGTGTGATTTTTTCAGCGAAGTGTTGTTTTCTCGCACCTGAAGCGTCAGTATTTGCAGTGACTGCTTCTTGAAGCTCAGGGTGTCATTAGTAGCATAACAGCTATGCTGTGTGGCTTAGCTTTTCCCTACAGACAGATGCTAAAAATACCCAGAGCACTGAAAACAAGCAGGGCGTGCCCGCCTGGGATGGACACTCAGCCACTAAGCCGCCTTAGCCCTGGCTCTCAGGGAGAGGCACTGGCTCATGCACCTCCTTCCTGGGTTGGTTTTATTTGGATTCTGCTAGAACTCTTGATAAAGGAGACGAGGGGGCTGCTGGTGGACGAGAACTGAGTGGAGGAGAGGAAATGAAGGAATCTGATAACACTGTTTGTTTGCACTGACTTTGCTGTTCTCTGTAGACTTGAACTAAGATGTGTCAAGAGATCAGACCAGTCCCTGCAGCAGCACAGATTAGCTGGGATTTAAACTAAAACTCCTTATCAAGAGATCACCTAGACTTAAACCCTCCCGAATGTGTCCATGAAGAGGCCCAAGGAGCACAGCATTCAGAGAAGGTTAGTGTGCATGCTGACCAGGGCCAAAATCCAAGCTCTTCCTCAAAAACAAAGGGAAATTCCAGAGCTTCTCTGTGGCACCTTTAGGTGGAGTTGAACCACACAGGGAGCCAGGGTCATCTTAATTCAAGCATGCGCCTCTCTTCTATGTCTGAAGAGGTCAGAGTATTGGTGTCTTATGTTGAACAACCACAGTTAGAAAGCCTGCTTGCTCTCTAACTGGGTTGTCTTATCAAGCCAGTGAGCTCTTGGGGTTTTCAAACGCTAGCCAAGGGATTACATGATATGATCAGACAGGTTATGGAAATATGTGACTCATAGCAGATCTGACCTTTCATACACTATCTGGAATCATCTTGTGTCTGTTTAACAATAGAATGAACCCTATTTAGAGAGAGCACGCAGGCCATGGTGTTCGCTGATTGAATGGATCTGACCTGATGTTGCTAGAGAGATGGTCATAGAAAGGAGAAAGAGAGGTGATCAATCACCTTTTTATTTTTTAAATAATTCCGTGGATGCCTGGACTTCGCCCAACTTTTATGTTTCCCAACAGTAATTGCCACTCGGCTAATTGATTGCCCAGAAGTTGTTCTCAGAACAATCTTTCCATTGACCTGTTTATGGCGGGATCCTGGGATTGAAATGAAAATGTTAATCGTCAAAGGATAAGTATGAATCAGTTCTTGGGACAAAATGTACTTCACACTGTTTCTTTCCATGCGTGAGGGGAAGAAGTGTATGTACCCTGGACATATGCTTCTCATTGGAAAACTCCACTGAATGTCTGTCTCTCTGGGCTGGCTCTCATGGAGAGTTTTGGCATCTTCTCAAGCCTCAAGTGAAGTCATCTGAGCTCCCAAATTGCTAGGTGGTCGCTCCCAGGGAGTGTGGCAGAGGCAGGGGTGCCTGGCTTTCTGGGTGGGAATTTGCTTTCAGAGGAGTTTATGACTGAAGAGAAGAGAAAAGAAACAGTATATTGTCTGTTTAATCTGCACTGTTTAAATGCGTCAAAGTATTTAGAAGTTTTACGAGTCGGGGCAGCCTTGTAAGAACAGTGATAGCAACAGCAACAGCAAAAGGTCTAACCTTTGCAAAGCACTTCTGTGTGCCAGGTTACTTTTCTGTATGGCATAGATTTTAGTGAATTTATTCCTTAGATAGTTGGTTTCAGATTCACTCTTCATGATTTGCTTCTCTGAGTTAAGTCGGCTATGTGGGCTGAATACCCTTTCCAACTTTAACTACATCCTTACAGACTTGACTTTCCATAGAATTTAACTGAAGAGAGTCATGTATGTTTGGAGACATCCTGCTCTTTTGATCTTACTGCAGTTAGGAGCCTTAACTAGGAGGCCTGAAATTTAATCCATCTGAGAAATTCAGTTATAGGTTAAAGATCCACTCTATTCCTCTTGCCCTTGCTCCAGTGCACTAGACACATTTTAATTTCGTGATGTTGATTATTCTCAACTGAAAAGAGGAGGACTGGGATGCTTAGAGTTTCTCATAAATGCAACAGGTGAACTCTCTGAGAGGTGTAGATAGTAGTGAATCCAGCCCAGGATTGCTGAGGGTTTGAATCCACAATAGCCATTTTCTCTTGGTCTTTCCTCTGTCTCTGGTGGAGCAGCAGTAAGCTGTTTGAGTGAATGGCTTTCCCAGGAGGCAAGGTCCCCAGCTGACCTGAGAGCCATCACCCAAACAACGTTCCAGAGTAATGGGTCCCTAAGGGAAAGTCTTGCAGAGGCATCTGGCCTCAGGCATGAGTCTGCCTCACAGGATCTGCCCTTTCCTAGATTTTTTTTAATGCCCTGTGTTATGTTTTTAGAATTTGGAGTTCCGAGCTGAGAATGGGCACTTAGAACAGGAGGCAGTGGTGTTACTGATCCTATCTCAAATGTAAAATCAGTTGAAAGCTTGAATTTGAATTGATGGGCACCTTCCTGGTTCTATGTGGCTTTCTTCTGTCTAAAACTTAAGAAGGCCTCCACATTCTTTACGGTGATTTTTTTTTTTGTTTACCTGCCACATATGGATGCACATGTTGTCACGTTTAGCAATGGCCATTTTATAGAAATGGATTGGAGATCTTATTCCTTGAAGCAAACTCACACTTGGGTATTTACATTTTTCAGGGCCCAAATAGAACAAACAAACACAAAGGTCCTCTGCTTGATTAGTGTCTGAAGTCTTTGGATTTAACACATTGGACAGGCTATATTACAGTGACAAATCCATACATCCGTGTGTCTCACAATCTGCCTTAGAGAGTTCCTCCTCAGGATGTTCAGGCCCTGGTCCCTGCTTGATGGTCTTTTCAGTGTGTGAGTCTGTTTGGTGAGGAAGGCACACAGATAGTCGTCATCAGGAATGTTAGGTCTATCCTGCCACTTAACGAGAGTGTGGTACTGGAGGAACAACTGGCCTTTCTGAGCCGTGGTACTTCATGCTCATCTCTTCAGTCTTTGTGATGACCAGTACAGGGGTGGATGCTGGCATCTGGGATCACTGTGTGCTCAGGGGGATCAGTCTGTTTCACTCTTAAATCCACTTGTAGCCTTAAAAACAACTCAGAGAATTCATGACAGAGGGATTGAGTCTTATGTTGATTGAAAAACAAACAAAATGTTAAAGAAGAAAGACCTCATTTCTGTGCTGTATCCCAGCTCTACTGCCGACTTTTTTGCAGGGCCTGATGTGTGACTGAGTGATTAAGACTTGTGGAGTCTGATGGGTGATGTGAAGATAGCCCCTCTCTCCTAGGGCTGTTGTGAATGAGCTAATGGCAGCAGCACATCTCGTGTCAGAGCGGTGCGACACTGATGTCACCTTTACTGCCTTAGCCTTCTGCCTCTCATCTTTCCTGGCCCCCATGAGGATACTCACATCTCCACTCCTACACTTGTCCATCCCAGTGTTTATGCCACTGCTGCATTTCTTGAAGCCCCTTTCTGCTTGCAAGTGACCTTTCTCCTGCCTTTTTCAATAGCTCCATCAACCTGTACAAGTGACAAAGATTTGATGAAAATGTGAGTCAAAACAAGGGACAGACGCAGAACCATGCCATAAAGTGCGTGACAGGAATCTGTCCTTGGAGGAAGACCCAGCTGGCTCAGTCTAAGCGTTGCCAGCTTACAAAAAATATTATTTACAAATGAAACAGACTTAAAGTTAAATCAAGATGAGTACTTATGTAAGTGGAAGCAATGTAATTTGATTTTAATTTCAATGATAAACATGATAGTTCATACACAGAACAGTGATGGTTTGGGTTCTTGCTATCATACCAAAGAATTACCATTTTCTCCTCTGTGTGTGTGTGTGTGTGTGTGTGTGTGTGTGTGTGTGTGTGTGTGTGTGTACACAGAGGTTAAGGTTGAGAGTCTTTCTGAGATGCTATATAGTAACATTTTTGGATTTTTGGTTTCTTAAAAAAAAGAAAGAAAAGAGAAATATAATATGTTTTCATTTTAATCCCAGATGTTGGGTATGTGGCTGCTCCGGGTTGCCAACAGCAGCTGACTGTGATTTTCCTCATGCTCTAGCAGGGGTGTGATTTTGCCAGGTGACGTTTAGAATTCTGGGAACTTTGCATGGGGTATATACCTGCTAGTGCCCTGGAAGGCATGGCGGGTTGTTTTCTGGTTGTTGGTTGTTGTTAATCCGTGTTGTCCTGGGCAAAAAAGAAACACCAACAAGAAGAAATTAGGTAACCTGACAACTAAGATCAAACTTGCCCCAAGGAAGTCAATGCCCCCAATTAGCAGGGAGTAGTCTAATGGTAACATCATTTTCTATTCCCTCTCTCCTTTTTTCTTTCCTCTCTAGTGTTAGGGATTGAAAGAGTGGAAAAAAGGTAGAGAAGGGTGGGAGAAAGAAGAACCCACATAAGTAGCAGTTACAGTGTTCGACCTCTTTTCTTTCCTTCCTTCCTTCCTTCCTTCCTTCCTTCCTTCCTTCCTTCCTTTCTCTCTCTCTTTCTCTCTTTCTTTCTATCTAAGATCTCTGACTGAACCCAAAACTCACTGTTTAGGTTGTGTCATATTACTTGTAGGATCCACCTATCTCTCTGCCTCTTCACACACACACACACACACACACGCACACGCACACACACGCACACACACACACACACACACGTGTGCTGGAGTTACAATCACTGCTCTGCCTAGTTTTCATGTGATTTCTGAACTCATGTCTTTATATTTGTGTAACAAGTACTTTCCTCTCATGTACCCCACGATAGCTATGGATGCAACACAATATAAAGCGGTAAATGGATGAAAACATGGCTTTTTATTTTTTTCAACCATTTTTTTTCTTTTCGTCAGTCAATTGCATGGCTCTCAAGTGTGAACTTTGTAGATGGCAGCATCGTGGAGTAACGTTCAAAGGTTGTTTCCCAGCCTCAGAAGAGGGACGCTAAAAGGAACATGAGTGAGAGTGTTCTGTGCTGTGATTTTAATGTATTTGCTGCACCTGGTGAGCTGCACTGGAACTTAATTAAAGTGGGAAGGAATAACTAGAACATTAAAGATGAAAGCATGCAGCATTGCACTGTTTACATGTAGTCCAGCACAAGAGGCACAGCCGAGCTCTGATCCTCCTCCAAGTGTTCCAGAGCCACTGTCCTCTCTCACTTAAATCCTTAATTTACAGGATTGCACAAGCTGGGACCAAAGGCATAGCACGCTCAGCTCAGCTGTGCCTAAACCTGCCCGGATGGCTTGCCTGCAGCCATGGGCCATCTTTTGTGTTGCAGTGTGACACAATGAAGCAAGCCCACAGAGTTAGGAAAGACACAGGGCTGGAATAAAAGTACTCAACTTAAAATGCAGGCGACAACCTTTGCTGGTCCTTAGGAGCATTGCACAGTGGAGTGGGAGAAGTCAGATGATTTGGGCTGATTGCTCAAGTGGGTTTTTCATTGGTCGGCTGCGGAAGGGGCATCGGGATACCTGGCGCAGAACTAACGAGGTGGATCATTGGGCGAATAGCTGCTGCACAAGCATAAAGATCTGAGTTGGGAGTTCCACCACTCACGTAAAAAGCCCTAGTAAGGCAATGAACCCTTAGAATCCCAGGGCTAGTCAGTGAGAGGCAAAAGGATCCCTGAGGCTCACCAGTCAGCCTGTATAGCAAATTAGCAAGCTTCATCATGTGCAGTGAGAGCCCCTGACTCGAAAAATGACGTGCATAGATATAGAAGACACATTGACTTCTGGTCTCCACAGGCATGAGTGCATGTGTGCACATGCAACCACATACACACATGCATGATCAGGAACACATATACACACAAAACCATGTATTCGATGGTAGTAAATAATAATGTCATCCATGACAAACTGGACATTACTGTTGGCCAAGGATTTTCTGAAGGCCTTCACATTATAACCAGGGGCCACAGTTATCCCTATTTCACAGCTAAGGAAAGCACTCAGAGAGGCTTAGTGGCTTTGGCAACGTCACACAGGTGGGAGGTAGGAGAACAGGATAAAGTTCTGCAGAGGAAGGCTGAAAGGCTGGTGCTGTTGATAACTTGGCCATACTTGTATAAGGACCCAGGGAAGTGATAGCACCATCATGAGTATGATATGGGCCCTGGTGAGTGGCAGATGATGTCAGAAGACCACAAGAAGGCTTAGTTGTCCTAGTGAGGAACTTTAAAGGCATATGACATTCTGAGAGCACTTGCCTTTTATTTCTCTTGATCTTTCTGATCATGGCAAAGATCAAATCCTGCTAACAGTCTATCTTATCCTTACACTGCCCCAATATGTTTCAGCCTCCCCTTTTAAACAGAGACAGTAGGTGTCAGAAGCTTCAACAAAAAAGAATGCCTAGCCAGTCTTAATATAAACTTTTCCTGCAATCTTTATTTTCATACTGGAGTCATAGCAGGAGAGATCGGCTTTTCAGGATACATGCAAAGGTTATTGTTCAAATGCAGTTTGTGCTGACCCCTTTAGAGGAAACAAGAGCAAGCTGTTGCCCAGACACTTTTTAAAGCTAATGAAGATTGGGGAAGGAAGGTTGAGTGCTGAGTGAATGATGGCCTTTGGTAGGTTTCCAGTTCATGTACAACCCGTGGTTCACACTCAACACATGTCAAGGTCATGGGAAAAGAAGAAAGCCATTCTCACTTCTAGTTTGTTAAGAAATGAACCAAGCCTCTTGTGGGCTGGATAAAACTAATCTTTGCACTGAAACTATGGGTGCTAACCAAGCTTGTTCTGAAAGCCGATGGCTAAAGCAGGGGAATGAGAAACAGACATTCATTTCTGTCTCCACTGAACCATAAAAACTGAGTCATGCAGGATAGACTCTGGGGTCAGAGCCTGCATCGGAACTTCGAGGAGATAGGGGCTTCCCCATAATGGCTGTGCTCAGGGTATCTTCTGCATGGCTTCTTTGGCTCCCTTCCTCCCTAGCTCCGACACTGCTAGTCTTCCCATAGAAGCAACTAGACTCCATGGCAAGCCCTGAAGTGTGAACTGAGTCAGGGTAGAGCTTGCTAGTGCAAAGTTAGATCAGCCGGGCGGCAGGCATTTCCCTCATGTCCCACCGTTGCATGGAACACCCTGAACAGACTCCACAGAGAGAGACATGATTGTCTCCAAACCCAGTTTGTAACGTGATTGTGTGGTCTAATTTTCCCTGTAAAGTGTATGACTCAGAAGGTAAGCAGCCCAGGTCTAAACTGTAACAGTCAGCTAGAGACATTCTGTAAGAGAAAGAAATCCTTCATCAGTTCAGTCAGCTTTCACCAGGTGATGTTTCAGTAGCAAACATCCCTTAATTTCAGAGGCTCCCAACAGCTAATGTGTAAACTTCAGGTTTCGACTGAGTCTTCTCAGTATGAGTTCCATACCAAGAAGCAATCTTGCCTGGTCGCTTCTTATAGTAAAGGGACAAAGAGGGATGACAGAACCATGGGAGGGCTCTTCATGCTTCTGTTTGGAAGTTGACAGGTGTGACTTCTACTCTGAGTTCTCAGGGGAAGACTCTAAGAGAAGAGTCTGAGTTCATTTTGCTCATTTGCAGGAAATCCTAGTAATGAAGTGGGAAGTGAGCCAAGGAAGGACCAGTAGCTGGGACAGATGGGTCATGGAGCTCCAGACTACCCCAGCTTGTTGATCATTGCTTCTTCATAGAGGTCAGCTCTCCAGTGTTTCAGGCTGTGTGAACACAGGCAGACTGACTTCATTTCTGATGAGCCCTAAGTGAAGTCAGAGACACTAACAGGTGGCCACTTGCCTGATGTCATTGGAGTATTATGGCGTGAAATATAAGGGCATGGGATTGTGGACATTTCATTGGCAAAGCATGTTGTGGGGGATATGCAATCTTTCCATGGAGATACAGAAAACATTTGAAAACAAAGGCACAGTTTATGCAGGCAGTATGAATTATGAGGTATTAAGCGCTGAGAGCTCTTTAGTGGTAGAAGAAGTAAACATGTAGACACAGGGGTGGGGTTCACCTGTGCTTTGCAGCATTCCTCACCTCCACAAAGGTACTTCTGAATACTTCCTTTTTCAATTCTTCAAAGACTAAGGGGTGTCCCTTAGGGGTGAGGGTGGGGGGATTTGCCCTCTAGCAAACCAGTAATGCAAACCAACTGTCCACTGTGAATTCTCAAGGAGTTGCCTGCAGAAAGAGGTCATGTCTTAACAGGAGAAACAAGACAATGGATATATGAGCTATAATGGCAGCCACCCAGAAGTGCTGAAGTTTGTTCAGATAATTTCACAATGAAATAGAAATTCTTCAAGAATGGGAACATTAGCTGTCCTAAGGACTGCGATGTCCAGGGGAGACTCTAGAGATAAGAACGTCTATAGATCTTGAAGGTGATGAAGTATTTTCCAGATGAGCCCATGTGCCCAAGGCCCTTGCATGGCTTGGGATTAGAAGGGATGAGAAACCGACAGGTGGGAATATTTGTTCAACAAGTATACAGAATTTCTTCCTACTCTAGCTTCAACCCTGGCTTGAAATCCTACCAGGAAAGCATGTTTGTGGCAGGTCTCTTTCTTGTATAAGTGCCTTTAAAGCACCTTCTTTCAGAGTCAGTCCTGTCCATCATTCCCAGATGATCAAATTACTTAGCAGCATCCCTAGAAACCTGTATCCTAGAACTCCATTACTTGGAGGAGTCCCTCATCTGTCTCCCAATCTTGAGTATCTCTGACGAACTATACATATTAGTTCAGCCCCCTTTGTTGTGACTGTGTCACTCTCATCGACAGGTCCCATGTGTTTCCTGTCCCTAGTCCCTTTTCTCCTTATAGTCAAGCTTCTGGCAGCCAACTGCCTGCTGCTGGCTGCCTCCCACTCAGACCTGCATTCTCCTCAGCTCTGCTTGGGCGATGCCTGACTAATCCATTAATCAGCTGTCTCCTCTGCACATTCCCAGAAGATGGCTTTCTTTCCACTCCTAGCCTACCCCACTCCTGCCTCCTTCAATTTCTATCCTTTCTCCTTATCCATAGCCCCCTTGCACCCTTCTTTAGGGAGACAGCACACCTTCCCAATAAGGGAAGGCTCACCACTGCTGGCCTACTGTTCAAACTGAAGAAAGTTACCCAGCCTCTCTGGACTTTTTCTTTATAGACACACAGGCACACGCGCGCGCGCGCGCGCACACACACACACACACACACACACACACACATGAGAAATATAGTAATACCCACTAACAGGTATGGGAAGATTTAAAAGAATCAGATACCTGGGAAGTATTTCCAATGTGCCTTGCACAAGGGAAGTCTTCCATGACAGCCAGATAGCATCAATGGCCCAAAATGATGAATGCCAGCTAAAGAGGACATAGAGGCTGTGTCTAGATATAAATATAGTCAAGCTTCTAGTAAGCCCGATGCAGAAAATTCAGTCCATCATGCCCGTGCTGTGATTCCAGTATCAATCTGCAAGCAGCAAAATGGCCTCAGTGGGAATTAAGGGCTCAGAAAGGAATGGCAATATCCTTGCCCCCCAAAATATGAAATGATCAAATAAATGCTAATAATGGTGATCATAGTCACACCATGTCCCATGTACTCTTGCAGGCGCTTCTGCACGTGCTCACTGATTACATCTTTACCACAGTCCCATGTGCTGTTATTACTATCAGAAGTACTTCTGGTGTGGGTGATGGGTTTGGGATTCAGTGTTGTTAAAGGCAGTTTGACCAAGGTGATGCAGCTCGCTTGTAAGTGTCAGAGGGAGACCTGAATGCATCTTGTAGTGGGTGCTCCGGCAGATGTCATCACAGGCACTAATTCAGCTTATCCAGCCGGGTCTATTTATAGCTGCAATTAGGACCACACTAGGTACATGTCTGTCTCAGAGGCAACCAATTTTGCCTGTGAAATTTTGGATTGGGACTGATGTGGCCCACAATGAGGCCAGACATACTCTGTGAAATAGCCACACCTTAAGAAAACTGGCAGGGAAATCTGAAACTTAGAGAGCTCTGCAGAGGGTTAACCTGGAGTGGGGGGACAGTCAGATCAGGTCATCTGTGAAATGTTCGTGGTGTTCCTATTTTGGGGCAGATATCCTCAGTTTGGATATCCCTAGATGAGAACAAAGGCTCTGCTCTCCACACCACACAGATGAGTCACACAGGTAATCACCAGGCAGATGATGCTATGTGGCAGGTAGACTCCTACTGCCTTCTGACAAAAGCCTTTCCATGTCTTCTTTTTTTTTTGTTATTATTATTTTTTTTATTAACTTGAGTATTTCTTATATACATTTCGAGTGTTATTCCCTTTCCCGGTTTCCGGGCAAACATCCCCCTCCCCCCTCCCCTTCCTTATGGGTGTTCCCCTCCCAACCCTCCCCCCATTGCCGCCCTCCCCCCATAGACTAGTTCACTGGGGGTTCAGTCTTAGCAGGACCCAGGGCTTCCCCTTCCACTGGTGCTCTTACTAGGATATTCATTGCTACCTATGGGGTCAGAGTCCAGGGTCAGTCCATGTATAGTCTTTAGGTAGTGGCTTAGTCCCTGGAAGCTCTGGTTGCTTGGCATTGTTGTATTTTTGGGGTCTCGAGCCCCTTCAAGCTCTTCCAGTTCTTTCTCTGATTCCTTCAATAGGGGACCTATTCTCAGTTCAGTGGTTTGCTGCTGGCATTCGCCTCTTTATTTGCTGTATTCTGGCTGTGTCTCTCAGGAGCGATCTACATCCGGCTCCTGTCGGTCTGCACTTCTTTGCTTCATCCATCTTGTCTAATTGGGTGGCTGTATATGTATGGGCCACATGTGGGGCAGGCTCTGAATGGGTGTTCCTTCAGTCTCTGTTTTAATCTTTGCCTCTCCCTTCCCTGCCAAGGGTATTCTTTTTCCTCATTTAAAGAAGGAGTGAAGCATTCACATTTTGATCATCCGTCTTGAGTTTCGTTTGTTCTAGGGATCTAGGGTAATTCAAGCATTTGGGCTAATAGCCACTTATCAATGAGTGCATACCATGTATGTCTTTCTGTGATTGGGTTAGCTCACTCAGGATGATATTTTCCAGTTCCAACCATTTGCCTACGAATTTCATAAACTCGTTGTTTTTGATAGCTGAGTAATATTCCATTGTGTAGATGTACCACATTTTCTGTATCCATTCCTCTGTTGAAGGGCATCTGGGTTCTTTCCAGCTTCTGGCTATTATAAATAAGGCTGCGATGAACATAGTGGAGCACGTGTCTCTTTTATATGTTGAGGCATCTTTTGGGTATATGCCCAAGAGAGGTATAGCTGGATCCTCAGGCAGTTCAATGTCCAATTTTCTGAGGAACCTCCAGACTGATTTCCAGAATGGTTTTACCAGTCTGCAATCCCACCAACAATGGAGGAGTGTTCCTCTTTCTCCACATCCTCGCCAGCATCTGCTGTCACCTGAGTTTTTGATCTTAGCCAATCGCACTGGTGTGAGGTGAAATCTCAGGGTTGTTTTGATTTGCATTTCCCTTATGACTAAAGATGTTGAACATTTCTTTAGGTGTTTCTCAGCCATTCGGCATTCTTCAGCTGTGAATTCTTTGTTTAGCTCTGAACCCCATTTTTTTAATAGGGTTATTTGTTTCTAAGGAAATAGAAGCAGTCATTAAAGGTCTCCCAACCAAAAAGAGCCCAGGTCCAGACGGGTTTAGTGCAGAATTCTATCAAACCTTCATAGAAGACCTCATACCAATATTATCCAAACTATTCCACAAAATTGAAACAGATGGAGCCCTACCGAATTCCTTCTATGAAGCCACAATTACTCTTATACCTAAACTACACAAAGACACAACAAAGAAAGAGAACTTCAGACCAATTTCCCTTATGAATATCGACGCAAAAATACTCAATAAAATTCTGGCAAACCGAATTCAAGAGCACATCAAAACAATCATCCACCATGATCAAGTAGGCTTCATCCCAGGCATGCAGGGATGGTTTAATATACGGAAAACCATCAACGTGATCCATTATATAAACAAACTGAAAGAACAGAACCACATGATCATTTCATTAGATGCTGAGAAAGCATTTGACAAAATTCAACACTCCTTCATGATAAAAGTCCTGGAAAGAATAGGAATTCAAGGCCCATACCTAAACATAGTAAAAGCCATATACAGCAAACCAGTTGCTAACATTAAACTAAATGGAGAGAAACTTGAAGCAATCCCACTAAAATCAGGGACTAGACAAGGCTGCCCACTCTCTCCCTACTTATTCAATATAGTTCTTTCCATGTCTTCTATAGCAACAGACTACCTCCAACTATGTAGCTCACTGCCGTTGCTCCTCCTGAAACCCGAAACCAACACACAATTCGGAGTCCCTGCCAGAGATATGGGAGCAGTGCTCCGGAGTCCAGCCATGAGCATGTTAGAGAGTACGCTCCTTGGCTCCTTAACAGAGGATGCATGCAGCATTCACATAAGGAAAGAAGACAGGCTTTAGGTCTTTGTGATCTTGAGAATTGTGACTAAATGGAGTGATGCTGAATGACTTTCTCTCTTCTTTCTTCCCCCTCGCTCCCCCTCTCTTTCCCCTTTCTGCATCTCTACCTTCCTTCCCTCCTTCCACCTCTATTTCTATACCTATTTTTCATGTATGAATATTGGCATTAATATGCCCCAGTGCCTATATGGTGGCCCTTCCTCCTTGTTTGAAGTGCAGTCTCTTGTTTGCTGCCTCATACACCAGCCGTACAGCTTTTGAGGCCTCTACTGTCTCAACCTCTCATTTAGCACAGGAACACTGGTTAAGACAGACAACAGCACCTAGGTTTATATGGGAGCAGGGGAGCTAATCCCAGATCCATGCACTTGTGTGACAAGCACTATACCCACAGAGCCATTGCCACCCAGGTCCTTGATGAGTTCATTTCTTTTTTTTTTTTTTTTTTTTTTTTGGAGCTGAGGACCGAACCCAGGGCCTTGCGCTTGGTAGGCAAGTGCTCTACCACTGAGCTAAATCCCCAACCCCGATGAGTTCGTTTCTTTACACTGGATCTTTTCAGAATGTTTGGTCCCCAAATTTACATTATCACCCAGAGCATGCATCTCTTTCCAGTCTTTTGGAGGCCCCTTTACCTTTAGAACAAGGAATGCTTGAAGGTGCTAGTAGTACTCAGAGAGACGCAGTCTAGAGAAAGGTGTTCCTATCAGAGGAGGCCATGGATGGTGCTTAGGAACCAAAGCAGAGTTCCTTGGGAAAAGTCCATTGAGTAAATTAAACCATGGAGCATTGAGAACGTATGCACATGTAGGGGGAGGTTCAGATGCTGGACTAATCCTGGGCATTGATACCTTGGGCACCAATACCAAGGTAAGTCAGAGGTGAACATCAAATGAGCATGGCTTTGAGGAATTAATTGATTCATAACAGTGCTTGGAAGAAGAATATTTAGGAAATGAAACCAGGGAGGAGCATGCAACGACATGGATAGGGGTTAGGCAACTTTGCAGGGCTTAGGAGCTGACTGCTGAACTGTGGGCTAGCCCATGGAAATTCACGGGGTCTAGAAAGTAGATAGCTCTGGCTCTTGTTCACAGAGAGAAGAGGGACATCAAAGGCCCCAAATGGTCCCCATGAGGCCTTCAATTCCTGTAAGTTACGCAATGTACAAACAAACACCTAGCAACCTTGGGGGTTGGAGCCAAATGACAGCTATCAACAGAACAGCATGTGACTTCTTTGACATCAAAACACTGGGTAGGTAAGCTTTAAAATACCCAACTTCATGCTGGGGATGGTCAGCTGAACTCATCCCAGAACTTGGAAGCCAGCACACTCCTGTAGATAAGAGAATGGTCAGGTCAGACATCTGGGGTGGGGCATGGTATGGGTGGGCTGTGAAGGGCAATAAGAAGGATGAAGGATTGTATACCTGGAAGAGTGAAAACACAAGAAGGAGGGATTGATGGGAGGGAGCCCAGAAGGAAGGAGAGCAAGGTGGATGGGAGGGAGGGTAGATTATTAAAGGCGTGTGAGAACCAATGTTGGCAGTTGGCAACATCTGTCTACTATGGCAAGGCAGACCTTGCTTAGAAATGGAGAGACCCTGTGAGCGAAAGGATGAAAGGAGGCTGCATAGTCTGTGCTTAGGAAGTGTCTCTGGATGGTGTGTTATAAGGGCAGGTCTCTGAACCTTGGTGCACAATGAGAATCCAGGCATCTCACAGCATCTCAATGTACATGTGCCTGTTGGGTCTGATGCTCATCTTTCTACCTGGAGTTTTTCCTCCTTGAATAACCCCTAAGTCACATGTTTGTGAGATGCTTGGTGGTGAGTTAGAAAAGCTGGATTGTCAACCAAATCATCATCCGTGACTTTCTCTTCAGCATGCAGAGGGGCGGTGATGTGTGCTGAGCTGAACCATGGGTTCAACTTTGTAGAGATTCAAAGGACAGCATATTCACTACTGAAGAACTGGTCCAGATGAAAATCTGCACATCCCAGCTCTTCTGTCTTATCTGTCTGTCTGTCATGTGGTAGCTCTCACTGTACTTGCAAAAACAGGGCAGAACAAGTGCTACTGGAATTTTATTAACCTCGCTGAATGCACTGCAGGCCAAAGATTGATACCCAAGTTAAGAGACTGTTCTTTGTGCGCTGGGAAAGAGAAGCTGGCTTGCTTTTGATGGTGAAACGGTATTTTCCTAGTATTGCAAAATCCATGAAGTATCTGCTCTGATGTTATCTTTGGAACCTTGTAGAATTAGAATGTGCTTCTTTCCCTTCTTACAACACAGTGTAGCTGTTACAGAGATCACCAGCCCACCCTCCCTCAGCTAACTTCCTCTTCAAGGTACCCTTCCTTTTCCAGATGTGTAAAGGAAATGGTGAGGCATCCCCAGTTCTTTAATAGGCTCTTGGCACAGTTTTAGGGGGACACTGCAATTAGAACAGCCTTCTAATACTTCATTCTTTAACATGCTGGTTTCTAGCTTCAGAAGTCCAAGAAAATTATTAAAATAAAAAAAGGAATTGATGAATCAGAAACTACTGCTAGCAGTGCTCCAGGGAACCAAAAAGAACCACAGAGATTTTGAGCAAGTGCTTTCTTGTTGCTTCCCATGGAGGTGACATAATTCAAAACCTCCAGATGTGTCCCCTTCTAGTCAGAACGTAGGAGGAAACATCTGGAGCTGTCTTCTGCAGACTTACTCTCATACATGCTTTTAAGCTTGTCCCCTTCACTTTTCTGTTGTAAAGAAAATAGACTTGGAGCATTTTACTGCATAATCCTTTTTAACTCCCTTCTAGCCTTGGACATTGTTTATGGCCACTCGTAAGTTGAGAGGACAATGTACTAGAGGTGCTTTGCGCTCGGATTTTTAAACACACTGGCGTCGCCACATGGGAGTGTGAATAAGGAGTTTTGTCTTTTCTAGTTTCTACGTCACTCTTGCTGGGCCACTTGCTTAGCCTTTGCTCCGTGATTGAACTGAGTTGTTTCTAGTCCTCTTGATTAGCATGGGAAATTCTTGTCTTTGTTGCAATGGCATTTTATTTTCTTAGAGACAATTTCATGAACCATACTTGAAAGATATGGTTACTAGGCCCATGAATGCAATTTAAAATGCTCCCTACCAATTTCCAGCAAGAGTGAGCCTGGATAGACGAGCTACCCATGGTGTCACGTGTGCCTCGCTCCATGAAGTTACACTCTTGAATGCTTTAAATAACTTCCCTTTGGTTTAGTGTCATGCTAGGTACCTGAAAGTAAAGTTAATTAGATATGCTGAAGTAAACATTTTGAGTTTGCTAAGAAATCAAGTAAAATAGTGCTTACTATTTTTTAAAAATATTTAAAAAATACTATTTTACATATATATAAATACATATACATAAACACACATATATAAACAAGCATTTATATGTGTGTATGTGTGTGTGTATGTGTGTGTGTGTGTGTGTGTGTGTGTGTGTGTGTGTACAAACCTCAATGCTGGGCAGTGTTTCCACTTTCTACACAAGACAGTAACTGTCCATTGTGACCTAATTTGTCCAAGGAAATGATTGTCTAGGGTGCAAGTTCATAGCCAGCCTCACTCTGAAGTTGAGTCTCAACCCTTGTTGTTTGCTGTACAGGAAAAGACTGGCAGAGAGAACTCATTGATGCATCTCTCCCAGGAGCTCTCATGTTCACATGGGCTGATTGCCTGGATTGGTGTTAGGTCTGGAAGAAAACAGACAAAGAGTGTTGGGTGACCGGAGTGGAGATGTGGGAAGGAGGAGAGTAGGGCTCCACGGTGCTGCAACTCTGACAGTAGCCTGTCTTGATTGGTGTCATCGCAGAATGCTGGCCATAGGTCTTTCATCCTAGAGGCAAATGCTACCCTTTAGCCCTTTCTACAACTGAGCAGAAGAATGTGAGCTTGTACTAGCCAGTGCACCGATAGAAGGGAAATGTTCTTTGAAGAAGTCTTGTGTTTGTTTCATTCTTGGAAGTTTTGTGTCACACTCCATCACTGATTTATATTTATTTCTACAGGAGTGTCTTAAACTACCAATTTATTGGCTTTTAATGTGTAATCACTTATAAGTTTCATAATAGAAATTCTTTTTAGGAAAATCAGATTTATTATATGACATTCTATTTTCAGAAATGTTTAAATGTGAGGAAAGTTTGTATATAATAATAATAATAATAATAATAATAATAATAATAATAATAATGACAACAACAACATGCATTCCCTGGCGATGCCCTGATGCCTGGTGTTTCTAGTGGGCCAGAGCTATCTTCTGGTACACAGCGGAGAGTTGAGGAAAGCAAGTCCTCAGTAGGTGGTACACAGTTGTAGGTGTTATTGGGGGTCAGTGGTGATATGGGTAAGGTGGGGAGCATGGGGGTTCTGAGGCTCTCCTTATGCCTTTTGGCTCCCCTCATTTCCACCCCAGTAGGATCTCTGTACTTGCCATTCATGGCCTTGGGGCCCAGATAGTCTCTGTTGTGGGACAGCTATGGTTAACAACACTTCTGCCTGGTAACCACTATAGCAGCTCTTCCTTTAGATGGGACAACCCAGGCCTCCATTAGTTACAAAACTACATCCACAAGACACACCTCTGTCCTCTAATAATGGATTTGTACCTTAGCCCTCTATTTGATGCTAGCCGAGGCTTGCTGAAAGAAACATCTGGTCATTCAAGTTGGGAATCAAACATTTGTTTTATAACTGAGCATGGCAACAAGGGAGACCTAAGCTTATCCTTGTAGGGAGTGCAGTCTAGCAGGGACAGTAGGAGTCAGACACACAGAGGATTAGACCTGTGCAGTTGAGTCAGAGTCAAGGGGTGTCTAAGAGAAGCTGCTGCACCTTGGTGAGAAGGATGAGCAGGAGACCACCAGGAGAAGGGAGTGTGTGGTGCCTTGCTTGCCAGCATTTGTATGGATGTCTCTAGTAGTGATAGCCAAATCATCACGGTGACAGAAAAGGAGAAAGTCAAGGAGAGCAGCCTCTCCTGCCCATGTCGGAAGTTCTTCAACAGCTGTGCTTTCTGTATGTTTTACTTCCGTGCATGTGAGCCGCACTTGAAAATGAATGTCTTTGAGTAACAAAGAGTCACCATAGCAGATGGTTACAGTGTATGAATCTATATGCACCAACATTTCAGAAGTGTTAAATGTCAAACAAACAAAAGACAGAATAATAAGTTACTGAAAATGGCGAACCCTGGTTGTAAACCTCTGCCTAGTTTTCCTAGCCCTTTTAGCTTCTTTCCATAGGGCATATGCAACTTTCTATCTTGCCTATTAAATGCGCCCTTAACATATTCCCAAAGTCAGTTTATTTTGTAGATTCACTAAATATTATTTGCACACCACACCACGTTTAGCTTCAGATTTTCTTGGGACAAGGGCTAAAGTAGGCTGCTGGGAGAACACAAATTAATGTTGTTATCAAAATCCTGTAGCCTGGATTCAGGCTCTCCAGAGTCTCAGGAGAAATTTAAATCCCACCAGGGACATTAAGAGCACCCTGGACACCTCAGGAAGTGGGGAATGAGTGGAAATATCCCATGACCTCTCTGGAGATGGCAGCCTGTAGACTGGAACACCAGCTTCCCAGCCAGGGTCTCTAGGACAGATTCTGCTCCTGCCCCTCACTTGGTACCTGACCATGAGCATCCACACTCTCCTCTCTGAAGCAGCACTATAATAGGAACTGTTTTATGGAGCTATTGGAGGGCAATGCTAGACTCAGATAAGTATCTGTCATTAATATACCATTGCTCTTTATTTCTCAGATGAACCTGGGTAAGCAGGCTGTTGTTGGGTGGATTAGGCTACTGAGGAGGTCAGATACACACAGAAAGAATATAATATGTTAGCTGGATGAGAAAAATGGGCTCAGGAGCCCCCACCCCTAGAAGAAGAGCTATTGACAGCTGATGCCGTCTAGGGGAGGGAAAGTCAGTCTTACTGAGGTAAGGTTATCACACTCCAGTGGATGGCCACACATCCATGGCAGCACTAATTGCACTTGGTGGCTTATTTTTAAAAAAATCATGAAATTTGGTGTGGGGGTGAAGTGTTTAGATCTGGGAGGAATTAGGGGAAGAGTAGGATGGTGAATACAATTAAAATACAAAGCATACATGTGTGGAAGTAAAGAATTAACTAAATGTCACTAAAATTATTCTTTGACTTCTAAACAAAACCAAACCCTGTTAACAGGTTTGGGTATATTCTCAGAGGGGTAGCAGGTTTAGTATTAGTGTGGCTGAAATAACAGAATCTTCAATTCCTTGTATAACATGTTCTGGCTGAGAGTTGAGGGGGCTTCCGTGGCTGGTAGTTCCAGAATCACTAGAAGTTTCAAGCATCTTCTAATCAGGTTTGATCGGCCCTCCAAGTCTATTGGAGTCAATCATCAAAGGACTTGTTGCCTAAGCCAAGCTTTTTGAGTTGTGAAATCTTATCACAGTGTGCATCTCTGCCAAGATCCCCAGGTGCTGCAGGCACAGGTCGAGCTCAAATCAGAAGCCAGCACCGAGCCCAGGGTAGCCTGAGATTGCAACCTCGCTCTGCAATCTATTAGTCACGTGACCTCGAACACGTTTCCCAACCCCAGCCTCTCTGTCTTCTCAGTTAACCTGGAGTACGTGTTTGCATCTTTGGGGTAGCTGTGAGGATTTACAGAATCAAAGGCTGTGAAGCCCATGGCATCACACTGTACTTGGGGCAGGCAGGCAGTCAATACAGGCGATGCCTGTGCCTGCCTCCCACACCCACATGATAAAGCAAGGCAGGACCAGAGAGCCTCTTAGGTTCCTCATTAGTGAAAAACAAAGTAAAATAAGAATCAGATGCAGAGGCTGTCTCAGCCTCTAGGGTCTGGGCTATGCTCTCTGCTGTTTTGACCATCAGTCTGCCTTGATGAAAGACAGGAGTGGGTAGTCAGAATTTCCTGGTTCACGTCTGACAGTGGTTATGAGGCATGAAGCTTTGTACTCAGTCCTTGGCATAGGTGATCCTATCCAGTGTTCTTATTTTTTAGCATGGGGTGGGGTGGGGGGCAGAGTCAGAGACACTGACAACTCACAGTTCTGTTCAATGATAGAACTGGGACGTGTATAAGTATATGTGTGGTGTCCATGTTTGCAACCACTCCAAACAACCTGTACTTCTGCCACTGGCTGGGAAGATGCACAGGAATGACTTCTTCCTGTGCACAGTTCTGCGTTTCCTGAGCCCCCAAACTGTCTTCTCTTCTCTACGTCCTCCCCAACCCATAGCAAATAGACTACAGAGACACATGGCAAAGGTGGAAACATCTGGCCAGATGCCTGATGAGGATGATTCTGAATGTGCACACATGGACATTTCTGTGTATGCAAATACATGAGCATGCATGCGGACACCAAAGGACAACAACCATTATTGTTCCTCAAGTAATGATCCTCAGAACTCACCAGGAACGATAGGCTAGGTGGCCATCAAAGGTCTGTCTTCCTTCACAAAGCGGGCATGGTCAAGATGGGCATACTTGTGGACGTGCCTCAAGATTGTGTCTATGGCAAGCATGGCTAATCGATCTTACACATTCTCAATGACTCTGGAATCCACCTAGGACTTTTTCCCTGGCACATTGCTCCAGGCATCCATCCACTATTAGAGAGCTGGATGTTGGCCTGGAGGTAAAATCTCATTCACTTCCATTTTTGTCTCTCAAGTGATAAAGGCCACTGAGTTAGGTCGTGGAGACTGTGCAAAAGACTATGTGCACTGAGTTCCTCCATCTGGCCAGGGTCGATGAGGAAAATCCCTCAGTGTTGTGTCCAGAAGCTAGAGACAGCTGGTCTGTGAGACAACTTTGTGCCTTAGGTCTCATGACTCCTTTTTGCCAGGCTATTGTGACTTTTCCCCTCAGAAATAACTGTATCCTAGGATTCAAGTTTTGCCTGTCTTGTCTTTTTTTTCTTTTTTCTTGCCCTCTCTGGTTGGAGAGCCTGAAAGCTCAAACTCCCCAGTCCAGATCCTTCCTCTGATACTGGATCTTTTCCACTGTCTAACCCTACTTACCCTCACAGCTCTCTCCTTAGCCTGTTTAAAGCACATGGCCTTATTCTACCCGGTACCAAGTTGCAGTTAATGGCCAAGTTGCATGGTGTCAGTTAATGGCCCTGGAGAAATCTTGTTACCACCTTTTCTCCACTTTGTCTAGTCACATCTGGCCCACGAGTTTCATTATCACTCACTGAGAAAGCCACTCCTATCTCCTTTATGCTTTTTGAAGGGAACACATGCCACTAACCACAGTTCTTACTCTCTCATAGTCGCTCAATGGTTATGAAGTACATCTTCCGAGCCCCTTGTGATGAGGCAGTCAGTCCCTAATTGAGCCTAGAGTCTGATCACATCTGTTATTTTCTTGTTCAAGTGCCTGCCTCTGCTACCACACCAGACCTTCTGTGGTCAGGGGACCCACACCATCAGACCTCCTCAACTCAGTGCAAAGTCCCAGAGTTGACTGAAAAGCGGCTTCTCCTCCTGACTGGACAGCTAGCCATTCTGTATTATGTCATTCTTAGAAAGTCTTACTTGAGGCTGTCGCTAGGGACCAACCAAGGAGCCTCGGACAGATGTGCTTTGCAGTGCTGCATTCTCGGTAGCAAGATGGGTGGGATAGTTGCCTCAAGGGGAGCGCAGGGAGCTAAGACGTGTGAGGAACAGTGTATGAATTAAGTGTCAGCCCCTCTGCTAGGAGCTTAACATTATCTATGTCTCAGTTCTCTCAGCTGAAAAAATAGGTCTTAATACAACCCCAGCCCTATAAAATGGTTGTGAGATTTAAAAGAATTTGACTATAGAACATTGTACCTCATTGGTACAAACATTGGCTATTACTTAAATTTTCCTGACAACAGGATGGAGTATTGGTTTTCACTTTCACTTTTACAGCTTTCTGTAGGGGAAAAAGGCACATTATTTGTATAATTTGAAAACCACACAATAAAACATTATTGAAGAGTCTCGTTGGTAGAGGGTGCATCGTTAATCCTGTGATCTGCAATCTTTGCCCTTTGTGGGTACTTCAGGGTTTACTTGGTTTGGGGAGGAAGTCTTTACTCCCAGTCCTCTGCATTCTTCCCTCTGTCTTGCTTGCTGGCCAGCCAGTGGAGGCTCCAACCCTCATGGGTAATGTTGTGATTGGCTTAGGGGGAGTAGGGAGGGAAATATGTCTGTGTGTGCAAGTACAGAAGCAAGGAAGGAACTGTTTATGGAGTGTTTTACAGTGAGACTGTAATTGGAACTCTGGGACTTAGCAAGAGTTATGAGGTGGGATAAGCTTAACACCGACCGTCCTGAGGCAGTAATATAGATGGCTCTGGCATGGAGAATAACTGTGTCATGGTGTGTGTGTGTGTGTGTGTGTGTGTGTGTGTGTGTGTGTGTGTAAAACAATGGAAGGCCAGGTCCTGAAGACATGGTGAGTTTAGTGACTTGTCTGAGACTGCGTACGTGCACAGAGCAGGGCATATACGAGTCCCCTTTGTGAATGCCAGGTACATTCTAGGGACATTGTTATTCTGTTCAGAAATCTGCCATGGTTGACCACAGATGTACAGGGCCAGCCGGGAGCGATCGTCTTCGGATGCTGGAACTCCAGCACGGATGGGTATCCCATCTCTGCTATTGAATAAGGGGCAGTGGGATTAAGGCGGGGAAAGGATCCTGCAATTTCTATAATTAAAAAGGATTCAATAAAAGGGGTTAACATGCCAGGTTTTTTTTGATGGAAGTGGAGAATCCAGAGGTTGCACACTCTGCTGAGAGGTACCCTCTGCCAGAGAGAACATCCTCTGTCTCTTGTAGGCAGATTGTGTGCACATAAACTCTGCATAGTTGGGGCAAAAGGTTATCTTTGGTCAATATCCACACCATTTGAGATGGGGGAAGGGAGGAGGCCATCCATCAGGCAGGCTTTACCAGCTCTGTCTTGGTACAGTATCTTCTTAGATTCACTGTTCTAAAGCTTTCAAAGTTGTCTTTCATCCTAGACCAACCAATTCTCAACTTCCTGACAGGAGCCTTAACTATGCAGCACAATCCAGAAGCATAACATTGTTTCAAAAGAAAACACCCAGATAAGGATGGTGATGAACACCTGAAATGCCAGCCCTAGATGTGGAGGGGATGCTTGCGAACTGGAAGCCCTACAGCTCCAAAGAGTGAGCTCTAGGCCATTCAGTGGTACAGAGCAGAGCCCTGTCTCAAAGCAAAGCAGAGAAAGGCACAACACAACACAATACAGCCCTCCCTAAAACTCCAGAAAATGTGTAATAGTTCTCTTCACATATCTTCTTCCAGAACTTTCTTCCACTCTCAGAGGCAACCTATGCAAATAGTCTTTTTTTTAAACTTTTTTACTTTCCAGAAGTTCGTGTGTGTGTGTGTGTGTGCGCGCGCATGCTCTTACATGTGAGTGGTGTACGTATGGTGTATGTGTGGTGCACGCATACAACAGTGTGAGTGCACGGGCGCATGCAGACATCACTCCCTCTGTCACTCTCTACCTTTCCCTTGAGACAGGGTCTCTCATGGAAGCAAGAGTTCACTGTTTGGGCTGGATCGTAACAGCCTCCCTGCATCTGTCTGTGCCTGTTCCCAGCAGTGTAGGTATTGCAGGCATCCAGGCATGGGAGACTTTCGACATGGGTGCTAGGGTTTTGAACTCAGGTCCCATGCTTACATAACAAGAACTCCTTTTTCTCCTCATCTCCCCATTTTCCCTTATCAGCTTTTGAAAGCGTATATTGTCGATTGAACATGCAAAGGTTGGTGCTTGCATTTGCTTGACCCCGAGTTCTAACGTGACAGAAGTTTCTGCTTGTTGTTTGTGATACTCTGTACTGGTAGATTTTTCAATGTAATTTCAAACATTAATAGGACTATTCCAGAAGCACCTCTCCTTCAGGGCTTCTGTGCACTTAGTGGTGTCACAGCATACTTTCACTTGTTGGGGTTGGAAGTTAATAGACACCCACCTGTGGATGAAATCCTATAGCCCAGGGCTCCTCTGCCCTCCAAGCCTCAGTACCTCTGCCCCATCCTCTGCCCCTGTGGCCTGGCTTGCAGACCTTTCCTGAACAGCTATTAAGGGCTAATATAAGCATTTCAGAGGACTTGGAAGAACCTGTTCTAGAATGAGCCCAGCCTCTGTCTAGATCTAGATTATTTGGCATCCTGATATGTCATTCAATTTCAAATTTATTCCCACAATCCCCTCCCCATCAGGTACTCAATGTGCATTTCTCCTAGCATGACTCCTAGCTTCTAACACATTCACTGAAACTTCTACTCACTGGTTGCTTGAACTTCTTGTTCTCGGCGTGTTTGCTGATGTTTTAGGATTATGCTTAAATAATTTCCTTCTGACCTTAGATGCCACACTGTGATTTAAGGAAGCACAGATACTAAGATGACCCTCTTGTCACTTGTTATGTAAGAGTCCAGAGTGCCACTTTGGAATTGGTAGTATTATTTAGAAAGTCTGTGCATTCCCTTGAACTGACTTTTATGTCATCTCTCGCTCAACGACTGCTCAAGGAACATCCCCTTAATTCAGAGATGGCCATGGGGATGGAGAAGAGAAGAAAAGATGGTGCAGATGGCTACTGTGCAGCACACACTACTAATAGCCTACCCTCCCTAACGGACCCCGCACCCCAAAGTGGATAAGGAAACAGGCTCTAGGGGATTAGAGTGATTGACTAAGAACTATACAGCTATGGAGTGGGAAAACAGCCTAAGGCTGTGTGTGTGCGAAGCTGTAAGTGCATGATGTGTGTACATGGTTTATTGTGCATGTGTGCAGTTGTGGTGTGAGGTGTCTGTGTGTGGATGGTGTGTGTCTCTGTGTGTGTGTGTGTGTGTGTGTGTGTGCATGCATACCTCGTGTGTGTGTGTGTGTGTGCATGCACACCTCGTGTGTGTGTGTGTGTGTGTGTGTGAATAGTGCCTACTTGGACCAGTCATCTGTTTCATATTCCATTCTCTTGAAGTCTAAACTTTGTCCACTGACTTCAGCAAAGCAGACATGGAGATCAGTCTTTCTGAGGACATCAGGTACACCAGAGGCCAGACTGAGGCCAGAACTTTGATCTCTGTGCCAAGGATGCTCCGAGTTGGACCTGCTGTGCTGAGATGAACAGAGGTGGGGTCTTGGTGGCTGGACTTTTGGCCTCTTATGTCATTTTTCTCATTTGCTATGGCTTTGCACCGAGCTGGGATATTTTCCAAAAGAGCAGGTCACATGTAACATGTGCCTGGCATGAGCTGGGTCCCGTGATTCCTTCTCTCTGCTCCGGAACAATGACACGTAAACAGAGAGCTTGCACCAATGTGAGCATCCGCAATAGTGGATATCACCAAATATGCAAGGTAAAAACGACACCTACCCAGATAATCTGAGGCACTGTGTTGTGGTTATGCAACATTTTGGACCATCGAGCAAAGGTTAACCCCCAAGAACAGTGTGCCATTAAATATATTCATGATAATTTCCTCTGAATTTTTAATCATAACATTGCAACATAATAAACTTACCTGGTAAAGTGTCAGAAGCATGTGAAAGTGTAGGTAGTGATTAGTGAGACCCTCTCCTCAAATGCAATAACCTTGGGATCCAACTATCTGCTGCTCCATGACTGTCCCAGAAATGAGTGTAATCTTTGTATATGTACAATAAATATACCCATTATTTATTTCTTTTGATTCCAGTCAGCCATCCTGCCTACCAGCCAGCTAACTATCCATCCCTCTTAAGTCTAACTCTTTGTAATAAAAAATAATGCAAAAATGCTTGAACTCAATCTCTTGTTTGGGGTTGTCTCAGAACCAGTACGTCCTATCAGAGGATCTTGGGTTCCTGAGATGCCTGAGGCACAGAATTCATTATAAAGTCCTTTAGCTATGGAAGGAGTAACATAGACCCATACACCAAAGATGTCCCTGATGGCTTTTGTTTACATAAACCATACTATTCATCTTCAAAGTAGCATATAAGAAGTTATCCTTTGTCAGTGACAGTTCCAGTTGGGTGCGAGTCCGTGGAATCTGGGCTTCAGGAAGTCTGCGCTAACTCATTCCTTATAATAGATCAATGTCAACTTATAATGTTGGTCTCCATAGGGATACAACCTGATTACATACATTAACTTGCTGGATGACCAAGCACTCTCCAAACAAAGAAATCAGCTTTGTCTGCAGCAATGTTTTCCCCAGTTAAGGGGCAAGAGTGAAGGGCTGAAAGCTATCTGACCCTACTCTTCATAATCTACTCCACATTGCCCACAGGAGAAGCCAGCTGCTGGGCATGGTGCCCAAAAAATGCTCTCTAGAGAGGAGTTCTGTGCTTCTGAAAGTCTTTCTCTACAAAGGCATGAAAAGAGCCTGGTGCATCTGTTCCTGATCCTATCTAGCTCTTCTGGAGAGCCCTGGACTGGACCCTTTAGTAGGCTCTAGCTTCTATGGACTTGCTTTGATTTTTTAACAGTTAAGTCTTAATGGGGACATAATTAAATAATTATATTTCTCTCAAATGATTGTTTTACTTTAGCTGTGGCAGATGCCTAACCTTACCTGGCTTAAATGAAAGAAACTATTTTAGGTTACCAGCAGAACATTCTAGAGGTAACTTTAGGCTCCGTTAGATACAGAGGCTAAATCTTATTGTTAGAACACTTTCTCTGCCGTGTCTCTGTCTTCAAAAAGAAGCAGATGACTCCCATATGGGCTCTAGATGTTCCAAATGATCTGGTTTTGCATTCTAGCAGTTCAGAAACCTCATCAAACGAGCTTCTCATCTCCTACTACTTATATAAAAAAAAAACCTTTAGGACCGAATCTTACTGGACAAGTTAATTCCAGTACACTCACCTTACACGGATAGTTTTATGTCAACTTGACACAAGCTAGAGTTATCAGAGAGAATGGAGCCTCAGTTGAGGAAATGTCTTTAAAAGATCCAGCTGGGATGTATTTTCTTTATTAGTGATCAATGGATAAGGGCCCTGCCAATTGTGGGTAGTGCCATCCCTGGACTGGTGGTTTGGGTTCTGTAAGAAAGCAGTCTGAGTAAGTCATGATGAGCAAGCCAGTAAGCAACACTCCTCCATGGCCTCTGTACCAGCTCCTACCTCCAGGTTCCTGTCATGCTTGAGTTTCTGCCCTCACTGTTTTCATGATGAGCTGTTATACAGTACTGTGTGTGAAATAACCCCTTTCCTCCTCATGTTGATTTTGGTCATAGTGTTTCAGCAATAACATTCCTGAGATACTATCTTTGAATCTTTGAGGTCATGGATGGAGAATCCTGCTATACCAGGGCTGACATGGACAGAACATCAGCTCCTCCCAAACTACAAGAACAGGAGTGGAAGAAGGAGGGTCGAGAAGTTAGAAACAAAAGAGTAGCATCAAGCTCTAGACAGGTTAAAGCAATAGGTTTGTAATGTGAAGTCCAAGTATTTTTTCATAAAGGGCTAGTTAGCATGTATTTTAATATTTCTGTTCAAACTACACAATACTATTCATGGAATAAAAAATCCATATGCAGTAGCTAAGCTTTTTCTTAGGTGTATTTTAATGAAGTTTCGTTTATGGAAACAATCAGTGAGCTGGGCATTGTCTGTGACTGTAGTTTAATGATCCTGGTCTGTGAAGTATATAAAATCTTCTTTTCTATATAATCTAGAATGTCCAACAAATCCTATATGACACATAGAAAGCATTCAATGGATGCTGGTGATGAACATTATGCAGAAGTAAGGATAACAAGAATGATAGCATTGGTGGTAGTTCCAACAGCACTAACTGAACTACAAGATACGATAAAATGTGTGTCACATGTCAGTAATGTATGCCAGGTTGCTTTCTTCCTGCTGGTTGAGCTTCCCCACCATAAACACATAGCACTGAAAGGCAGTGCCCAGGTAGGCTGCACAAGTACTGTATTTTATAGTTGAGCCCTAAAAACTGGGGAGGTGGCTCAATGTGGTAAGAGTGCTTGCTGTGCAAACACGAGGATCCAAGTTCAGATTCCACATATCCAGCTGTCCGTCTGCAATCACAGCACAAAGCAACAGGGGAGACAGAAAGATCACTAGAGATCAGTAACCAGCCAGCCTAGTTGAACAAAAATGATGAAATCCAAGTTCAGCAAGAGGCCTTGTCTCAGGAGACTCAGATGCGTAGTGGTAGAACAGGATGATTAGATTCCTCCCCTGGCCTCCACATAAACACATACAGGCATGAACCCTCTGCCTCACCCCTAAAAATAGATGAGCCCAAGGCTCAGATAAAAATGTCACATGCACAAGTTGACATAAGTTGGGGGTGGCTTTGAAATTTGTGTGTTTCCTCCAGCCCCTCTTGCAGTCTTGAAGGACTCTGTCTTCCGGGCATCTGGTATACATAGTATATCAAAACACAAGTCTGTACAGATGGATATTTTTTGATGCCTGGATCCAGGCAGGGGAATGTGGAAGTGTTGTTAAGATTCTTGTCACGTCCTTGAGCTAGTAGAAAGAGCTGATTTGGGATATGGGTTGTTACGTGACTTTGGGAAACCCCTTAATGCTAACATGACTCAGATGTTCATCTCACACGCAGCTTATGAAATGTCCCTCAATGCATTTGAAAACAAAGAACTGAATCAATGCTTGTTCACTGCATTAATGACTACCCATTTTGCTACTGTTTGAATTGGCTAAGCAGACAGGAAGTGCCTAAACCGCTAGTCCTCAGGTTGCCTGGTAAAAAGATTCCCCTCAAATTCCCCGTAGCCAGAGCGAGGCCTGTGGGAACTTCAGTGTGCCCTGAAATTTACTCAGAAAATTCTCTACAACTCTGGAAAACTCTCCCTGGATTTTGGTTAACCAGACACTCTGCAGTGATCACAGGAGGTGGACAACTCTTCAGCTCCTATATCCCACCTTTCATGTTTATCCCCTCTCTCATCACCCAAATCCACTTACAAAACCCATTACAAAAATGATTTTCGTGAATCAAGAAAACAAACCCTACAACCTTTGGTCCTCAAATACTGTAGAGAACTAAGCAGGGTTGGGAATTTGGTTTACTATTTCTCAAAGCCAGAGGCCAGCAAACATTTCCATGATGAGCTATGATCTGGAATTTTACTGAGGTGATGATAGGGTTTAAGTATAGGACCAGAGGACAGAGGAGTATTTGAGTAGGTTACCCAGTTACTTGAGTGTAGTACCAACCTGAGCTTTTGAAGCTGGAGAACCATGAGTTTCCCCTGTGGTAGTGCTGTTTGGTATATGATTTTAGGCAGGCTAAATGTTCTCAGTTTCTTCATTATAACTTGAGGGTTATAATAGCATGACACAGTCCTGCCCTGCCATCCTGTAGAGCTGTTCTTAGGAGGATGAAGGAGAAAATAGTCACTATCCCCCAAAGCTCTTAGATATTAATGGCATCATCAGGACCACTTAACCTGATGACTGAGTGTAGAGGTAATCTGTTAAACCGCTCTGAGCTCCAGGAGGGTGATCGTGCTTCTCACTACCCACCAGAGTTCTCTAGATTAGCAAATGAACACACACCCAGAAGCCTCTGCAAAGATATCTACACACACACACACACACACACACACACACACACACACATGCATGAACGAGTGCAGCCTTTATATTTTGATATGCTTTAATTAGCTTAATGGCTGGCCCACTCCTGAGCCTCCACGTGGCTCACATACTCCCCTCCAATATTCTTGATTCAATACTTTCTAAATCTATATTTCATCTTTGCTACCCCAGACCTAAGCGGGGAAGTGGCCCCTGGGGCTGCTTCCCTGACTCTTACATGGCTGGATGCTTTCTCTCCTACAGCTCTTAAGTCTCATCTCTGCTTCTTCTTCCCTTCATCCCTTGTTTGGGAAATCTAAAAGTCCCACCTCCATCTCCCTGCCTAGCCATTGGCTGTTAGTAACTTTATTGACCAATCAAAAACCAATTGGGGACAGGGATCCTTAGGGTCTAGACATGTAGATTCCCATGTGATTTTGGGAGCTGTATTAAGCCAAAACATTAGAACTAATCCCTAACAACTGAGAACAACTACTCAGGAGAGAAAAATAATAATGTACAATGTGTTTTAAAAGGTATAGAAAAATTTTGTAATGCTTTCCCCAAAGAGAAATGACAAATATTTGAGGAGATGTGTATGTTTAATTCAATCTACACATTTCACAGTATGTTCAGTTATTCAAATGTTACATGGTAATTTGTATAATTTTTATGTGTTTATGTATCTTGTTTAAAATAGATTTAAATAAAAGACCACGTCTTAATGAACTCATCTATCTGGGTCTCCTTCAAAGAGAACTGTGCTGAGAGCATCCAGAAATATTTCATCAGCATCTTCTTTGGGGAAGGGCTGAAGGGCCTAGATGGTATTTTGTTTTGCATGACCGTAGAATACTGTGACTAAGTTGTGGCAAATTGTCATCCCTTCTCCAAAACATAGTATCTTGATCATTCAGAGGAAAGTAGCACTTTCAAACTCATCTGAACATTGTTCGTAGCCAAACTAATGTCATGTTTGGGATCAAGATCTTCAGCATCGCTTGAGAGCCTAAGGTAAAGGGTGATAACAAGTTAGAGTGGCCCTGGACCCTCAGGACCAGTCCTGGTGACCTCACCTAACTGTCCCTGCTCATGCAAACACTGTTGACATCCTTAGGTTTCAAGCACATGCCCTGATGCCACTCAAGAGGCTGTCATCTTGGGAGGAAGGTATCTTGCTTTTCATAAGTGAGTTTTGTGGATGTTTCTGGTAAATCGACAGCTGTGAGTTTGACACTGGGTGACTTAGTAAGTCTGGGGAATGAGAAGTTTGCTTGAGGTCAGTAACATAAAACAATCCTTATTCCTGCACACACACACACACACACACACACACACACACACACACACACACGGAGTTGAGGTCAGTTCTATGACCCAATAACTAAATAACACCTGTGGAAATTATTCTCATCTTAAAGTTTTAGGCTCTTCTAGCCACTTGCTACGATGAAGAGAATTGGCCTTTGGTGGAGACAGACAGGAGCTGTGATTCCCAGCCCAACCCTTCCTCAGCTATTTGACAAGCAAGTTAGGCAATACTGCTTCCTCTTCTAGGTAATGGCTAACAGCCTCCCTCATAGTGTACCAAACATCTGCCTTAAGAGATGCTGTAACCCCCTACTGTCAAGCCAGCCCTTATATGCTGTGAGCACAGCATACAGTCTGTAGCACCTACCCCCACTGTAGAGTTGTAAAGAAAAGGCTGCAGTCATGGCTGGGTGTCTTAGCGCACACTGAGTCATTACTCTTGAGAGATCTAATCTTAGACCATTGATAATGAGGTGACAGCAGAGAAGAGGAAGGCCCCTCCATCCCCTATAACTTGCCAGTCACATGTTGGTCTTTCTTTCTACATTGCCTCAGAAGTGAGATAAATTTTGTTTTCACATTTGGGAAATCTACTCAGAGTTATGAATTATGTGACATCCTTGGTAAAAATGAAAGCCATTCACTGTTAAATTACCCAATACTTACTTTTGATGATGCTCTCATCTGTACAGTGATGGAACCCAATTTCAGAGGAGCCAGGAAAGAGGCAATTTCTATTTTTTTAGAAAAGTAACACAAAGTGCTTACTGATGAATGTTAATTGATATTTGGTGTTTTTATCGGGACGGCAATAGGGATGGTAGAGACTGTGGTAGTGGACTGTTATCAAAAGTATTTTTGCATTTCTAACTGACAGCTACCACCCAGGGGTTATTACATAATGGTTATGTTTTTATATTTTAATGGATATAAAATATGGAATTTGAAATAAAATCAATCTGCCTTTATATATGGTTAATTCAAATATAAAACCAATAACCTTGGGCCAACCAGGCAAGCCACTGATTCGAGACAAAACCTTGCCGAACTTCAAATTGAAGGTTTTGTAAGTTGATCAGGAACAAAGCTCTTAGAAAGGAAGGCCTTTAACCTGGATACTCGGGCGTACATTTGATGATCCAGTGGCCAACACTATGCCTTTACGTCTTCCAGATGCTTTTTTGATTTGTTAGCACAATGGACCAAGGTTAGAACCAAAGTTCTTCAAATGAAAATGTACCACGTAATATTTCTGGGTAGGTTATGATGATGCAAACCTCTTCTCTTTCTCCTCATAAAGAACAGCATCTGTCTCTCACTAATGACTTGCAGAGTTGAGTCTGGTCTCAAGTAAGGTACAAAAGACTCAGTGTGTGCTGAATGGAGCCTCAGAAAGATTAGGAGAGTGTGGGTGGAGGAAGAAGGCAAGGATGTGGAGGGCACAAAAAGCCTGACATTTCTGTCTTAACTGAAAGCCCTGCTCTGTATGCGAGTCCAAAGATCTTTTCCAAGAAACACTGCAGACCTCATCTAACCCCATTACTGTATTTTGTCCTAATGTTTAATTCAATCTTCCTGTTTTACTCAATACCCAATAAACGCCTGCCAGTGTGCATGCCATATTATAGAGGATTCAACAAAGACAGATGTGATCGTTGTTTGGGTGTCATAATTTTAAGAGTTGACCATGTAAACCATTGATGCAGGAAAAAAATTGCCACACCCCAAATTGAAGGTTTTGTAAATCGAGCATGAATGAAGTTTTTTCCAGGACAATTGGAATGAAAGCCTTTAAATGAGATGCTCAGGAGTCAAGCATTGATGATTCAGTGGCCAATCATGGTGCCTTTTTATCATTTTCAGGGCTGCTGGTGTTTGATTCTCTTGAAATGACTTCATGATGTGCATAAAAAGTGGTGTCATGACCTCCTGCCACATGTAAAAGACCTAGTTGCCTTTGACAACATCCTTAGGTACTGCCTGGGAATTCTGTTGACTTGTAGGCCAAGGGGCTTCATTTATCCTTTCTCATGCTTTCTTTATGCATAATTCTGAAGCTATAAGAGAAAGCGCTTACTCCATGTTTGACAATAGAGGGTTCCTTCCCTTGCGCCTTATGGGTATCTCACAGACTCCGTATACATAGATCACTCTAATACCCTCAAATCATTCCTCCCTCACCCTGTTGTAACTATCTACCTCATACTCAATACTGATTCTATATCCGTGGATTCAGCCAGCCAAGAATATCTTAAACAATCAAACAAAAATATGCCTGTAATAACTATATATAGACCTCACCAGTGTGTTTGTCAGTATTTCTCAAACTTACAGAGTAACAACAATGCACAGTACAGTTGCTTCAGATGAAGAGTTTTTGTATGATTTAGGATTTTCATACATTAGGCCGTTTTCTATAAGGGACTTTTGTGCCCTGAAATTTTGGTATTCTCAGGAGTTCCAATATCCATTCACAGATATCTGGGGTTTTGAACAGCAAGTATATTCTTCCCGTTGAGTTTGTAATCTAGTGGGACAGGCTCTGAGGCATGAAGCAAGCCATGTGACTGGGACAAATTGTGTAATATAAGATTGGAGAGACATGAAAAGTAGATTTGGGGTTCTGGAAGGAACTACTCCAAGCACAACTTCAAAGAGCTGGTGAGAACTCTGGTCTAAGTAGGAACCAACTTTTGAAATTCCATTAGCTGCCTTGGGCCATTAAAAAAGTGGGGATTGGAGCATGGGACAGTTCAGCAGTTAAAAGGTTCTTGCTGCCAAGACTGGAAATTTGAGTTTGATTCTTGGGCTCAATATGGTAGCTGATTCCCACAAGACCCTCTTTGTCTGCATGGGTGCTGTGACACATGCATGTGCACTGACATCTCCACCCCAGCCCAGGGGTGTGTGTGTGTGTGTGTGTGTGTGTGTGTGTGTGTGTGTGTGTGTGTGTGTGCGCGCGCGCGCGCGCGCGCGTGTGCGCGCACAAACACTTTAAGAATTGTAGTGGAGATGGGAACGGATGAATAAGGAAGGAAGTTGTGTTCTATTGCATTAATATTGAACACAAAGAACCAAGCTCTCCCCACAAGCTCTGGATGTGAGAAATAATCTTTTGCTATGTAGAGAGAAATCCCTTAGTAGAACTTCACTCACCGAAACATTAGCATATCAAGTTAGTTGAGACATGAACACTCAGGCAGTAAGCTGGTGGAATCAGGAGGGACCGAACTTTTATCAACCAATCAAAAGTCACCAATTTAATGGCTTATAAGAAAGAAAGAAAGAAAGAAAGAAAGAAAGAAAGAAAGAAAGAAAGAAAGGAAGGAAGGAAGAAAGGAAGAAAGAAAGTGAGAAATGGCACAAATCCTCTGGGAGGAGTAAAATGCTTGCTTGGATGAGGGAGGCTATTTAGAAGCAGCCCATTATCCTGCATGCAGAGGAAGGTGTGCTTTAAGTCTGTTCATCCACATGATCAAAGACAGAAGTAAAGTACAGATCTAGATTTTTGTGGCATCTCAGTAAGGGATGCTGATAAATCACAGTTTGGTGGACACACTGCCTCTCTGAACAGATTCTAGAAGATGCAGATGAGTAGGGGTTTGACAGGAGCCTCTCAGAGAAGAGTACCGTGTGCTGACCTGGCCTTTCCTGCTCTCTGCTGTTTTCATAATGCAAATGCTCCTGACTTCTTGTAGGATAGGACTTTACTGTGGCCTGGTTTTGTTCTCTCTTCTCTAATTTTTCTTCCCCCTTCTCAGACTTCTCTCACACAGAACTTGTGGCTAGAGTATATGTTTTACCTAGTCACCCGCCCATCCAACATATAGTTATTAAACATATAATTTCACCCCAAAACATGGTACATGCAGAGAGAAAATATGAGAGTCTTATTCAGCATTTACCTTCTGATGGGGGAAAACAAGCCACAATCTACGAGAGAAACCTTGAAAGCATGGAAGATGTAATCAGGGGAAGGAGGATCTAAACCTTGAATTTGGGAGTCAATGAATGTCTTTGGATGAAAGCACACCTGAGTTTTGAAGGTGATGTACATGTCAGTTAAGAAGGCTGGGCTGGATGAAGGGATGAAAAGGGTACTTAGGCCAGAGGAGACAGTTTACTAAAAGTCACATGGCCTTTATTCATCTGGAAATGAGTCCATGTTCTTTGTGGCTCAGGACATACTGCATGGTCTCCCCACTTTGTTGGAGCGATGTGAGGGCTTCAGATACAGTTCCATGTTCCGTGGATAGCAATGATTCTGGAAGTGTACTTTTGTGAACTGGGCTGACCCACGTGCTAGTCTGTGTCTAGGCCATGGCATCATTTTTATTTATAGAGATGATTCCCAATTTGGAATGGTCAAACATTCAACCCAGCCCTCTTCTGACCCTAGGAACTTACTCTGCCTTGGGGAGTAAATCTTTATGAAAATGGCAGATGTCTGAGGTCAGGACAACCTGGGGTGTCTCTCTTCATGAGGGTTTCCCTAAAGTTCAGAGGTTTCATGATTGTGCTGGTTAATTTTATGCCAATTGACACAAGGTAGGGTTGTCTGGAAAAAAGGACTCTGAATTGAGAAAATACATTGAGAGAATTGACCTGTGTGCAAATCTGTAGGGCAGTTTCTCTTGATGGTTGATGTGGGAGGATCCAGATTACTCTGGGTGGCACCACCCTGGGCAGGTAGTCCTGGGTTATATAGGAGAGCAGGCTGAGAACCATAGGGAACAAGCCAGTAAGCAGCATTCCTCATTATTCCCTGAGTCAGCTTCTGCCTCCAGGTTCCTGCCTGAGTTCCTGCCCTGACTACTCTCAGTGACGGAGTGTGATCTGGAAGTGTAAATGAAATAACACACAGCAACAGAAAGCTAATTAACTAATGGTTCACCTGATGTTCCATAAGAGATTGTCTAGTTATTCTACCTAAAAGAGGGCCAAAGGCCATGGGAACTTCTTGGGACCCTCTTACTTGGTTAAAATATCATAAGGTCACTTTATAGCTGAGTGGGATTACTAAAACTTAAACGTGGCTAGCTAACTTCTTGTCACAGTCTTCCTGATTCATTGGAAGCATTTAAGTAAAAGGAAAGAAGCCAAATTCAGTGCCAAATATTCTGTTGGTATCAAATTCTCTGTTGGTGCTTTTGCAAATATCATCTCCCAGAAGGTCTTAGCCTCCTAACTTGGGACAGCTTAGGGTGCATTCTAGGAAGCCCCCCACCCCTCAGATACAAAGGCTAGAGGAGCTAGTGGGATCTGGAGCAACCCATGGTCATTAGGACCTCTCCAGAAAGCATTTCTGTGACTTAATGAATGGGCACAGGGGCTGAAAAAGGATCAGATAAAGGGACCAGAGGAGGCTTTGGAGTCTGTAACCCCTTTAGAAGATGTATGCAGGATTTTAACTGTCAGAGAGATACTTCATGGCTTAGCCAAGCCTTGTATGACTTCTTGCATGCTGTCTAAATTCCAGTCTGCCTTAGAGTTCCAAGTCATTACAGCAATTGTGGGGTGTCTTTGGGTGAGCAGGGGAAGTCTTCGCTCGGGGACAGTGTTAGCTATTCTCACTACCACCTGATGCATGACGCCCAGATGGAGTACCACTAGCAGAAACACAAAGGGGGAAAGCCAGCAATCATAAATTTTTATCTTAAAGGTCAGCCTCCCAGGAAGGCAATCTGGTGACATCTGTGCCCCACTGTGTTTTCCAGGCCCGTAGGCCTGGGGTTGGACTTGGGCAGTGGAGGGGAAAAAATGTGTTGTAGACTTCAGGAACTCCAGGCAAAATGCACCAGTTGACTCAGGCTTCCCAGGGGGAATGTTCTCTTGCCACCTCACTGAGAGAGTGAGGGAAGGAAAAAAGGATTGGTGCCACATGAGGCGACGTGAGAGTGTGCCACAGGAAATCAGAACCCAACACCACATCTAATGAGCTTGTTATTAGAGGCTCTTGGCAAAGTGAGGAGAACTGAGCACTAATGAAAAGCAGATAGGGAGCAAACCTAGCATTTCTCTCCACTATGCGCTCCCTTTGAGTCATGGAGCAGAATTTGCACGATAAGCCAGATTTGCCATTGAAACAGGTCTTGCATGCATGTGTGAGAGAAGGGGCTGGGAAACAGTTGCCATATTAACTGCTATTTAATTAATGCAGTGGAGAAGCTAAAGTTAAAAGAAATTGTATGTTCACGGTAACGGTTTAGTTATGCCCCACCCCTTAGATGTCTTGTCAGATGGCCTTACTTTGTTGGACAGTGGACTCCAAAAGAATGGCATCTGGCAGAGCCAGTATCCCGTATTGAGAATTCAGTGCCTGCTCCTTGATCCAGGATATACCCAAGTAGGAACAGCAGTGACTAACATTCTCTGGAATGCAGTTCAGGAGTTGGGGTAAGAGTGGTGAAGAACACTTGGCCCTGTGGGGTTGACATTTCCCAATTCCTGTGTTAGTGTTTGAACTGTTTTATTTGTGCAGTGAGTGGACACTAACAAAAGGCTGAGTGAGAACACATACTTGAAGTGACCATGTTGATGCAGGGGGACTTGCATAGATCAGGTTCTGCCCTTTCTGCTCATTGGCCTGGAAGCAAATGGTTATACTATTGAGATCTTAGACCCTCCGTCTGTCCATCTTCCCTCCTTTGAGTAGCCATGTATCCTGGCAGAAGCTAGGACACCCATTGAAGCCTAGTGCCACATTCATGGTGGTACTAGGCCCCAGCATTACTTATTTGAGAACCATCTGAATCAGAGCTCATGCTAGATTAACATTTAGATGTAAGATGTTATAGCTGGTGGGAGTTTTAGGTTCTAGGATAGTTGTACAGGTAGCCATATCATATTTATTTTACTTATTTGCTAAGCTGAGAACAAATTTCAGAATTCAAAGGGGCTCTGCATTTTCTCCAGGCTGATGGTCACATATGCCCTCATCATGAAACCTGCCCCCACCACTTGATATAGAATCATATGTCACACTCTCTTTACTTCTGTCCAGTGCTGTCACCATTGCAGTGTGTTTATCCACTTGCTCTGTCTCCTGCTACATGAGAACAAAAGCTTTTTGGTCTGGGTTTATTTTGTTTACTGTACTGTTTTCAGTAGCTCTTATAGACTGGGGGACTGCACTGTGATCCCAGAAGAAATCTGAGGACTGGAAGCCAAATGGTACGAGAGTGCTGAAACAATATGTTGCCAATGTCTGGAGAAAGGAGGGCATTCTAGAAGAAAGCTGGGCATCTCTTAAGGATGCTTTTCAATTCCTGATTGTTTTAGCAAGTGCTTATATGGAGGGTCACAGGCTTGCTCTCTCAGGGCTCATGGATGGGTAAAGGAAGCAGGGATTTAAGCTAAAACAGACCTTTAAGATCCAGGTCAGGAATAAACTCCAAGAGACCTTTCCTAAACAACAGCTATGCCTTCCCAAACCCAAATTAGCATAACTCTTTTGACTCATGGTAACAACCCATGTAGGACTTTATCAGAGCCCAGATGTGAGGCAGATGATTACAACCCACACTACTTGCTCCCCTTTTCTAGGCAGAGGCTCTCATCACAGAGTATAATGCCTGACCAATGGAGAATAGTCAATAAATCCATGCATGTTGCTCAGCATGGCTGCTGATTGTTTAGTAACCAGCACATGTGTATGTTCTAAAGGGATACAGACTCAGGCAGCTCTCCGAAAGGGCATGTAATCATCTTTGGTATTAATGTTTCACATCAGTATTCAGGAATCTTCTCCCTTTTAGGCTCCCCTTGTGAGAGATGTGACAATTGACTAGACTTGTACAAAATTTTCGCAGATAGTTTGGGGAGTTCCCTGCATCCCAGGCTGCAACTGAGGCTCTGATTTAGTTTAAAAATTACTCACTGTGTTGGCAAGATGGCTTACCGGGTGAAAGAGTTGTTGCTCAAGCCCAGCAACCTGAAATTAATCCCCAGAACCTGTGGTGGAAGTCAAGAACTGACTCCTGACCAGTGTGCCCTGCCTTCCACATGAATGCCGTGGAGCCCCCTCCCCCAATAACGATAATAAATAAAGTTATATTTTCAAGCTTAGTTCCCAGATGTTTATGTCAGGAACTCTCAGAAGCCATGAATATCTGCTTAATTCTAAGAAAGCAAGTGGAAGTCCTTCTAAGTAAGTAAGCATGGTGGTGGACTCAGGACATCTTGATGCTACCACTTTGATGTGGCTGTTTTGAGTCAGGGCTTCCGGGACATTGTTGTCACAACCAGCAAAGCAAACGATTAAGCAAGCTGCAGTTTTGTGTAGCAGAGAAATGTGTGCACCAGGCACGCAGCCCTTCTGGGGTCGGGTGCAGATGTGAGTACCATCTGCGTGTTTCCACTTTACCATGGCTGTTTTGATGCCTAACGCTTTCATGACATCATGTGGGGCTTGCCAGAATGTTTGCTGTCAGTACTTGCTAGCCTTGTGTTAATGGAGAGTGGGTCAGATTCTAATTTCAGTGGCCACAGGGTACAAACGAAGCTGAAGGCAAGAGGGTTGATGATCTGGGGGGAGGTGCCAGAGTCTGGGGAGGGTCTGGCTAAGGAAGTGTGCTTACTATCTCAGTACATGGACTGCCTCTGCTCCTCATTGGCCATTTTCTAGTTTTGAGCTTCATTTTACTGCCCAGTTCTGTCTGGAGAATTGTTTAAAGATGGGAAGAGCTCCCGGCGCAAAGCTAGAAGTGTGATCTGTCCATGCTATAGAGACGGTTCTGATCATTTCCTCCTGCTTGCTGCACGGAACACTTCCTGTGTGTTTCACTTGGCAGTGAAGGAAGTGGCCCTGGCTGCTCGCTGATCCCTGTGAGAATGGGGAGCAGCCATACTGCTTTCTTTTTGTAGGTGGTCTGAATGACCCTAAGTACTCACGTGTGCCTTCAAGTCAGAGGTTGCCTACAACCGCAATGTAGTAAGGAGGACACATCGGACACTAAGAAGCTTTTAGGTCGTGGTTACTTACTCTCACCTTAGTATCCTGGCAGACTGAAGTACTGTTCCTAAGTTTTAGGGCATTTCGATAGTAGGTACATTCATTTAAATGGCTTGCTATGAAAAGCAATCCATCATGTTTAGGTTCAGAGTTTTAGCTCTGCTAAATTCTCAATGCCTTGTTGGAGTGCCGGGGTCACTGGATAGACCCTTTAACTTATTGTCATCTTTGCAAGGAACTTGATAAGCCTTGCCTCTTCCTCCTGCTCTCTAGAGAAAGAACCTGCCTGTGGCAGGCACCATGCCACTATATCTTGTTGAACATTTTGTTCATATGTTCATGTGTTGGGCAGGTGGATGGGTGCGCATGTGTATGCAGCTATGTGGGTACATGTCTGCATGTGCGTGTGGAGGTGAAAGGTCATTCTTCAGGTGCCATCAGATATTCTTTTCTGAATCAAGGCCTCTCATCTAGTCTAGAGTTCACTACAGCTAGCCAACAAGCCCCAGGGATCCACTTGTCTGTCCTCCCCAGTGCTGGCATTATAAATGTGTCAGCACAACCAGATTTTAATGCAATTTCTAAGAACCATGCTCATGTCTCCCTGCTTGCAGGGAAAGGCTTTTGCTTACTGAGTCATTTTTCTACTCCCCCTTTACTAAATTTTCATGAAGGAGTAGCAGATCCTTCTTTTCCCCATGATAGAATCTGGTGATTATAATATAACCTGGCTCCTCCCAGATATACATCTTTAGAACCCTGTCCTATGCCTCTGGCCTCCAGTTAAACACTGTATCACACAGCCAGCAAGCAACAGTGAGGACTTAGATGCTTGAAGCCCACAAATCCTCCCATTATCATTAGATGCTGCCGGGCCATGGCGCTGTAGGAAGATGTTGCTTCCATGAAGGTTTGCCTAGTCTGGCGAGAATGCCTGAGCAAGGGTACCACCCTCCTTCCTCAGAAGGCACTGTCACGTCATCTATTAACAACGTGTCCCTCCAGGTGTTACTGTCTTTTCATCTGTATTTGTTTTCACCCATCAAATGGTGGTACTTGTAAAGAGAGACTACCAAAACCCCCTCAATTTATCAAATTGAAAATGTACCAGCCTCACTCTGAAAATCTTACTGGCCTGGAGGTGATATGGTGGGGGAGGGGAAAACAAGGTCCTCTCCTCCTCAACAGGAGTTGTACTGAGCAGACCCCTAAGAAAGCGTGCATTTACTTGGGGTGGGGTATCTGGAAAATAGCTGAGTTGCATCCTAAGATGATGGTGATCCAAAGGCCGACGGCAGCCACACTGCTTTGATTGAGTGGCCTTCACTTGTGGGCAGTTTACCAGAGTTATGATTATAAAAGTGACATTCTCAAACCACTATTGTCTGACCTTTCTTTTAGCTGTATACAGTGTTTTTTTCAGAACCGAGGGATGTGACTTTCACCTGTGTGGGATGTAGAAGATTTGAACTGGGGACCATTCTAATTTGGGTGTAATTTAGGCTGCGACTTTCCTGAAAAATATTACACACCCCACTCTCTTGTTATTAAGAGAGTGAAAGAGCTCAAATTTCAGAACTTGATGTATCTGGATTTGAAACCTTAATGTCCTGTTGATTTTAAAGTCTACCCCAGTAAAATGGAGTAGAGACACTCCCGTCCCAGAGTCACCATGGGAATGACTCCTGGTTTTCCCTACTGGTTTTCATGGTGCTCTTTTTCTTACTGTGGGAATCCAGGGTAATGGGGGTAAATGTGCCCTATGGACAACTGGAACACAGTGTGACCTCATCACTCCTCTTTTGTCTTCCTACTTTGCTTAAAAGAGACCCCATTACCTCAGCTCAGGGAGTCACTAACTGGAGCTTCATTTCTGTTGCAGTGCCAACAATATGCCCAAGCAGGTGGAAGTGCGCATGCACGACAGCCACCTCAGCTCCGAGGAGCCAAAGCACCGAAACCTGGGCATGCGCATGTGCGATAAGCTGGGGAAGAACCTCCTGCTCTCACTGACTGTGTTTGGTAGGTGCCTAGGGTCTCTCTATCCCTTCCTCCGAGGTCACACCAAGTTGTTTTTGTCCCCAGAGCTCTCTTGATTTGTAAGGGAACTAGCCTTTCAGAGTGTGCTCACTGAGAAAAGGAAGACAAGTGACCAGGGGGGTGGGGCCCTAATTAGGCACTACTGCCCCAGTGGCAAAAATCTACCCGAAACCGACTCTAGCCATGTGTTCTCCCTGACAATCCGTGAGTTCTCAATAATATCCATGCACAATTCCTGTGAGTGTGAACATGCAGGTTCCCAGCCTCACTTGTGAAGACTGTTTTGAGCTGTTGGGAGGAAGGCCAGGGAACCCGCAATGCATCAAACCTTCTGAAGGACCCCAGAGCAGGCAATTGGGAGACGTCATTCAGAGACACACTTGAATTAAGATAAGGCCAGGAGGGCCGGAAAACCCCGCTAAAAAGACCAGGCCACATGGGAGAGGCCCATTCTGATGCTCACATATGCTCCAAGTCATCCTGGAGCAGTGCCCCTGCTTCAAGCCATTCTGGGGGTGAGTCTTGTGTCTGAGCTGTCAGTCCAGTCTGGCTCTTAGGTTTTCTCCAGGCTGTATTGAAAGCAGAGTAAGAGGCAGTTTCTTGTAATGGCAGCCGCACAGTTTCTATTCCCAATTCTCTCCCTCTTCTTCAGCCCTCACTCAGACTACACAGAGAAGCAACTGAAGTTCACCCTCCCACTTCCTCACCATCATCCGCACACCCCCAACTCCCCCACACCCTGGGTCACCTTTAGCATCTCAGCTGCCAGCAAACCAGAATCAAAACTGGGGATTGCCTTAATTCACCTAGAAACAGGGAACCACAGACATGGCTGGGTTTTTTTTTTTTAAAGAATCATCCACTATGTAACCAAATCTCATTTACCCTAGGACTTCAAGAAGATCAATAGTATGGTTTAAAAAAAACCTGTAGAGACAGGAAAAGGATCTGCCCTTCAGCTGCAGTCTTCTCTGCACATCCCTAGAATTAACTCCATAACCCACATGCTGGCAAATCCTTCCCCCATTACCAGGGGGTCTGTAATCTAGACCGTAGGTTATGCTTTGGCTGGTTCTGTTGGCCAGCCATTCTTAACAGTCTGGAGTTTTTCTGGTGGAATGTAGGAGTCTGTAAAGCCAACAGCGTCTCTGCCAGCATCTTCACCCAACCTGGCTCTTCCCAGATTACAGATCCTCAGAGCCCTGTCCTAGGTGTCTGACTTCCGGTTAAAACGGAAGACATACGACACACTAAATACCAGACCATATAGGCAGATCTGGCTGAGAGGGAAAAGTATACTGCCTGCTGAGAGTTGCTTCTTCTGAGAATTTGTAATAGGAGTCAAGTCTTCATTTTCCCATGAAGTGTTGAAAACGTTCTTCTGGACTCCTCTGGTGTTAGAATAACTGGAGCTGTTCCAGAAAGGTGTCCTGCTAGTTGTCAGAAATCAGTTTCCCTTATGTAATGTCTTTATTTTGTGGTATTAATAATCTATTAGCCAAACACATGAAAAAGATCACAATCACTTATGGGAATCTTTGGAGCTGTTCATTTGATTAGGGGGAAAAAAACCAATTGAGGTTGCCTCTGCTCCCCCGACAGGTGTCATCCTGGGAGCAGTATGTGGCGGGCTGCTTCGCTTGGCGGCTCCCATCCACCCTGATGTGGTCATGTTGATAGCCTTCCCGGGGGACATCCTCATGAGGATGCTGAAGATGCTCATCCTCCCTCTCATCATTTCCAGTCTCATCACAGGTGACAGCGCCTTCCTAGTGCCTGCCCGACTGTGGCATAGCCCTCTGCTAGCTTTGGAGATCAAAGCAGACTTTCTGGTTGGCAGAGTCAGTAAACTCAGCTCTGTATCATTGCGTCTCCGGTCGCTTTCCCGTCTCTGAAATGGGAGTCCTTGATCCTAAGAAGAAAGACAATACATCTGTCGTTCACGTTACCGTTCCTTCTGACAGTCAAAGGTGCAAAGGAACAGCTATGTATTAAAGGGGCTACTACCTTGTTATGTCATTCTTAATGTTTTCAATGTGTTCAGAAGCTGATAGGGATCATAAGTGAAAAAGTGCACTGCCTTGATTATTCCCTTGGCATTCAGGAAGATATGAGCTGAAAAGAGATTAAATGTTAGGCATGAACGCTGAAGGTTTTTATAGAACGATATACTTAATATGTGATAACATGCTTTCTTATTCTATTTTGGCAAAAATAATTAATTGCTTTGAGTTTTTCCTATGTTTGAACTTGTACTGATAATCTTCTTCCTACTGGACAGTATTATTGACACAGGGTATGATGTATTGCTTAGTGACTGGTTTGCAGTTAATAGTGGGATGCTACAAGCTGCTTGCCAGTGAGCTTGGTGGCCTTCAGAGCTGTCCTCTGCGCTGACACCCTTGTGAGGGAAAGGAGGTTCAGTGACTCCAGCTGACTCAGATGCTGGGCCAGTTATCCCAGCCTTACAGCAGAAACACTAGCTTTCAGGTTCAAGAAATTCAGCAACCTGAATTTCTCATAACTAATCCCTGGAGTTGAGTGAATCTGTGCTTCTCTCCAAACCGGAGATGTTTTTCAGGTCTGTTTGGTAGATTACATGTAAGCCAGCCTGGTGGACAGACCCAGCTTCCTTTACCCAGAATTACACTTTGACTTCTAGAGAGAAATGGGTCATACATGGGTCATATTAATTCAGAGAAATTCACACAAACTTCTTTCCTGGCTTGAAGAAAAGGACAGCTCTCAAGAAAAGGGTTCTATCTCTATTTAGTAAAGGTAGGAACTGAAACCAGGAAGTGGGCACACTGAAGAAACAACTGGAGAAAAAAAACCCAGCGGAGGCTGAGGTCTGTATGACTTGACTTGGAGTTTCCTCTGACCGCCCTCAGAACAGATGCGCACATGGTACTGCTGGGAGCTGCTTCTTAAATGTGTCCTCCGATAGCCACATGAGGTTAGACACGAGGGCCACCATGCTTCAACACAGGGAGATGGGAGGACCATGTTGGCTCTCCATTTCAGTCTCTTGTAGTATATTCTAAGACATGTGACCATGACCTTGTTGTCCCAGCTTTTGATTTTCCTAAATAAGAACAATAAATAATAATAATAACATACAAATGAAACACTATTCTTGGCTCAACCATGGATTAGAGAAGACAACTGAAGGCCATGAAAATGGAAAAGGCACTATCTTGGAATCAAAAATGGAAAACTCTTCAATGTTATTTTCACATATATAATAGTGGTTGACAAGTAGGTTGAGGTCAGCCATCTGTAAACTGTGAGTCACCAACTCCACAGGTTTTCAAGAATCTCAAAAATAACCTTAGAAAATAGAAATGTAAAGTGTGGAACTGGTCACATATTTAGTCGGAGGAGTGTTAGTTGACCACCAATAGATCTGAATGGTAGTAAGCCAGGGGTTTGCAGGTGTAGAGATGGGGACATGAGTAGAAAAGAACAGTACTGATCTTTGTGGATTTCTTTTAAACCCAGGGCTGTCAGGGCTGGATGCTAAAGCCAGCGGCCGCCTAGGCACGAGAGCCATGGTATATTACATGTCCACGACCATCATTGCCGCTGTGCTGGGGGTCATCCTGGTGTTGGCCATCCACCCTGGGAATCCCAAACTCAAGAAGCAGCTGGGGCCTGGGAAGAAGAACGACGAGGTGTCCAGCCTGGATGCCTTCCTGGATCTCATTAGAAATCTCTTCCCGGAGAACCTGGTACAAGCCTGTTTCCAACAGGTAACCCAGAGCCCCAGGGTCACCCCAGTCCAATCTCCCACCTAATCCATGATAGTTTAGAGATAGTTTCAACTCTGAGTAGCAGTTTTCTAAATATGTTCTGATCTCTTTCAGGCCTGAGTGTTGCATGATGTGCTCTGGAGTATTCTAGGGCAAGAATCAGATGGCTTCTCTCCTGGAATAGTTGTTGCATGTAGCCTTACTATCACTCTGAGATTCACCTTTTCCTTTCTCCTTCTTGTTTCTGTCTCTGAGTTGCATGCAAACACACGTATACCAGTCTTGTTCATAACCCTCTAAATTGTCCAGTGGTTCTCAACACTATCCCAAAGCTCTGTGTAGCCCTTAAAGAAAAAAGAGCCTTACTTAATCTGTCCTATGAAATGAGAATCTGTAATCCATCCTCAACATGAGACAGAGGAGTGAGTGTAATTTTTTTTAATTGGGAAAACAACGTGCAGTGGGGAGCCAGAGACGGGAGGATCCCTGGGTTTGCTGACCAGACAGCAAAGCTAAATCTGCAAGTTCTGGGTTCACTGGGAGACCTTGTTCAAAACATAATGGGGCGAAAGACCAAGGTAGACACTGATGTCAGCCATTGATTGGCCTTCACATACAGTTGCACACACGTGCAAGCACAACCACCCATAGGCACACACACACAAGTTTATAACCTTTAAAAACAGATAATCCTGCTAAATTAAACCACCTAATTACCAGCCAAGGACTTCTCTGTTTTTTGTCCACAGAGCCAGCTAAAGTTGGCACATACCTCAGCCCCCATTAGCTCATGAAAAGACTAAGTTGGAGCCTGTGTGTCCTTCAGCCATTCTCAGGGAATCATTGAAGAATGAAGTTAATAAGACAGACAGCTTAGAAGAAAAATCTCCATTTCCAGCCCTTAAAATGCAGTGCCAACTCTCACTGAGCCCACATTACATTGGGCAGAGATGGGTTTTTCTGATTTTTAAAGGAAATGATGGATATTTAAAATGAGAAATTTGTTCATCATCTTGACTTTTTTGATCAGTGACAGCATGCATGGAAATATCCCATATGTATATATTCATGTATGGAAATATCCCATTTTACACCCTAAATATGTATAATTAAGTCAATGAAGACTTACGTTAAAGAACCCCACTCCAGACTGGAAAAGTAGGAGGAAGAGTGACTAGGAGCTGGAGAAGGGACTCTTCCTGAGGTCCCCGGTCATGTGCTTTCTAGCCTCGCTTTGGAGGATGATGTCTCCTGCTTTGGAGTGGTAGATTAGAGTAGCTGCTGAGTCCATTTTGAAACTTTTGAAATGTGTGTTTTGGAACTATGAATTCTAGGAAATTTGCTAAGAGAAAACAGGAGGGGAGGCATGAGAGCTCCTAGGAAGGACAGATCTGGATCTTCTTTCTGTGTCTGGTCATATCTGTTCAGATACCTTCATTTCAGCCTGGGAAGCAAGACCGGCACTTGGAGCCATTGCTCTGCTGCTGTTGGTTGAGCTTCTATAGTGTCAGCCATATCCACACTTGGGTTGCTCCGTGGCTGATGGAGGTCTTTGCCCCATGGCACAGCATACTGTCTGGACTGTAGGGGATAGAAGACTGCATCAGGATGTGTTCCGTCCTGGCCACCATCCTACATCTTCCTATGACAACATAGTTTTGTTTCCCCAGCTATGACCAGGGTCAAGAGCTCTTTGAGTTGGGGTAGTTTGAGGAGTAGCAGTGTACAATCCTTTACCTGACAGGGAGAATGACTGTAGATCTTTATCTAACTTTAAGGGCCTTGACCAGAGAAGACCATTCTTACAGAGTAACACAACAAACAGAGGATTAGATCAGTAGAATCCTTTCTGAATCCCTGTGACCTGGCAGGGAGTATTTTAAAATTGCCTGTTTTGAGTGAAGGGAGATTCCTGACCAGAGTTAGAAACTGGCAAAAAGAGGAAGGATAATAATTCCCAATAGAGGCAGCCTTCTGTGCTTTCATTGGCTTGCTCAAATCAGACCCTGAATGTTTAAAAGTAAAATGGCCTCCCATCTGTTTTTAGGGACCGATGAGTGACGAAAAGCTTCCATATGCTTTATATAACACACAGGAAGGCAGAACTCAGCTCAAGTAGTCACTAGTGGGCTCAGGTCAAATTCAGGTTCTTATTCTAAGAAAGCTTGAGTTAGGGAAATAATTGGTTTTCTACTGAAAAACAACCAGTGTGGCAGCTATTGTTATAAACAAAGCTACAAGTAGCTGAAAGCGGTAGTCTGGTAAGAAGGAAGGTGTGTAGGCCAATTAGGAGACATCTGTGAGTTTTCTAACAAGGGATGCTGGTAAGTTGGACTTGGGTACCACAGCAGAAATGCAAATGGAGTGGTTCAAACCCAACATGTATGTGTTCGTGCATGGAAATATCAGCTGAGACCTGGATAGAAAACCTGTTCAGTGTGCCAGTGTACCTGTCTCCTCAGCTTCAGCTGAAACCCCTTCAACAGGAAAGCTAGATTTTTTAAGTCAAGCATGATTCGTGTTGAATCTGGCTTCACAAACTAACTAGAAATTAGGTCTTGGGTTATTTGTAGGACATGAAAGATGTGACAGCCTTAGCAACCCGCCTCCCACCAGATCCTGCTTGTCATCCTTTACCAAGGTCCATGACAGTCTCTTCAAATTAGTCCATGCTTTGCCTTCTTCTCCTCTCTCAGGTTAAGTCTCCATCTTTGTTGCCTAGAGTCTGGCAGCTACCTCCAGACTGGTCACTATGTGGTTTCTCTTCATGTTTCTATTGCTCAGGACTTGAATCATGCTCTGCTTATGTCACCAACTTTGTGCCTCCTCTGACCCTGTACAAGTGGTATGACAAGGCTAACGTGGAAGGCATTTACTTCCTCCTAGAGAAGCCTGCCCATCGTTTCTTTTTCCCTGATCTTGTTATTTCAGTGAGCATTGCTAACTGTTAAGCCCAGCTACAGAAGGATCAAGTCAGTATAACTTACCATATGGTACAGGTGGTGGGAAGAACTCAGTGGTTGTGCTATTTGAGTTCAAGTGTCAGCTGTGCCAGTAACTATGATATCTGAAAAGCCAGCTGACTTCTTCCTGCATCGTCTTCTGTATCTATTCAAGGTTCAGCCATCTGTCACCTCTGATGTGCCAGCACAGACATTTTAGGATTTTGAATGATTTCTATTTTAATGCCCTTGAGAGTGGTAAATGTTGAGGCTGAAATGTGAATTTTTGCATTCAGGATGCCTGACACCTTTAAAATTAGACCCACTCCATGGATGTCGAGGAATAGCATGGGAGATGCTTCAGGACTATTAGGCAAGAGTGAGTTGGCTTAGTTGCCTGAACGAAGTGTATATTTCCCACCTTGTATTTGAATTATACAATCCCGGAAGGTGGCTATTGGGTAGCTGTCACCTCTGATGTCCAGATAGAGAGTCCCAGAAGAGTCTGGTTTTGGAAGAACCCAGGGCCTAGGACAGGCTTCTGATGACTCTGTACATCATCTACCTGGGTCTCACAATTTGGAGGAGCAATTAAGTTATACTCATAATACCATCCCCCAATCATCATGGGAAGGACAAACGGACACATCCTCTAGCTGTAGCAACTGTGCTACTTAGGGTACTTAGGGTAATCTTGTTAATAGGACAGTTGCACCCTACTGCATACACAATAAGCTAATACTCTATTAAGAATATAAACATAAAATATTTCCCAGCTTTATTAACCTTGTTTTGGAATTTCATTGTTGTAGTTAACATCTTGGGAAGCTTCAACTATATGGTTGACCGGCTAGGTTGTTGTTGACCTTTTAGACCAACCCTCACCTTTTTTCCTTTTTCCTCCTTGCTCCGTTAGATTCAGACTGTGACAAAGAAAGTTCTGGTGGCACCTCCATCCGAGGAGGCCAATACAACCAAGGCAGTCATCTCCCTGTTGAATGAGACCATGAATGAGGCCCCTGAAGAAACTAAGATCGTTATCAAGAAGGGCCTGGAGTTCAAGGACGGGATGAATGTCTTAGGTAGGCATAGTAGTTGTTGATGTCTTTACCTTTGACTCTGGACAGTGGACAGACAGCCTTTCTTCTCAGCAGTCACTCAGTTCTTAGCCTCCCAAGGTTTCTTCTCAGAAAACCCAGTTAACTGTCCTCTAGGTGGCGCAGAACGTTCTCTCTGGGGAACAATATGAGAGTCACTGAAACAAAGCAGAGCCATGAAGAGAGACAGGAGGATCTCAGGAGGGGGACCCCAAAGGGACAGATGCAGCTAGACCCCAAAGGGACAGGGCAGCTGGAGATTGGGGAGGGGAAAAGAGGAAGGAGCTGACATTTGTCAGGCATATTATCTAACCAGCCATTTAATGAACTGGGATATCCTTTTCTTTTACTTATTAAGGTTTTTTTAAGGCGTCTCTTTGCAGAAGCACCATGCTGGTTGCCCCATCCTAGCTTTGAGTCTATAACAAATGCAAAGCTACTAGTATTGAGCAGAATTAGATTAGTAAGCAAAGGGGCATCGCAGAGTACCACATGACCTCTCCTCAAGCTTTATGCCTCTCTCCATTGCATCCATAGGTTCTCTTTAGCTGCACAGATGTGGGTTTAGGGAACACTCACTGGATGTCTGCTCCTGGGCAAGTCTTTCTACTTCTCTGAGCCTCAGCAGTATATTGGAGATGGGATTGGCCAGGGTTTGTAGACTGACCGTTGTAAAAAGAAAACGAAGTCATTGATGCCTATAAGGCACCCTAGCGCATTCCGTGAGCTCTGCTCAGACAAGCTCTGGTCATTATTAAAGTGGGTGAAGAGCCAAGGAGCTCAACCAGAAAACATTCCGTGAAATGTGGGGGTGAGGTTTCCCTCACGGATCGGCTCCAAATTTGCCTAGACTTACTAATCACCCGGCCATCTCAGGGCTTTAAGGTGGGCCCATTCACCCCATTTCCATCATCCTTCAGTTTAATGGTGTCAAAAATGGGTCATTTGCCTGCAAAATGGAAAAATATGGAGAAATGCAAGATCTTGCAAAGAAGCTTCTAAGGACTCAGTTGAGAACTGTTTCGACATGGTGAGCTAAGTGGTCCTGTCCCTTTGTCATCTAAGAAATCAGATGCCCTTGACTCCTTGGACTGTCATCAGATTAACTTGGATTTTTAGATCTATAACAAATAACAATAATTTAGTGTAAGCATGTCCTAATTGCGGGCATGGGCTAGACCAAAAATATTAAAAAATAAAAAGGTTCATATTATCTGAAATTCAAGATGTGATTGGCAGCACTGTTAGATTGTTTTGTGAACTCCACGGACAGAAAGAGAAGGAGGCAGAGGAGCAGGGCAGCCCAGAAGAAAGCCTGTTGGGTGAGAGAGAGGGAGGAGATAAGCTGAGGGGGTTGCCAGGCAACAAGCCATTAGTAAACACAGTTGATAATCAGTGACAGGCCAGAGGTAGTTGTGGGGGAGGAGGAGGAAGTGAGAGGGTTCCTCTGAGAAGGAGGCTTTTCCGATAACCCAGAAGCCTCTGCAAAGATATCTACAACCCTTTCAGGGCCTTCTCAATTCCCCGGGGCCCTTCTGGTGGGTCATAACTTTAGATCCCACCCTCCTTGACAAAGTAACCGCTGATACTCTGGAGTGAATAATTCAGAGGACTCACTAGTCTTTCCAGAGGCTTAATGGATTCTAGAAAGTCACATGACCTTTGACTGTGCCCGGGGAGTTTCAAAGTACTGGCAACTCGCTCAACCCCAACGACCAAGTCTAAGAGGTCTTTGTTCAAGTGAAATACCCCTGTTCCAGTGAGCAGTTTCAATTAGGCAATGTTTACCCAGGGAAATGGCAGGCTGAATCCGGCATTCCATCCAAGTGCGCAGCAAGGCACTGTGAAGCCAAGGGAAGTTAGCTTGTTGAGAAACTTCCCATTTGCCAATCACAGTGAAATAAGGTTCTTTTCGTGGCCTTGGCAGGGCAGCGTCAGTGGCTTTGTTTTTTGTTTTATTTTTCTGTATTTCTGGTCTTTGGTTTTTGGAAAGCCCCGAGGACTGAGCCTTGCAATACAGGAAAATACAATCGTGGCTCAGCCTTCCACTTCTCCAAGGACATGTTTTTCTCCTAAGTAACCTGGAGAGCTAGTTTGTGGTACAGCACACCTATTATTCCAGTACTCAGAAAGCTGAGACAGGATGATCACTCAAGGACCGATTAGAGCTATACATCAAGACTGCTCTCAAAAAACAGCCAAACAGATGAACCCCCAAACAGATTCTTGATCTCCACCTTAACTCCAATTGCTTAAATTGGTGCCAAGTGCGCTCTCTCTCTCTCTCTCTCTCTCTCTCTCTCTCCCCCCGTCTCTCTCCCCCTCTCTCCCTCTCTCCCTTTCTCCCTCTCCCCCTCTTCTCTTTCTCTCTCTCTCCCCCTCTCTCTCTCTCTCTCTCTCTCTCTATATATATATATATATATGTACACACATATAATTATGATTTGATTTTCTTAGACATAAGTTCCTTCTCTCTGAACCTCTGACTTTATTTACCTTTTGGTTTCATTCATTCATATACATATAAATATAAATATACATATATATATATTCATAGATACTTCAGTGTCTGATGTTTCTGAGGGGAGTCTTTATTCTAATCTCTGGGACCCTAAGACATTGTACATTATCAAATAGCATTAACTAAGAATAATTGGGCTTCTCAGGCTGAATCCTCACAAATAGATTCTATGTCACCCAACAAACTGCCCTCCATGGCCTGAGAGAGGGGTGGAGGAAGAGCCGAGACCAGATATTCCATGTTACCATAAAATTGGTTAGCAATCTGAATACAAGGGTTGTATTATTTTCACTTAAGAGGGATGGGATCCCACCAAGTGCGGTTGACTAGGTTGATGAATGCTTGATGTGGAAAAGGAGGGTGACTTTGGGGGAGTGAGAACCAAAGGGTAAATAAAGTCAGAGGTTCAGAGAGAAAGAATTTATGTCTAAGAGAATCAAATCATAATGCTGTAACTTATCTGATAAAAGCCAAAAATCAGGCATAATTGCATAGCATAAGGAAAGACTCGAAAGTAGCCCTACTAAACAGACCAAGGGAGGGAAGAGGGAAGAGGGAGAGGGGGGGGGGAGAGAGACAGAGAGACAGAGAAAGGCAGACACAGAGACAGACAGAGACAGACAAAGACCAAGACAGAGATTAAAAAACGCCCAATTCTTCAGGATCAGAGAACAAGCCAAATGAACAAGTATTGCTCTGTAGCTGGGAGAATAACCACGACTTATACTCCATGAATGTAGTCAAAGATAGGTCATCAAGACTGGGGGGGTCCAGGAGCACACAGTGATTACAATTGAAAGTCTAGACAGTTCCCAGGTAGTGTGGAGAATACTGTTAGCCAAGTACTGTGCCTCAGTCCCTGATGTATTAAGATGAGGTACTAAGGTTGGGAGTGAATCTTCTGGAAAGAGAAACCAGACTTGGTCTTTGAGGATCTAAAGTCCAAGGGCAGATCACCAGGTCCTTAGACACAGGTGAGAAGGGTTGAGTATAAAATTTGCCTCAGAATGTAGTCAAATGAAGCTGCCACTGAGAGGGTAGGGAGCGAGCTCCTCAGATCCTTCCTGCCTTGGGTTAGTATTGACACTGGAGGCTGATGTGTAGTTGAACTATGATATTTAGAAAAGAGAGAAGATGGGTAGGTAGGTATTGGCAAAATCCAACAATGAACTTTACATTCTGGCTTTATCATCCTGAAAAGGATTAATAAGAGGGAGCATCACAAGTTGACTTTTAAAAGGGGGGTTAACTGGAGCTTCCTAGCTAGTTTGGACTTCTTAGTTCCAGTTCCATCATTCTTCTTTCTTCTTTCTTTGCACTGTAGCTGCAGGGAATTCCCCGGGTGAAGTGTACCTCAGAACAACACCTAAATAGTCTAGACAGTTCTCCAGCAAGGACCTTATGGACTAGTTGTCTCTGCTGTTCCCACAGTGGCTCCAAAGTCTGCATGATAATCCCCAAGTTTGACAGCTCCTTCCTGTTAATCTATGTGGTAATGGGAGCTGTGCACACATGATTTGCTAAAGTGAGGAGGAAGAGAAGACATTACCTTTCATTTGGGAATGAAAATGAATTCAGTTTCTTCGAGGAACTCACACCTCAACTACTTAGAGTTTAGCTTGCTCAAGTGAAAAATGTCAAGAGAAGCAATAATTATGGAATGGCAGGGGCAGGGCATTCAGTGTGAAATGTTATGCTTTTTTTCCTTTTAATCCCTAATTTATCCAAGGGTGACTGACAGGCAGAATTAGCCCTGTACATACATCACACATATGTTCTCTGAGGGGAAACAGAGCAAATGCTTTGTCATTTGTCCTTCTGAGTAATGTTATCGCCCATAGGTCTGATTGGATTCTTTATTGCTTTCGGCATTGCCATGGGGAAGATGGGTGAGCAGGCCAAGCTGATGGTGGAGTTCTTCAACATTCTGAACGAGATTGTCATGAAGTTAGTGATCATGATCATGTGGTAAGTCTATTCATTCTGACTTCACTGTAATGGTGTCATGGTCCCGGATAAAGCCTTGGGGTCCCCAGAGGACAACGGAGCCCTCCCAGTATGAAGAGTGGGTACAGACCAAAAAGATATGGAAAAGGGGAGTGAAAAATTCTTCTCACTTCCCTCTTCTTGCTTCCCTTTCCTCCCACACACATCGGACTTCTCACCTAATTCTGTGTGTCCTTTGGCTTGAGAATGGGTCTTATTGTCTCATACTTCCAACCCAGCCCTAGCTGTGGTAACAAGTTCTAAATGACTTGCATGGCCCAGATATTTCTTTCAGTTCAGAAGACTGGAAGTCTGAAATCAAGGTGTATAATCAACATCTAACACATTCATCTGAGTTGTAAGAGAAATAATTCAGAGTGGTGAAAGAGAGGGAAAGCGCCTCCTGGGTCTCTTTTCTAGAGTACTGTTGTGGCCTATGTCCACTGCCGTAACCACACACTGCAGGCTGGGTAAAATTATAAACAAGGGATTTTTTTTTAACCAGAGGTCGAGAGGCTGGGAAGTCATTAGCAGATTTAATATCAGGTGAGGGGCTGGTCCTTGTAGATGACTCCCTTCTGTGTGCTCCCATGTGGTGGATAGAAAAAAACGGCTCTCCTATTGAGACACTAATCACATGGACATGAGACACTAATCACTAGCTCACAGCCAAGCGGCCCATCTCCCAAACCACTGTACTGAGGCTATGACTCACCACAGAGGAATCTGACCGGACAAAACCATTCAAACTTAGTAGACACCAGTCCCATTCATCAGGGTGCTACCTAATCGCCCCCAAAGCCCCCACTGCTACACATCCGGTAGTAGAATTTAAACATTTAAATAAGGGGAGGGGCATAATTCAGTTCATCAAAACAGCCAAGAAAACAAAATGAAGAAAAAGAAAACCAACAGGAGAGTAACATTCTATAACACAAACATTAAAAGAAGTTCATATCATCCCCACAGAACCACATGTTGTGATGCCTTTGCGGTTGATTCTCATTAAAACTTTAGGAACAAGAGGCTGACTGAGGGCTTTGAGGTTTCAGCGCAATAAGATAACCAAAATATTAGTCCTGGCATGAGCTCATTGAACTTTTAAAATACAAAGGGAGAAAGGGATGTTGGTAAAAATACTGGGTTCCCTGCCATTATGGTGCTGGATTTTAAGTTCCTCGGGCAATGCTAATATTTGAATGTTTCTTTTGTGTGTGAAGACTTCAGCCATGTCCTTCAGGTCCTCCTGAGTCTTCTGAGGGCCTGGTAGATAGACAATGACATGTAATGCAGCATCAGCCTCTTGCTTGAACAGTACTTCGTGTCCATATTGCCTGGAGTTTCCAGCAGCCCACACATCGTCCCTGCAGTAAATATGCATTTCCTCTTGCTGCTACTGATGCAGATGGCTTGAGTGATACAGTCTTCTCGGTCTTCCCTCCTTCCTTCACATCTGTGCCATTTCTACAGACTCCTAGGAGGAAGCCAAGTTCTTCTAGGAAAGCTAATGAGCCATTGGAATGGAGGGTCTGGATGAGGATGTCCCTGTCTGGTGAAACATTCATCCCTAAAGGTTTATAGCACCTTGTGCCTTCCTAGGCAGGGTGGGTAAAGAGGGCTGTGAGTCAGGACTATAGAAGAATTCTTTATAGATTTCTACTACCTCATCCAGGAAGGCAGGTGGGGCTTTTAAGACAAGAGGCCCATTCCCATTGTTCTTCAGGTGTTTCACCAGCTTCACCATTTAACTCAAAGCCTATGGAAAAGTCTTGGGTAAACTCAATAAGCCCTGTTAGCTGACCCCTAGAGGCTAAAGTCATCATAGCCTTTACGTAATGGTAAGAATAGTAAAAATAGCAAAACCTAGCATTGTGAGGACAAGGCAATCTGTATTATTAGTTTCACGTTTTAAAATCTGTTTTGAGATAGGCTCTCACGCAGCCGGAGCAAGCGTAGCCAAGAATGACCTAGATTTGATCGTCCCTCTGAGCACTGGTGTGTACCTCCATGTCTGGATTAAAAATTATGATCATTAAAATGCAAATCAGAAAGATTTCATCTTGCCACATGTTCAACTTCAATTATCGTATTATTGAACTAGCTCATCCGTTAAAGAAATCATTATCATTAAATCATAATAAAGACTTAACGAATTTTTTTTCAGTATGCTGAGTCTTGATCTGGTAACTTTCCACGTTCACATTTATTCATTCCAATAAAACCTGACAAACTGAATGCTTTCAGCAGCCCATTTCCCAGGTAATAACACCAAGCACGAAGGTTAAGTTACCCAGTGCTGCAAAGCTACCTTGTCCAGTCTCTAACTCAGTTTCTTCCTAAGCTTGAAGTAGGGAGATCTAGGAACATCTGGTTACAAGCTATGTGACCTTAAGCACATTCGACACATTGAAACCCTAGTATTCTGATTAGAAAGAAAATAACTGTAAAACCCATGTTGCGTGAAGTTGCTCAGAGAATTAGGAGAAGTGGGAACCCAGTCACTAAAACTGTTCTGTGTCCGGAAGGACCACAGCATTTCTGTCAATGAGCCCATGTTATGACCATCAATACCATCTATACCCCCAGCATCTCTGCACAGTAGCTCTTTAAGGAGTCTGAAAACCCCATGGTTTTGTTGTAAGTTTCATATCCTCATTTTTTTTTGAAAATTCCTTAAAACTGTCTTTTTTTCAAACTCGGAAAAACTTAAATAGAAAGCAAAAGTTCCCGTCTTCCTCTATCAGAAAAGGAAGTTTCTGCCCTTCCTTTGTTTCTACTCTTGACTATTGCCCCTCCACCATCCACACTGTTTAAGAAAAGAGCATTCAATGATGCCTGTTAAAGCAAGGAAGGAAGGTTTTCTGCAGGGCTGCCACAAAATGTATAGTGGCCATAGCAACGTGTTACAGTGATGCAAAAGGGCTAGGCTCAGACCCAGAGGTCCTGGGAAGATGGGAATGTATAACCAATGGAGTAGGGGCACATCCAGAGTCAGAGGATCCTGCTAACATCCTAGCAGGATTCTTGTTGAAGCTGGGGCAGGGAGGCCAGTACCACCTGGGGATGGGAAACTGAGGAAAGCTGATCAGAGATGAAGAGCCACACACTGAGGGTGGGGATTCTTGCCAAGCCGAAACATATTTTAAAGAAAGGAGGCAAACAGAGCCTACAGGAGGAGGGGTCTAACTGAAGTTTGGTAAAGCAAAGAATTTTTTTCCTCCACCCATTTGCTCTTTCACTCAGTAAATAATCCCTTCTAAACTGACCATGATGAATAGCTACACAGGATTTCTGCCCTCATCGCTCTCACATTCTAGTGAAAGGAGGGAAGGGAAGACAGACGAAAAGAACCAAACATGAATTCAGTTAGTAATACAGACAACAAAAGCAGGGCTGTGGGATAAAGAGTGAGGGAAGTAGACCAGAGTGACCATGAGGGGCTGTGTGGGGACAAGGTGTGGCAATGACCTGACAGAAAGGTGGAAAGCTGAGAGGAGTCCTCCGAGGAAAAGAAACAGGAAGTGAAAGGCTCTGGAGCAACAAGGATCTGGAGCAGTGAGAGAGGTTAAAAATGGTGGAAGGAGTGGAGCTGGAGAGGTGGGGTGGGGGAGGGGGAGGTGGTCAGAGCCTCCAGGGCTTTCTGAACCCCTGAGGGGTTAGATTTCATTGAATTGTGATAGGACTCCCCTGGGGGACAGCAGAACTGGAAGCTGTGTGTTGTCACTTCTTCCTATCTGTTGTAATTCTCAACAATAGCTACAATAACAATTGCATTTCTAGAGCCTGGACAGTGACAGTGTCTCTAGAAACACTTGAGACCAAACCAGCGTGACTACAGGGTGGCACTGAGCCAGTGCCTCGGCCTCGCTCCACTCCACAATCCGTCTAATCATCTGCACCAAGCCAGAAAGCCCCAAGTTAGTGAGTTAGGACCTCATTGGTCTGACATAAATGACAGCTGAGGGGAATGGTTTCCAAAGGTCAACCAAGGAATATCTGCTTTTTATCACTTGGAAGTGAGAATTTTGTTCATGAAGTATCAACGCTCAGATCAGAATTATCTGGGGGAACACATTAAGACATAGACGTCCCAGTACCAGGTTTTAGTGGGAGCCCAGGGCACGCACCTTGATATCAGGCAGCTCAGGGTGTTGTGGAACCACTGGTTATGGGTGCACAGACTTTGACTGGGTTCTGGATAGCTTAACTGCTGTGAGTGAAGGTGAAGGTGAAGGTGAAGTGGAGAGCGACCCTGCAAAGGCCAAGAGTCACAGTGGGCAGAAGCTGGAATCCATGACACATGGACTATACGTGAATAGTGGCCTTGTAAACAGGAACTGGAGCTAAGAATACCGTCCACCTCTGGGTAACATGAAGACATTCCCTACTTCTGTCCCAATAACTGTGTCTTTCTGAATCGGAAATAGACCCAATAATTCCCAGATGTCATGTGGCTTTAGGGCTCTTGGGTGGAGCCTTAAACCTCTATGTCTGCTTATCTGTGGTCCTGTTTGTTTCATCTCAGAAGTTTCAAGTGGTAACTTTGACTTTGGGCATCTCTGTCACTCTTTTCCATGGTGTCTCATCTCCAATGAGCTCATTCATTGATACAGAAACCCAAGAATACAGTTCAAAGTCAGGTGTAGGAAAGTAATGGCCCCAAGTTGAAGGGCAAAGGCTCTTTTGTGTCCCATTCACACTCATCCAATTAGGGGTGGACAGTACATTATTATTTAATTTTATTTTAGATGTTTGAGTGCTAGGAGTAGCAAGGGCTCTTGCTTTTCATATTCCCTAGCTCTTAGGCCTGGACTAATGCCATCTACAGTGGGAGCTGGTACCCACTCCCACTGCCCGTACCCTGCATACTGGATGCTCCTAAGCTAAGCCCTTGTCTTGGTCTAGTCCATCTGGCTCTGGCTCAGACGTGCGTGCTCCCCCAGGGGACTTTATAGCTGATCTTCCTTGGCAAAGAGCCTTGAAAATATGTTTTGTTCATTCTACAAATTACCAGACCTGGGGAGAGGAGGAGGGAAAATGAAAGAAAGTTGAATAGCATCCTAAATAGCTCATAACTGTTTCTGTGGCAGCCTGGAAGGCTGACTGGTGTTTGGGAAGGAATTGACCTCTTGGTTTATGAAGATGAATCCTTCCGGGTTTTATAGGAAGGTGCATTTTCTTCAGTTATTTTACAGTCTCAGTGACAAAGTGCTGGCCCCTGGGACTCTGTAGCTGATTTATGAAATGTTGTGACTATGGGTACACCTGAAGAATATCAAATAGCAAGAGGAGGGATTGGTGTTGTGACAGAAGGCTCGTTTTCACAGTCTTATTAATGTCTAGAAAACAGTTCTCAAACATGGCCAGCTTGTCCCCCAGGGAAGAGACAAGTGAGAGTCAGACTGGAAGTTCCACAGCAAAGAGCAGAGCCACACTGATGCTCTGCTCTGTTGCTGTCCTTTCTTTCTGAACAGTTTGCTCACAAAACCATCTGCCATTGGGTAGCCAGTGAGAGGTTGTAGAAAGTCTCACTAACTCAGGCTTGGATAAAAAGGCATGGACTAGGAGAGGACTTGAGGCCCAGGTATGTTCAAACAGAAACGGTCACGAAACCCTGTGAAGAGTAAGGATTTGAACTGAGAAGGGTGGGAGAAGGATTCAGTAGTATCATGGGTGCACATGCGAAAGCTTGATCCCCACAGCTGCCTAGTGATGTTGGACTCAGCCTCTTTCAACCTTGATGCACACATCTGAAAAATGAGAATGTGTCACTGAATGAGGTCCTGTAGCCAGGGGAAGGCTGGACAAAGTCTGTCTTTCCTGCATTTAAGGACTTGCATCTGTTCTCTGGAGACTTTGTTTAACTTAGGAAAGGACTTGGGCCAGGCCTGATAGCCAAAAGGAAGGAGTGAAGGGAGGAAGGGAGGAAGGGAAAGGAGGGAGAAAAGCAAGGGGGAGGGAGGAAGGGGAGGAAAGAGGAAGAAGGGAGGGGGGAGGAAAAGGGAAGAAGGGAGGGAGAGAGGAAGGAGGGAGGGAGAGAGGGGAGGAAAAGGAAAGGAGGTTTGGAGGGAGGAGGGAAGAAGGAAGAGAAGGAAAAGGGGAGAAAGGAAGGTGAGGAAGGAGTAAGAGAAACAAAGAGAGAAAGGGTCTGCTTAGGTGGTCCTTTCTTTCCTGACCCCCCACCCCCTGTTGGAAGCCATGTCTGGGGATTTTATTTCCTCCTTAGTTATTCTCAAAAATGTGTCTATAATTGTTAATGAGTTTTGATCTTCCTACAAATATCTTATTTCTGTCAGACACCATCACAGTGTGAACAAATTCATGCCTAGCAACACCTCCACTAGCTGCTGCTGCTGCTGCTGGTGACGGTGGTGGTGGTGGTGGTGGTGGTGATGGTGGTGGTGGTAATGGTGGTGGTGGTAATGGTGGTAGTGGTGATGGTGGTGACGGTGGTGGTGGTGATGGTGGTGGTGGTGATGGTGGTGGTGGTGATATAATTATAATAAATTATAAAACCCAGACAAGCAAAAGATAAAGTTGAGACAAGAGAGTTTTCCCACATGTGGGAACAGAACAGTTTCCGTGTCCCTCTATAAGATAAGGAGAGCATACAAATGCCAATATTGGATAAATTGGTGTATGGCAGTTGTTTGCCTATAAGGAACCACGACACTGCGCTTAAGGGAGGAAGTTTGGCTTGGTAAGGAAAACTCCAGTCTTGTGGACTTTTGCAAAGTGCCACAGCTCTCCTTCGGGCTCTGTGGGCTTGGGCTAGTGACTGAACTTTTCCAAATGATGGTTTCCTTAATTACTGAGTAATAACACTGATGTTCATCTTGAAGGGCTGCGGCAAGACTAAGTGAGCCTCTGAGTGCCTCAAATACCATGAACGGGAGCCAGTGTTCTTGCTGTTATAGCAAGAGAAAGACTCCGGCTCAAAAGTCACAAAACCACATCTCTCTAAATGTTCTCCCTGGCACAGACACTTCAGTGTTGGCAGCCACCTCTCTCTTACTCCTTCCCTGCCCTTTCCCTGATCCCCCATCATTTTAAACACCCCCCCAAACTTCCAGGATTAAAAACAATGGACATTTACAAGTCTCAGTTACTTCCCAAATTCTAGGAAGGAGTTAAAGAACAAGGACGTCAAAGGGGACTCCAGAAACACAGTCTGTGTCCCTCGGCCTTTAACTCGGTGTTTGCAGAAAGATAAAACTAAAGGAGTCGAGGCACGCCCCCTTTGTTCCTAAAATTCACCTTAGCAATAAAGTTTGCCTTTGGACTTAATCATCAGAACATGCGTCACTAGGTCCATAAAACAGCTATGCCGGTCAATTCAAAGTATTGGATCTTGTGTTCTTTCTCAGCAAAACAGTGTGTGTGTGTGTGTGTGTGTGTGTGTGTGTGTGTGTGTGTGTGTGTGTGTGTGTGTGTGTAGAAAAATAAATGAATAAATAAAAAGAGGAAGGTTTTTCCTCCAGGTGCAGGTCCCTAACCTTTGAAGGATGTCTTCAAAGCTACTGTTGTTGTCTTGTGTTTTTCAGGTATTCCCCGCTGGGTATCGCCTGCTTGATCTGTGGGAAGATCATCGCCATCAAGGACTTAGAAGTGGTTGCTAGGCAGCTGGGGATGTACATGATCACAGTGATCGTGGGCCTCATCATTCATGGGGGCATCTTTCTCCCCTTGATTTACTTTGTAGTGACCAGAAAAAACCCATTCTCCTTTTTTGCTGGCATTTTCCAAGCCTGGATCACTGCCCTGGGAACCGCTTCCAGGTAGAGAGCAGGAGAAAATCCTTTCTCCATGTTGGTTCTTTTGTTCTGTTTGCTGTTTCCTGTTTATCTCACAAATCTCTATTTTCACACCGTTTCACCGTGCATGGGAATACTTTCTACAAGGTGAACACGTTGAACCTTTGGATTTTCCTGCACACTGCCGAGGCTCCTGGGTCTGCAGCTGGCCTAGAAACACAACCTCATATTAAGTGTTTAGATGTTGCACGCTGTGAATTCGAATGCCTAACGTTATATGAAGCATGAATGTAGCATAGCCATAAATATTATCCAGAGGATGTAGCATAGTGTTCACTTAATGACTCACCTGTGATTTATAATTCTTTAATTTCTTAAATTTCTTAAAGAATTTCTTAAAGAATTTCTTAAAGACAAACCTCTTGAGGTTTTGGTTAATAATTTTTCAAAAGTAGAGCAGTCAACTTCTATTTTAATACATATATCTATTTTTGTATTTTGTGTGTGTGAGTGACTGCACAGGTATGGACTGTGTGCATGGCTGGTGTCCCCAAAGGCCAGAAGAGGGAGTTATAAGCAATTGTGTGCTGTGTGATCTGGGTGCTGAGAACTGAACCCAGGTCTTCTGCACAATGCTGAGCTCTCACCAGCATCAGGAGAACCAGTTTTCATAGGGTAAATGGTGATTTTCCCCCTAACAATTAGAAACCAGTTAATTCTTTGACTTTAACATAAACTCTTAAATGAACAATTCAACCCTAATCCTTCCCACCTCAGATCCATTTTAAATGACTTGACCTGGACATAACTTAGTTCCTGCTTCTTTATATATTTTTAGTGCCTAGAAAATCCATAAGGACCTCAAATATAGGAAACAAAAATAATTTTTAATATAACCTTGGACAAATATTAGACAAAACACAACAAAACGAAGTCAAAATGCATCTAGAATCCTAGAATTTCAGAGATTGAAGAGTTTTGCTCTTTCAGACTGAAATTGGTGTTTTTCTTCTGATCACGTGTCTTCATGTCATGAAATTGAGCTGAGATCATAAAACCCCAGGCAGCTCAGAGCCCAGCAAATGCTGAAACCCACATTCCAGCTGCTGAGCCCATGACTTGTTCCTGCTAGTGACATCCCCACTCGGTGGCCCAGCATGGCTGGGCATTCCAAGGCCCTGTGCAGGCTGTCAGAGTCTTCTGAAGTGAACCAAAAGCCACATGGGAAGCCGAGCTGTATTTGCATATTGCAAGACAGTGAGATTCAATATGAATAGAGTGTGAGCTTTCTGCAAAAGGCGGAAATGTGTGCAATTCCGGGGGCCAGATTTAGTATCCTGTTTCTGGAGATTAGGGGAAACACTTCAAATTTTCCCATTTACTTCCTGATGCTTTAACTTCTCTGTAGATGTATGTCCATATCCCTGCAAATGCTCCTCTTCAGAGAAGAGATTAGCCATCTCCCTGCAAATAAAAGCCAACCTTATTTTGTTATCTGATATGTGGTATGCCACAATAGTGACAAGGTTCAGACAGTGAATAAAATTTTGAGGAAGACAATGAACCTCACCAGATAAGTGTCTTTTCAGCTAAGAACAGTAGGCAATAACCTTGTAGTTAATCTTCGTATTTATAAAACTTCCGTTTCTTACTATGCTACTCTAGAAACTTCTCTTTATTTTTATGGCTCAAGAGACCAAGAAAATCATAGCTATTAATATAGATCTTTGCTAATATTTTGTGAACTTCATCATAATATACAGGACCTAAAAGGCTGGAGAAATGGCTTAGCAGTTAAGAGCACTTGCTGCTCTTGCAAGGGACCTGGGTTCAGTCCCCAGTACTTGAATGGCAGCTCACAACCACCTGTAACTCCAGTTCCAAGGGGATCCAACACCCTCTTTTGGCTTTCATAGGTACCAGGCATACACAAACATACATATAGGCCAAACATTCAAGCATGGAAAATAAAACGAAATACTAATCCGCTGTACTGTACTGTACTGCACTCCAGCCCAGAGGTGTAAATCTACAGCATGTTGGTCCAACAGGACTCTGACAAACATCTCTGCCAAGCTCTCTGGCCTTAGGATGATACATTGTAGACCTGCACCTTCTGAGTCATGGGAGTGCACACTGGCTGTTTTGAAAGGCACTGCCAATTAACACTTCAGAAAGTCCAGAATGCAATGTTCCCACCAACTGTGTTTGAGTGTCCTTCCCCACCCACTGGCCAGAGCTGGGTCTTCCACATCTGTGTAGCTTTCATGGATTCCAATCCTATTGGTGGGAAAGCTACTCAGCAAATTTGCATGCATTTGATTACAGACGAGGGAAAGCAACTTTTTAGTTCTTACTGCCTTTTCCTCCCCATTCCTTGCCTCTTGAGTCATGCATGGGCCAGCTTGCTTTTCTCCTTGTGGGTACTCATCCTTTCCTGGATGGTTTTCAAGCTCACATTATGTATATGAATTATTAACTCTTATACCACATGCTACAGATAGGAAACCTCCCCTCCTAGACATCTGTCTTGGAAATAAATACTAATTTTTTGGCACTGGGAGTATTTTATTTGTATAAAAGACTGTGAATGCTCTCTTTTTTTTTTTTTAAAGAAATTCAGTTTTGCTCAAATATTTTTCTATTCACAATTATAATATAATGCTTTCTATTTCTAATGCTTTCATGAATTTGTCCTTAACTCATTTCAAAAATTATTATTGTTTTTCTTTTGAATAGCCAGTTATCCTAGTAACTTTAAAAGACAAGACTACCTCCTCTCCATTCTCCCTATGGAGAGGAGGAGAGGGAAGTGTGAACCGGTCTGCTCACAGCAGTGGGAGCTCAGGATGTTCGCTTCTCATGGTGACAGTCAAGTAGCAGAGATGGGACTAGAAACAGAGTCAAGGCTTACGAGCGTCAAGGTCCATCCAAATGGCCTATATCCACTTAAACCTTACATCACAAAGTTTCCAAACAGGGCCATTGTCACAATAGGAACACTGAGGGTGGCTGACCGGCTCTTCTGGGTGATTGTGAAGAGCATGCTGGGGGGTGGGGTTGTACCATTTCATAGGGAGAATCTCAATATTGAACATTATTGTTAGCAACATCCTTGAGCCTCTCAGATGGGAGCCAAAAAGCAATGCCAGAGCGTCAGTATGTCAGCACGGGAAAGCACTGAGGTTCTCAAGTCCTAGTTTGGATCAGTTGAGTCTATGTGGATTTGCAAGACATAAACATAAAACATAATCAATAGAAGAATAGGAACTGTCTTCATGTTTCACAAACCATTTGCCCAGTCTCTCTGTCCAAAGACCCTTTGATTACATTTTGGAAAACTAGATGCAACAAGAAAAATTAATACATTTTAGTGATCCTGCAAGTCTGCGTTGAGCAATGTGGTTGAGAATCCCAGCCACCAACAATGACTAGGTAGCCGGTTTAGATCAGTGATGGTATTTAGGAAACTCCCTGAAACAGTCCCAGGAAGTGAGGAGAGGGAACAAGGGGGACACAATGACACCAACCCCTGATTGAAACAGCTGAGACAGCAGGCCAGGACCATGGTATCTCCTGAATGCAAATGAGAACACAGCCTCTTTTTTTACTTGGGTTAATAACACTTTTGTAAATGACACCCCCACCCCCAACACACATACCACCTGATCAATCGACTTCTTCTACCATAAGACCAACGGGAGGTATTACAGAGCCCAGACCTGTAATCACAAAAGATGTTCTGTCTGGTAAGATGGCTCCTTGGTTGTGGACTTGGGTGCCTCTTAGTTTATAGCTTCCAGATTTATTGGTCCTGAGTAGGCCCAAGAATCAGCACATTTCCCAGCTGACCTTTTTCTCCCACTCTGAGAAACTGAGACCCTTCAGAATATGACCAGTCAACAAGAATATGACCAGTTATAACCACTGTGAGGGAATAAATATGACCAGGGATTGAAAACACCTCCAAATGCTGCCTGCACTGGAAACTTTCCAGTTCACTGAAATAGAATAAAAGTAATCAAAGCAAGACAAACCATAAAGCAACCAGTGCTGTTTGGCTCCTTTGCTTGGTTTTAACATTCTTTAAGCCCTAATCTCCTCCCCGCTGTTGTCTAAAAGGATGTAACGGTCTGGCTGTGAGGAAGCCTTGTTCTCTTAGGTGTCCTATTTTAGAAGATATAGGAACATGTCAAATGTTCTAGCCTCTCAGGGTGGGCCATGTGGGAGGATCACCAGCCCATGCCTGGGGGAGGGGCACTGAGAGTGAAGTCACTCCACACCACCTTTAACTACAGATCACATGATTTTCTGCCCTGTCATTGCAGAGACTGAGGACTGGCTGGTAGCCATGTGTCTGGGAGTTTGACTGTATGTCAGGCTCCCCAGTGGATTGTTCAAAGCTTGGGTTCATCCTAAAAGGTGCACAACATGTTTGTCCAGCATTCTCCAAGTTAGTAAGCCCAGCTCAAGATGATTCCCAGGGGCTGCATGCAGTCTGTGCTGTCATTTTGTTGGAATAGCATTTCTGGCATGAAACTGTGGGTCATTCAAAAATTCCTCATTATGTTTTGCTGTTGACAGCTGACATAAATTTTTTGCAGCCCAATTCGTGTGCACAATCAGATGTGCTTCAAGATTTACCCTAAGATGGAGACAGGGACTGAAGGACAGAGAACTTCTTGGCAGGCACTAAGTAGCTCTGAGAAACCTGAACCAACTAAATATTTTGTTGCCTATTAGCAGCTTAATTAAAATTGTTCCTAGTTACTGCTTTTTTTTTTGCAGCATCATTCTGGTTTGTGCTTTGTTCTGCCTCTAAAGCAGAGTCTCTCTCTCTCTCTCTCTCTCTCTCTCTCTCTCTCTCTCTCTCTCTCTCTCTCTCTCTCCCCCCCCCTCTCTTCTCTCCCCCCAGTGCTGGAACTTTGCCTGTCACCTTCCGTTGCTTGGAAGATAATCTAGGGATTGACAAGCGTGTGACCAGATTCGTCCTCCCAGTCGGAGCAACCATTAACATGGATGGTACAGCCCTTTACGAAGCCGTGGCAGCCATCTTCATAGCCCAGATGAATGGGGTCATCCTGGATGGAGGTCAGATAGTGACTGTAAGGTGAGTGCATGCAGAGGGAACAGAGACATCCGTCTCCCCGTTCCCACTCTATTCTAACGTCACTTGACAGGAGCTCCTTGAGTTTCAGCTCTACTGAGTCCACAGTGGAGGAAACTGGCCAACTTCAAAGAGAGAAGATTGCAGCAGGAAGGAAAGAGGCTCAGTCCCATCTACATGTATTGCATACGCCCACTGGAGCCCAGATCCCATTTGACTGTCAATAGTCCCATAAATCTGGCCGTGCAGCTATTTCTAAGTTCATTTAACACACGAGGTTGGAAGTATTGTGGTTTGTCTAAGGCTATACTGCTACTCAGGAGCTGGCATGGCTGTGCCTGGGGCAACTTTTCCTGATTCTGGGTCCAATTATTCTGTTATTAAAATATGTTCTCTTCTTGGGTAGGTGAGATAGTTCAGTGGATAAAGGTGCTTTCCACCAGACATTCATCCCGAGGCCCTACGTAATGGAAAAAGACAACTAACTCCTTTAAGTTGTCCCTGGTCTCCATACATGTGCTTCTCTCACTATTCCAAAGCACATGATGAACTACAAAGATTCCTCAGTACAACAGAGTATTTGAGTTTCATGAGCGACACACGGTTCTGCTTTTACTAAAGCTTTTACTTACTCTCTGTCTTTCTTTATTTTTTAATTGAGAGCGTTGTCCCGAGAGCTCATCTAAAATGAGCTGCTTCTCCACAAACTCAGATCTTACTTATAGGTAGAGGCACTGAAAGCTTAAGTCTTCAAACCGCTCGGTGTTGCTCGGACACTGTACCGTAACATCATTTTTAGTATTGTCATGTCTATTCCAACTAGGAGCTTCTGTTAAATAAAGACAGTTTCTGCCTTTAATTAAGTATAAAAAAGAAAACCAGACAAACAAACAAACAAACAAACAAACAAACAAACAAAAAAACCCAGTGAACTACTTCCTGGTCCCACTTATATCTCACTCCAACTCCCAGAGTCTTAATGTCCTCATCTACAAACGAGGAAAGTATTGAGAACTGGGAACTGGGAATTGGCAGTTGATGGGCTGAAGCAAGTCCAGAGCCTCGATGTTTGCTTTGTAATATGCTGTAAAACAATTAGAATGTTAATGTCTTTTAAGACAGGTGTTTTCCATTTACTGGCTACCTCTGCTCCTTACCACCCAGACCTGGCCTGGTCACCTACTATCTACTTCCTGTGAATCTAAGACATTTAAAGTTATAGTGTGGGATGTTGTGAATTACATTTTCTTTCTCTCTCGAATTCTATGAGATCAGTAAATGCAAGGGATAGGTAGATCACAGTCTGTGTCATCAGTGTACTTGCTGGCAAAAGAAAATTCCAAAGAACTATAATAATCACAGCCCCACTGATTCATTCAGAGAACAGATTGGGTTGACAGGGAAATAGCTTTCAGCTTCTCAAATGAGAACAATTCCAGTCCTATGGTGCCCCTGAGCTGAGCTATCATTGTTCATAGCTCCCCTCAGACATTCCTAGCAGTCTGAAAGGGAAGCACTGTCCTCACTCCAAGGAACAGGGATACAAGTCTAGGGGTGTTATATGCAAGACCTAGTGTTCAGGGTTGTTGATGACTCCTTCAGCAACATCCTTCCATTCCGTACTCTTTCCTTCCTGACTATAACTCAAAGGAAGCTCTTAGAATAGCAGTTTTGTTGGTCTTATCTCCATTGCACATGAAGAAGAGGCCATATCCTTTGTGTCCAGATTCGTATTGTGGCCTTTTCCTCTCATCAAACCCAGAACAACATGGTCCTCCTCTACTTTAGGAATTCTGGTGACAGCTGGTGTCTGGCTCACAGCTTATGCACCAGCTTATTCTGGGGAAGGTCTTTGATGGTCTTAGGGTCACCAACTCACAAGAGATGCAGTTCATTTCTTTCTGCTTTCTCTACATGTTAAGGTTATTGGAATGCTGTAATTTGAATTGACACTGGGAACTGAAATTCTCCATGTTTTATGAGTTAATACCCCAGAGGATCTGCCCTGTCAGAGCCATGCCTCATTTGTCTACCTGGGAGCCTTTCTAGCCAGCTTGGAGCTATTTTTGCTGGGTTACCAGTTCCTTCCTGATAGCCATTCCAGAAACTTTTAATGAGGATTCCATACACATCAGAGCTTGACTGAACAACTAAGTAAGAAAACAAAGAAAATGGAAACCTTGCCAGGTTTAACACATGATCTGGAAATACAAATGAGGCCCCGTGAAGCCACCTTACGTGGCAAATGAGGAAACCGAGGCTCAGAGGCCCAGTCATCTAGAGGCTGACTAAAATTTAGGCTCCCACATTCCGATAGATTCTTCTGTTTACTGAGGATCTTAACTCGTGGCCTTTGGAGTGGCTTTGTAAAGATGGGTATTGGGTTCTGCCTGTCTCAGCTGGTGACAATAAAACATGAAGGAAGAAAAAAACCTTGCCCAAGATCATATCTATTAGTGATGCAGTAGGATTCAAACCCAGGCTACCTAAATGTGGGTCACACTGCCTCCGCTATAGTGCTACTGGACTGGACTGCCTCTGTACGTTGATTCATCCGACATTCACAAACACCTCGAACTCTGTTAGAGCAGAGGTTCCATCTCCTCATCTGTACCATGACAGCAATCACAGACTCAGGGTGGAACATACATGGTACAGATCACATATCAATAGATGGGAGCTATTGGAATTGTTCCTACCAGTGACATTCAATAAAATATAACCCTTGTCCTATAATATGAAATGAGAAAGCAGCTGTGACACAAGGAGTACCACAAGTTACTTGTTGGAAAACTTGCTTCAGATCTGAGTATCAAGCATGAATCTTGTCCAAACAGATATCACGTGAGACTTCCAACATCCCACAAGTCAAAACTCTTGACTTCTTTGGTCAACAAATGATAGCTTTACCTTCTTTCATTCTTGACCCTGACAGTAACCAGGCTTACCCTCCAGTGCACACTGTGGGATTAGAATCAGCAGTGACTGAAGGACTGGGATTTCACTGGTATTACATAATCCCATCTACCTGGAATTTATTTCATACTAGCAATGCTACTGTTGAGAAATTTCACTGAGCAAAGGATAAGATTGACTATATATGTTGAAGTCTTTGCCTCTGGGCAAATTTACCCAAATTCTCTTTAATTGTAGACATCTGAAGTTTCTACCTCTGTGGACACCTACATGGTATATGTACAGTTCTTTGCCTGCAATGTATTTGGGGGAAAAATTAGCCAAGTCTAGCTTTATGCTGTGCCATTGTGTGAATCCTCTTTCTCTCTTCTCCATCATGTAAGAGTACAATGACCAAGAACTTTCTGTATATTTATTAAGTTATAGAAGTTGCAGGGTCATCAAGAGCCACCATTTCGCAGAATCAAACTGAAGGGTGTTCAAATCCCAGAAGACCACACTGAGTTTGTTTGTGACCCTAAGTTACCTGACCCATCGAATCCCTGGTTGTCTCATGGTGAAAGAAGCCGTTTATGTACCTAGCATGGTTACTGTGAGGTTCTGCTTTGATGTTGTGTACATAGAACTTGGCACAGCCTCCAGCAACTTGCCTCTAGAGAAGCCAGCCAGGGGAGTGGAATACCAGACAAGGCAAAATGGGTCAAAGGACCAGGAGCAGGCTGAGAATTTTTCTAGATAATACTGTCTGGGGGGGTAGTTATTAATATTTGACTCCCAACAAGAATTTTCACAGGCTTGTAAGAGTGACTCATGACCAAAACAATCGATGTAAACCAAAGAGCCAAGGCTAAGGATGACTGGAACCTGGGAATCCCCTCTTCCTTTCTGTCCTGTCAATACTGGGGAAGGGCTGAAGAGTCTCAGAAGCAGTCTGGGACTTTAGGGAAGTTTCACTCCCACAGCTGTCTCACCTCGTTCTTGAGTTCCCGATAAGAATGACAGTTTACTTGGCTTGAGGGTTATAATGTGCCCTACCTCTCTTAAGTGCTTTTGTACTTAATTGGTTCCTAAAAACAGCTGGCCACCACATGAAAGAGAAACCCTCACTTATCCGTTGCACAGATGAGGAAGTCAAGATACAAAGAAATACAGTTGCCCAAGGTTGTGTATGTAGTTGACAAGTGGTAGAGCTAGGATTTGAACCTAGGTTGTTTAAGTTCAAAAAGCTGCTCCACACTCTCTACTGTCTCAAACGGAGTTCTCTAAAATATACCAGCTCCAGGCTGGTGTGAAAGGGCACCCTGGCATGGAATAATAATATATTAATTATAATATATTATAATTATTATATAATTATAACATTATTATTATTATTATTATTATTATTATTATTACCTGAAAAGGGTAGCAAAATAAAACAAGCATGCCAATCCCTTGGAGCTCCAGGGACCTTCAAGTTGTTCCCAGTTACAGGTCTTGGGATTCTAGGCTGGGCCACACTGATGGCCTGACTTGGCCAAATCACCTGAAAGCCTGGAGTTTGGTGCCTGAGTGTCTGCTCTAGAAATATTTTAATGTCTCCACTATGAAGCAGGCAACCCTTGTTGTTTCAGTACACACAAAGTCACATGGTAGCCCTAATTTCAGAAAAAGGTTATATTTAGAAGCGACAGCTCCAGGTCTGAGGATATGGTTTGCTTGTCCAACACAAGGACTCAGGCTAGATCCCCAAACCCACACAAAAACGCCAGGTATGGAGGCAAGTGTTTAATGCTAACATGGAGAGTGGAGAGACAGGCAGATACCTGGAACACAGCAGCTGGCTGGTGAGCTCTAACCCAGTGAGAAACCCTGCCTCAGAGGAGGTTGGTGGTGTACCTGAAGGTGACATCAGAGATTGTCCTTTGACCTCTGTCGATAACGTATATGGTAATATGTACATGTGCACCCTGACATACACACTCACAAACAATTAACACGTGAAAAAAGAAATAATTGCTTCTGTAAAGTAACATGTGCAGAGATGAAAAGGTCACTGCCAGGTGGTGAGCCTCAGAAACCCTCTGGTATGTAGACAGGACACCTGAACCCAAGAAGAAACTTTAAACTCTGGAGAAAGAGTTCTAAATGGTGCCAGGTATGCTCCTGAGGCTGCCTGAAACATTGATGAAAAGAAAGAAAAGTTGAGAAATTTCCCCTTCATTCCATGGCACATTTTTTCTGAGTAATGCATATTCCAGCCTCAGGAGAAACGTCCAGACAAGTGAAAGCGAATGTATCTTGGAATATGTTGCCTGCTTCCCCTGATGAGTAGGGTTGTGGATATTTTCTATTCCAAGTTCCCATGTTAGCATTGGCAGTGACCTCCTCAGCCTCTTGTCTGAAGAACTGTGGTACCCACAAACACATAAAGGCATAACCAAAAATGAATGCAGTGGTGCTCCCGCAGGAGGGGTGAGGGTGCTTTCGTTCTTCATTATTAATACTGCCATGTCTGCTTTTAGAACTTCACCTGCTTTAGTCTCAAGTACATTAGACTAACTGGGTATCATGCCAAGGATCTGACTCCAGTCTGTGAATTTATAAGCGCCCATCACTGTTGACCTCAGTTCCTGGGTATTTCATATTTTTTTATTCCCCAGAGAAAAAAAAGAAAGGGATTTTTTTGCTGCTGTTTTTTGTTTGTTTTGTTTTGTTTTGTTTTGTTTTGTTTTGTTTTTTAAGTATCTCTAAAATTGCCAAGACTCTTCTCTTGTGTGACCTGGGCTTCTCTGTCTTTGCAGCCTTACAGCAACTCTGGCGAGCATTGGTGCAGCCAGTATTCCCAGCGCCGGGTTGGTCACCATGCTCCTCATTCTCACAGCTGTGGGCCTGCCGACAGAGGACATCAGTCTGCTGGTGGCAGTGGACTGGCTGCTGTAAGTGCCTGTGGGGTGGGTTCTTCTGGGCATTATGAACGGGGATCCCGAGTTCTGAGGATTCCAGGGGTGGACAGTCGACAAGATTGCAGTAAGACATTGAGCAGTTCTCCATGTGCCTCTCCTCTCCCTTCTTCTACAAAGGTTACTGTGTCTACCAAGGAGGACCAAAGAATTCAAAAGCAATTTGAGGGCCTTGTAGGCTAGTGGAGGAATCAAATAAATCATATTACAAAGATTAAAATATAGCAAAGAGAAGGGCCTTGGGATACAGCTCAGTTGGTAGAATGTTTTCCTAGCACTGCATGAACCAGGCAGCATGATTCAAGTGTGCAATCCCAGCATTGGAGAAGTGCAGTTGGACAATGAGGAAATCAAGATCCCCCTTGGCTGCACAGTGAGTCTGAGTCTAGCCTAGGCTATGTGAGGCCCTGTCTCAAAAAGAAAATGTAGCTGTAATGATCCAACTAATGATGCATGCAGAGAATCTTTAAACATCCTACTGAGTGAACAGAGCCAGATACAAAAGAATGTGCATGTAAATAACTGTCTGCGAAGCTCTAGGGAAAGCCAGAGCAGTGGAAAGTGATCAGAGGTTCCCTGTCATTGTGGTACAATGAAAACTGAGGAATGATAGAAGTACCCCACATTCGCCGGTGTTTATGTTTGTCATAACATGTTGCACCACGTGTTTGAACAAATGGGTACATTTTAACACGCACAAATTTCAATTAAATAAAACATATTTTAAGATAATATACAATTAGAAACACATGATGGAAAGATTTTTCTATGTCAGTGGATAGGCAAACAGAGACTATCAGGAAACAGTAGAAATGGTTGCTGAATTTGAGTTTAGGAGTATAGGAGTTGTCAGCTCTTACAACAAGCTATACTACTCTTAAATTATGAAAGTCCCCATATTGTATGACAGGACTTAGGAATGGGCTGAGATTTGACCCTAGGTCTGCCTGGTTCTGGCGTCCATCACATTCTTGTTTGTGGTCAGATTCAGTTTTCAGAAGGCATCGAGAGCTATGTTCAGACATAACCGATGAGAAGCCCAGAGATACTTAAGTGGGGGAGAAAGAGTGATTCCCTATCAAGTCATTTGTGCAAAGGCCAGGGGACAGCATACAATGTGGTGTCTTTTAAGTGAAGGAAGGAGAGGAAAGATGGACAATACTTTTGGAGGCCAGGTAGGGAAGCTTGAATCTGACCGTGTGCATTTGGCCTGACTGCATTTCCCAGTGAAGGACATTTTGTAGAAGGTTCATAGCCCATTCACAACTGTGGCAAAGCCTGCCCAGATTATCCTCAGGCAACGAGGCTAGAAAAGAGCTTTACTAAAGCACTTGTGAGGACATGTTCTTCCTTGAGAATCATGCCAATAGATCATGGCCACTCTTGGAGTTAAGTGATACAGTACTGGACAGTGTCATGGATCTTACATCAGAGGTGCACTGTGACAAGTACCAACAGAGACAGAAGGCCAAAATGCCTGCACTTCCTTTTCAGACTGTCTTGTGAGCCAATGTTTTGCTTAGCATCAACTTTAGGAGGAAGAAGCCATATTTTATGAACTTAACAGTTTTAACTCCTCCAGACTCCCACTCTTCCACAAAACCTCAAGGGACAAAGGGCATGGGGGATGGCTAGAAGAAAGCCTGGCCTCTTTATCTTTTCTTCCTGATGTTGGGGACTGACTAGGTTTGGAGCAAGACGAGGCTCTGTGGACACAATGTGTTGAGGGCTGCTGGGAAGCTATTCGTGTCCTGACTTGCTTGTTCATCATCCGAGCTATGATGTGGAGATGACTTGGCTGGGACTTCATGTCTGTCTCTGCCAGCCTCTCATCCTGGGGGAAGGCCCTTCTCTCATAACTTCTTGTTCGGTTTGGTTTTGCTTTGTTTTTCTGTGCCCTGTGTTGGCACCAACAGGCCATGCCATCTGCTCAGATGAGGTGTGTGAGTTAGTGGTGCAGGGCGAGAAGAATGAGGAGAGAGCAAAATAAAGGAGACAAAGGTGTGGTTAGAGATGGAGGCAGAAAGGGTCAAGGGGGAAGAAAAGCATCACCAGTGTCTGGGGACAAAGGATGTAGTGACAGTCTGCTAACCCTAACCTCACAAGAAAAGTGACAAAGGAAGTTCTTCAAGTTCCACCCATCCCCAACCCCAGTTCTTGTTGCTTACATTCTCTCCCAGCTCCGTGCCTCTTGAACCTTCTCAGGTCCTGCTGCAACTCCATTGCCTCACCTCTTCTTGGGCTTGTTTCTGAAGTTAAAATCCACCATTAGAACTCATCTTTCCAGGGCCCTAGGGGAATAATTCATTTAGTGATTGCCTTGCAAGCCTAAGGACCTGAGTTCAATCTCCAAAACTAGCAGGTGTGGGCCAGTGGGTTTAGTGAAAGAACCACCTTCACAAGGCTGGCCTCTGACTTTAACATGAGTGGTAAGACCCACATTCATCACGCACACACACACACACACACACACACACACACACACACACACACATTTAAAGCTGGGCATAGTGATCCACAACTGTAACCCTAGCACTGGGAGGCAGAGACAGTCAGATTCATGGCTGCCCAACTTAGCCAAATTAGTGAGTTTCAGGCCAGTGAGAGATGAGAGACTCACTTCACAAGGTAGATGATATCTGATGAAAGATAGCTGAGAGCAGGGGGTTGATTTCTAGCATGTCACACACACACACACACACACACACACACACACATATACATGTGCACCCAGAAATATACACACTTGTGCTTGTACGTGTGCACACAGGAAAAAGTAATCTTTTAAACGGGTACTGGCAGCGCATCCCCCTCATTACAATCCCAGCATTTCCGAGTGGCAAGAATGCAGTCACTGATCTGGAACTAGGGAAGACGTGGATCTTTCGTAGGTACTGTAGCATCTTAGCATCTGTTTTTTCATTTACCCTCGAAGAGCTCTATGGTGTGTGAATTAGATGAGGAAGCTGTTAATCAGAAAAGTCAGTGTCTTGCAGGACATGGTGGTGTATACCTTTAATCACAGCACTTGGGAGGCAGAAGCAGGTAATCTCAGTGAGTTCAAGGTCAGCCTTATCTACAGATCCAGGTCCAGGATGGCCAGGACTACACAGAGAAACTCTGTCTCAATGAAACCAATCAACCAACAAACAAGCAAACAAAACAACAAAACGAAAACAGATAGTGTCTTGCTTTCATCTTGACAGAATTAAGAGGTAGGATTTAAAGAACTGCTCGCTCCAGGGAGAATGACAGTGGTGCTGTCACATCTCCTTTTTCTCTTGCTTTGTCTTGTTACCTTCTGGCATTTGATGGTACAGATTGGCCACACCAGATTCCGGCGCCTTTCATCTGGGACTTCTCAACCTCTACAAATCTAAGAAAATCGATTTCTGTTCTTTATTACATTTCCAGTCCCAAGTATTTTATTATAGTACCTCAAATGAACAAAGGCATCCTTGATTCTATGTAAAAACAACAAAGAACCTTTTATTTGGCCTTAGTTTCCTTTTTTTTTTCTACTGGGATTAAAATATAACCAGTAAGCTAAATAGGGAACAATGAGGTAGGATCAAGGCCTTAGGGACTCTTAAAATTCAAGTTCTCTGGCCCCAGCAAGTCTGCCACTGCAAGCCCTGCATTTGCAGTCTCCTCCTCTCAAGCCCGTTGGAAGAGAATCATTTTGTGAAATATTGACGACCTTGCCTGCATCTGATCTAAAGGTTAGCAAATCACAAGGGATGGTTGGGTCCTATCAGATCACACCATGCAGGTGCTCACGTGCTCACGCTTGTGTAGACGAGGTCAGTGTCCTAACTGTATGTCTGTAGTGTGCCAGCAAGAAGGAGTGGGCCGAACACCACCAACAACAACAACAAAAAAAGACACTCCGCCATGATCCATCAGGATTAATTTCCCTAAACAAAATCTCACAAGAAAACAAAACAACAAAAACAAACAAACAAACATACAAACAAACAAACCCAGCCCTGAGCTGGTTTGGGAAAGAAGAGCACCAATGGAGAGCCAGTTTCTAGTTCCAAGGCTCTGGTTTCAGAGGGACTGAGGCCATGTGATCAAGGAGGAAAGAAGGTAGCATGGGGGATCCTGGGTAGATGGGCAGCAGGGTTGGGTTAGGTCTGCCTCGCATCAGTACTGATGCCATTTCCTTCCCTACCACTGAGAGTTCTAGAAACAAACGCATGAGCTTGCTAAGCAATATGGTTTTGGATGCCCACTGGTGTCTAAGTGGGAATGGGGGCTGGATTGAGATATGGGTGCCAGGTGAGGCTGGCTGTTCTTTAGAAAAGTGGTTGATGACAGAAGAGTGAAAAGAAAGAGAAATGGGGTCATCCTTTTCTTCTTTAGGCAAAGTCTGTAAGCTTTTCATCACACTAGGAATTTTTCCATTTAAAACCAAACAGAGGCCGCAGTGACATTCAATGTGTCACGGTGTTTGCCAACTGCTGGAGCCCGACTAGCCTCATTACAGCCTGCTAAGCCCTACATGCCTGTCTGTGGGCAGGCTTATGGTGCTCTGTAAATGTCATGGGAAAAACCTAGGTTCTAGAGCATTTCACAGCGCCCAAGTCCTGCAGTATGGGAAAGGCAGGTCTGGTTAATAATTTGCCTGTCTCCTGACGGGTTTCTCCAAGAAAGCCTTTGTATCAAAACTGTGGGAAGATGATAAGGAGGGAAGATGAAGGGAGAACTGAAAAGATGATACCAGAGTCAGATAATCCATTCCTGGGCCTCAAGATCTGGAAAGGAAAAGTCACACACAGTGCTGCCAGTGTGGATGTGTGGTCTACGTCTCATATGACACTCTTAGGGAAATCTTTTCTGGATTCATGTTTGCTCCTAAGTAGGGTAGGTATGATTGAGATGACATCTTAAAGGGATACCCCAAATACTTCCCACCCTGCAGACACTCTGTTAGTGCCCCTTTCTGGAGATCCTCAAACTGAGTCTGCAAACAATGTGATGTGGACCCTGGAGGTCTAAGAAGGAGTTCAAGAGCTGACACTTCTATCAAGTTCCCAGGTGGTGCTGGTGGTGGAGTCCGGTGATCTTAATTCTGGGGAATGAGCTGAATGGAGTGCAGAAGGAGTTTCTGATCAGCTAGGGTCTCCCTGAATCGGTTTTCTAACCATCTACATTGAGTGACTATTACCAGTTTATACACCCATTCATTGAAATTACATTGTCAGTGAGTTAAGTGTTACACATTGCTCTGATCACTTAGCACTGATTCATTTAAAAGTTACAGCAAATTATTAGGAATCTAATAGTACATTTCCTCCATAGTTGAGGTAACAGAGATATAATTTATGATTTTCAATGGCCATTAAATGACCAATATATGATTCAAATAGAGACAACTTGGATATTTCTTAGGTATTGTAGGTGTCTCTGATCCTTATTTAATCCATGTACAAATGTTTTAAACATATACAAACACATACATACATACACACACACACAGACACACACAGACACAGACACACACAGACAGACACAGACACACACAGACACACACAGAGACACAGACACACACAGACATACACACAGACAGACACACACACAGACACACACACACAGACACACACAGAGACACATACAGATACACACAGACACACACACAGACACACACACACGCACACACACACACACACACACATTCACATACCACCGCCACCACCACCTCCACACTACATACAAAACTCACTTAACTTTCCATCCACTCCTTTCCTGATAGAAAACAAAACCAACTGCTACACAAACTACCTCTCTGAAAATTCTAAAAGCTTTATGTTTCTGTCATTCTTTGAATTTTATTCTCCATGCACATGGATTTCTCCTCAGATCCTTTTGACCCGATGTCCAACGTATGTCAGCTTCACTGTGGAATGTGATCCACACTCCACCAAGCCCTCCCCTTCCAACCCATGGCCTCTGGCCCAAGGCAATGCAGTCACAGATCCAGAGGCTAGATGGATGCCTCAGTCTGAACAGCACACAGTATTTTTAATATGTCACAAAAACTAAAGAGAATCAGGAAATGAGATAGAAAGTATCTTTCACCTACAATTGAGTCAGTGTTCTCTGAACCCTGAAATTACAGTAACGATATATCAGCATAGAGATTTCATTTAAAAAAAAAGAGTTTTGGTTTTACTTTTATTTATGTGTATGTGTCTCTGTTTAGGGATGTGGATGGCTTCCTGGTCCAGAATAGGGTTTCAGTTGTGAGCTACCCTATATGGATGCTGAAAATCAAACTCAGGTCCTTTGCAAAGAGCAGTACAGGCCTGTAACTGCCGAGCCTGCTCCAGCGATGAAAACTTGAATCCTGAGGATCTCTTCCCCAGAAAACAACTCTGTAGTGTCTGAAAGTCTTTAAATCTTCCCCGCTTCGACTTGACCATTTTCAGGCTTTTGTCTTGCCAAGTCCTCTTGCTCCTCTTCTCTCTGAGTCTACCCAGCTCTTCGTCCATCTCGTTCAGTCTGGGTTCTATGCCTCTCTCCTCCTCTTGGATGATGCTTGTATCCTTGCTTTGCACTGTGCAGTCCTGCCAGATGTGTTGCTAAACAAGCAACCCTTTCTTTCTCTTCAGTCCATCTGCTTCTAATCCAAATGACGGATCCATTTTGTTCTTGCTCCCGTTCCTATCTTCTTCCCAAGTCCCCCACCCTGCCCTGGACCACATTGAATGCTCACAACTCTCTCTGGTTTCTGGGTTCCCAGACTTAACCAAGTGTGGTAGAAACCATTTTATAAAACTGCATCTGTTCATGTACAGACATTTTTGTCTTGTGAGCCTTCCCAAAACAATACAGCACGGGCACTTACATAGTGTCCCCGCTGTATTGGGGACTGCGAGTGATCTAAAGGTGATTGAGTGTACAGGGAGATCCTGCAGCTTATAAGTAAATGTTTAGGACATTTGGTGTAAGGGACTTGAGCATCTGTGGATTTGGATATCCGTGGGAGGTCCTGGAGCCAATTCTTCCATAGAAACTATAAAACATGATCTCTGTATTCAAAGAGCTTACACACTAGTAAAGAACTTTCAAAACAACAACCAGATGTGGTGTGCTCAAGAAATCCCAATAGTGCTAGGTGAAAAATGAGGAGTGTGCATCTGGTGGGGGAAATGAAGAAGGAACTCCCCTCTTGGCTAATAATAGCAAAGGAAGGGCACTTGTTTTGTGCCTCATCAGCCTTTCATATGCAGAGGGCTTTGTGGAGAGCCTCTCAGAGGGCATCAGCTGTTATCTTCCCCATGGTGGATATTGTTCTAATTCTGACAAATGAGAGATGCCACATAGAAAGAGATCACTAACTTGCCTGTTAGAGTCATGATAGCATCCCAGGCTGGAATCCAATCATATTGTAACCAACAGCCAGGTGATTGGAGCACTCCAATGCCAGCCTACTCTAGGTCAGGAGCCCTAGGTGACCAGTTGCTGCCACACAGAGCTCCTAGACACAGTCCCTCTCTCTGGCACCCTGCCCTCTGAGAACATACCCTATGCTTTGATTCTGCTTGGTTAAGTTCTGACACTGGATATTTGGTTCTTTCACATCTGCAACAGTGATCATCTCACAGGACACATGACAAAGACCCAGATGAGCAGTGAGTGACCCAGACTTTCTGTGAGAATGCAGACCTGCAAACAGACAGTCTCTCATCTCCCTGCCAGAGGACTTGGACCAAGAGAAGAAAAGAGACAGGCTACCTTGGCAGTTAGTTTTCTTCAAAGAAGCCAGACCCAGTGATTGGTGTGGAGGATTGTTCAGCCCCCTCTTCTTTTTGACTCCTGCCAGCCCAGAAAGAAGAGTGGAGCCATTTATAGTGAATTCTAATGCAGGATCCTGCTTCCAACTCCTTTACTTTCTTGCTGTCCTAGCAGACAGAATCCCAGTCCATTCCTTTTTTGAAAAAATATCTCTTCTTTCTCTCTCTTTCCTTCCTTCTCCCCTTCTCTTCTTTTTCTTCCTTTCCCTCTCTTCTCAATCTCCACCCTCCCCCGACAACCCCCAGTTTCTCTATTACTGAGGTCATCATGAAAGGTAGACTTTTCCAAGAGGACAGGGGTAACTGTGATAGAAAGTAAAAGTTATTTGCTTATGGAAAAGTTTCCACGTATGAACCAGAAATTCTCATATCCTTCTTTGGGTCAAAGTTGTACTCCCCTAGAATCAGTAAGACATTTCCCTCTTGGTTTGGAAGTTTTGTTTTTGCAATACTTTCAGGGGCGAAAAAATGAAAGATACAACCAGAATAGCTATGATTGCTCTCCTGACTGGGCAACTTGGGAATTTTCCCAGGATGTATAATGGCAGAGGGTGGCAGGATGGGACTTGATCTCAGTTTGTTTCTGGTTGTTTGACATATATCCTTTAATTCTTGCCAACTACTCGAGGAACCCGCTTTCCCCCATCCCTTCTCTTCTATAGTGATAGAATTGAGTTGCCCCGCCAAAGTATGACGGTCACTGCACTTCAGATGCCATCCATCCATGATACATCACTAGAGACCATCTTTCTCTGACCCTTTAGCTCTGTCTTCTCAATGGGCTTCTCCTATTCAATCACCTTCACATATTTTACTTTCAAAATAACAGCCCAGAAATCCTTTTCTCTGCCTCTGTCCTCAACTGTTTCTTTGCTTTGCCTTGTCCTTTCTGCTTTTCCTTCTAGGAAGAGGTGGTTTACATAGACATCCACAGTGTTTCTGAGACTCCTCACAATTCTTACACAGCTCACAAGAGCCAGGTTCTGTTTTTATAAACGTCTCTCAGTGGATCAGTAACTGTCTCTTTGTCACTGAAACCTACAGATACTTCTTTTCCTGTGGACTAAGGGGGTAATTGGCATAGTCTGCCACATTCTGCCTATTACAGGAGTTGGAGTAGAAATAGGGTAATGTTTTCAGAGGGAGACAGCAGCTTAACCAGTTATGTTTGGATGTGTTGCCTAGAAACTGCCAAAAATACATTTGAATTGGCTGGATAAAACTTATTGTATTATTATATGTACCCCATAATCAGGTTCACTAGCTTTTCAAAGAGGTTTCTAGCAAGTGCCTGAAACTGTGATAAGCATTTTGTTCATACTGTTTTCCTGTTCTAACAACCCTATACCCTGCCATTTTTGTTATTTCATTTTTGAGAAGACCCACAAATATTAAGATGATCAGAGCTTTGATGGAAGGGGAGTGTCTTCAACTAAGGCTCTTCTTGGAATAGCATTACCTCATCTCCTGTCTCTTATTTTCACTTGTTTGTTTACTAACTTCTCTAATGGCTTTCCAGTACATTTCTTGACAGAGCTTTGGAGGTGTAGGAATGTCGTCAAAGGCTCCTTCACACAAACCAGTTTGTGCTTCCCAATGGGAGAGCACAACTACCTTTAAGAACTCAGTGAGCTTTCCTGGTGTTGATTTTCTAAGACAAGTTTTTTTCTCTTATTAATAACCACTTCTCCCCCAGTACAGAATTTGCAACCTAAGTCATGAGGAAGAAAGATACTCTGGATACCTGCTGGTTCTAGCAGCACTGTGAACTAGTCTTAAGTTCATAGAAAGCAATTTCTCACTCAATTTCTTTTCCATCCCTAGGGATAGAATGAGAACTTCGGTCAATGTAGTGGGCGATTCTTTTGGGGCTGGGATTGTCTATCACCTTTCCAAGTCCGAGCTGGACACCATTGACTCCCAACACCGAATGCACGAAGACATCGAAATGACCAAGACGCAGTCCATTTATGACGACACGAAGAACCACAGGGAAAGCAACTCTAATCAGTGTGTCTATGCCGCACACAACTCTGTCGTAATAGATGAGTGCAAGGTACCTTTCCCATTCCTGGATATCGAGACCTGCATATGAATAGTGCATGCTGGACTCTTACAAAAAAGCACCATCCCCTGCATCCATTCTTACCATTCTTTGTAAGGAATCATGTCACCCAAGCTTCTTTGGGGCCCAGACCATCTCACTCTGCATCCAGCATGGTGGGACATCAGCAAGTCTGACTCCAAAAGGACCAATCAGTTGCTTGTTTCACCAGATTCCCACATCCGCCCCCTTACTCTAATTTGGTCAATTTTCTTCACTCTTTGGGCCAAGATTTTGTGGTTGTCAGAACTTTGATGGCCTTCAGATATTCTCTTCCTCAAAGGAAGGGTCAGAAAAATATGTAGACCAAGTATCACTGACTTTATATAGCACGAGTATTCCTCCCTACTCTGTAATACAAATTGCTTTTTAAAAAGCTCATATAAAAGTTGAATTGGCTGTTTTCCTTTTATTTTTTATTTATATTTATTTATTTTTTGGTGGGAGGGTAAGTTGTAGTCCAGCTTTTATTTTGCATCCCAAATGGGTATGCAGTTTCAAGAATAATTGTCCTCCAAAGCCGTTCTTCAGAAAGTTTTTTTCTTTTAATGCTAAGTATCACACACTCCAGTTCTCCTGCAGTGTGGGTGTTCTGGGTTTTCCTTCAAGCTGTTGGGTGCCAAGTCTTCAAGCTTGATGGGCTCTAGCTGGCCTTCACTGTAACTAACTTGACATTGACAAAGACAGTGTCATGACCAGAGTGATGCAAACTTGGAGAAACCCTGGCAGATGGGAGAAGGGCTAAATGATTGAGTGTTATAGCTGAGGCCAGTCTGAATCAATAGCAATCCATTCTTTTTGATGCCTGCTGATACGATCACATTTCATCTTTCTCCCTTGGTTAAGTCTTGAGTCCGAGTAGCACCACTGTTTCCGTCAGAGAGTTACAGCCAACAGTTCTGTTTACTGGACTGTACCATAAGTCCTGAGTACTAACAGATCAGATAGTCTTGCTTGCTCCCACTCTATCAAGTGCAGGTGCAGGAGAGCCAGAGCTCTGCTACAAACTGGGGAGTTAGACTGTTCTTTAATTAGTTAATTAACAAGACAAAAAAAGATGTCCATTTAAAATTTTTCAGATAGGCATTTGGGCCTATAATCCATATTCTTGAAATGTTACTGCTTTTCACACCCAAGTAAATGGGGAGTTCCTTTCCACAGACAAGTTAGTTTGGATTCATAAGGATCACCATTTTCATGGAGTGACTTTTATATTTCTCAAGTATTTATTGTGTGCCTTGTATGATTTAGTGGTGTGTCATCACTCATCCCCTTGGCATCCCATGTTTTGATCACTCACCAAGTATTTACTGAGTGCCTATCCCTATAGGACCCTGACTTATATACTGGGGTTATGGGGTTACTGAATATGCAGCATTATACAAGAGAGAAGGTTTTACTTTTTTTTCTTTTTTTTCTTTTCTTTTTTTTTTTTAACCTCAGATCATTGTCAGGAAGCATAGGATGTGACAAAGTAGAATCACCATATGTATTTTTTTTGTTTCACAGTTATGTGCAAATGAATCCTAGTCAATGTTGGGAGCTTCTTTGGGCAGGGAGAGCTTCTCAAATGGCTTCTTAATACTCTGGAGAGAGTGTTTTTAAAAAAGTATGGTATAGAGGAAAGGATATGATTTTGGATTTCTGACTTACTTTTCATTTCTTAGAGATTGCAAGAGTATTTACTATGGGTTTAACACAAAACTTTGCAAGCTATAGAGGTGGTAATGTTGACCCCGTCACTATAAAGCAAGCTGATACATAGTGCTCTGGGTCTTCGTCCATCATCATCACCATGATGTCCACCTTCCCAAACCATGTCTGGGCTGTTGTAGGCACTCAGTAAATATCTGTTGAATACAACTTGCTAGCATTGCCATTCCATGCCATGTTCACATAGCCTCCTTTTTATTGGGCAGTTCCATAGAGCTAATTGTTCAGTTTCTCCATACAATTGGCTACCCAATCAACCTCCTGCATCCTTGTAAAGTAATTAGCACTTGGTCAATATTCAATCTGAGCAGGCCCTTAGGGTAACGTATCTGGGTATATTGGTTCTATAAATATCTTAGAGGTTTGTGTTCTTAGTGAGGCGATTGGCCTTAGCTCTCTGAAGGGAATCCTACCCCCAGGCTTCTCACTCTTAAGTCAGCTACCTGTGTTGTCAGTGATGTAAAAGGAAGCAGGCAAGGGTAGGTACATAGACGCACACCCTTTTCTGAAGTATCTGGGTCACATGTATTCATTTCTTTGGACTTCTTTCCCATTAACTCCCACCCTCATCACTTTGTAGGTCCAGTTTTTAGACCCCAGCAAGAAGAATGTAAATGCTTCTTGCCAATGCCCTACCCTTGACTGAACAAGACAGGGGTAGAATGGGTTAAGGAGTGGCTTCCAGGTTTCTTTACTTCCGAAAAGGCTCAACTACCTTTGAAATACAGGCCCCAGCACTTACAGACAAAAAGTAAACACCTCCCACATGCTTCTAGGATGTCACATTGTGATTGATATCTGTGTACTGCCATTGATATGATTGATCACTAAGAGCCAAATAGGCATGTACATTCAAGGTCACGAGGAACAGGCAGATTTCTCCAGTTTGTCTTTGGTAGTTTTTCTTGACAGTTGATTGAAGGGGAAACCAGTTTGCTGCAGCTCTGGTCAAAACTTTAACTACTTTCAAGCATTGTTATGCCATGCTAGTCTCTTTATAACCGTAGTTTGGAGTTTCACAATAGCCTGTTAATTCTCCTCTGAGTAACAACATGTGAGCCATCACTGCTAATTGCATGGGCTTCCTAAGTGTATGGGCAGGGTGGAGAGCATGTGTTAATGTGAATTGGATGAATGGATAGTTTTTTTTTCATTGCATGATCCACGAAGGGCACCTGGTTCTCTGTTCCCAGCATGCTGCATGTTCTTGATGCATGCATTTCCTTCCCACTTGGGTAAAAAGGAGGTCCGATTTCTTTCAAACTTTGCTGCATTTGTCATGTCTCCATATCCTAATGCTTCCATAAATCCAGTCTCTTCATTATGTGGAATATCAATCGTGGGTTTAAGTTTGCACATGACCTTGAGGACAGACAGACAGAAGGTAAGCTAGGAAACCTGCTTAGAAGTGGATGGGAGAACTTCCCTCCTGCATAGAGGTTCAGCTCTCTCTGGGCCAGAAAACCAGGACATAATTATAGGTTCCTAAATGTCTACATTAAAATGATTTGGAATGAATCGCCACTGATACCCACAAACATTTCCCCTTTTAATTTCTAAAGCCACGGAGACTTACTCGGTAGAGTCCAAACATCGTCATTTCGATAATTAAGACTGAGCACATATGTAACTCCCCTGGCCTCACTGTGACTGAACCTTTCACATGCATGAGTAGAAGTAGCTGCCTAGTTCTGGATTTCTTTCTGTATGGTTGTGTGGAGTAGCACATGACACTCCCTGTATTTTAAGGACTACAGTGCTATGTAGTCTGGGTAGTGAGATAGTCTACAGCCCTAAAACTATTGTTGAAGTGGTCCCTACACTGCTGAACATCTGTGATCCCTCAGTACCCTTCAGGCAAATGTGAATAGTTCAACTTTCCATTCACTGTTGAACAGCAAGATGGGTTCAAAACTAATTTTGAAGGAATACCATTTAAAACTATGGTTTCGGCATACACTGTAAACTCGGATCTGGTGCTTCTCCACATGACCCACGGGTGGTGTTTCTTGTGGTTCGTGGCCTGTAAGTTGGATGTTGATGGTAATTGTTTTCAGGTAACTCTGGCGGCCAATGGAAAGTCAGCTGACTGCAGTGTTGAGGAAGAACCTTGGAAACGTGAAAAATAATGACCCGATTCTCAGCCAATTCTTGAATAAACTCCCCAGCGTATCTTATGGTAAAAGATGCTCTAAACAGGCTTCCTTTACAAAAGGAAAAATGCATATATTTCTATGTTTACTTAATCTGTTAGCTGAGGCGTAGAGGAGCTGTGTACACCCATGATGATAGGCACCGTGCCGTGTCTTTGCCAAATAATGCTTCATAACCATCTAATTTTCTTACTTGTGTTATTGTCTGAATGGATGCTGCTGGAGAAACCACTTTGAATGGAAGACATGTTCTTGCCAGCTTCCTGTTGTCTCAGTGCAAAACTGTGGATGCTGTTTTTCCAAGGGGACGGGATGAAAGCAGTGCGGTGCCCTCCGGGGACTTGAGACACCAAGCACACAAGGTGTCCTTAAAGTGTGGCTCACCTTGTTCTGCACAAAAGATTCTGCTGGAAGCTTTTAGAAGTACCTCCCCTCCAGCCTGTAGAGTCGGCACCTACATTGATTGAAAGCATCTGTCTTGGGGAACTCTGAGAACTTACCTTTTTGTGCACTGTCTAAGTAAAATGTTTCAGAGTTTCAGTGGGCGCCCATATTCTGAAATGCAGGTGATCACAGAGGCCACAGCTCTGCCTTCCTGTGGAGTGTGTGTGTGTGTGTGTGTGTGTGTGTGTGTATGTGTGTTATCACTGTATACCTTGAGGAACATGAAGGAGCACAGTCAACCTGAATTTTAGCCAGAATTAAATATTCCAATCCACTTGTTTGACCTACACTCGTAGAGCATAGTGAAGGCAAGTGTGATGATCCGAGCTGTACTTTTCGTTCCACCTATAGATTCTCACTTGAGTTCCTCACCGGAAGATATTTTTCAACATCCGAATCATGTCTAACACTTCTTGTCTGCTTACATGGCTGAGCATTTTAGCTTCCTCACAGTAAGAAACACACGTGGGCTATGACTCTTTTCCTATCATCTTGGTAGATAGCTATTATGTAGAAAGTGTTTTGTTATATCAAAGCACGTGAAAACTCTCACCAAACACAAAAGCACCCTTCCTCTTTGGTGAGAAAGCAAACAGAAAGCAAACATCTATATAAAATCCTATGAAGGTTCCTATGACAGAGTCCAGGCAGCTCCAAACCATCAAATGGAGACCAAGAATGGCTCTACAAAACTTTCCAGATAGAATCCTTTCCAGAGACTGTGAAAGTCTGAAGGAATAAATAATATAATTGGCAGAGCCTGATGGTTTGCCTGTGGTAGGCAGCCAACGAATCCTTAATGATGGGTTATGCAAGCTAAAATTGTGAATGTCTCTATTATTATCTTCTGGTGAAGAATGCACAGTATTTTCCTAAGATCCTGGGTTTAACGGTTAGCTGGGAACTCGAACCACTGAGAAGCAAAACAAATTCAACTTGAAGGAGTGATGGAACCTGAGCTATCAGTCAGGACATGCGCATCCTCTGAGTCAGGCAGAGCTGAGGAGACATTCATAAGCAGTAATAGGGCCCAGTGTCTCCGAGGAAGGGTGCTGAGTCAGCACCTCTCCTGTTAGTCTCTCTTGTGTGACCTCTCTCCTTCAAATCAGAAAGCTTGGAAACATACAAAAGACAAGAGATTCCTGTTGCTTTATCTCATAAATCCCAACTATTTTTAAACAAGGATCACTATTGAGCAGTATTAAATGAATTATTTTGTTCTGTTTCAGGCTTTGACTTTTGAAACAAGGTCATGCTGTGTAGCCCAGAATAGCTTCAAACTCTCAGACCTACTGTTCAGCCTCAGTTTTAAGATCGCAGGTGGGCACCCCTCATTGCCTGGCAGAACACTGTTTATTTTCACTTTCTTCTGGGGGACAGTGAACAGGGTAGCAGTGACCAGCAATGAATCCCTGATAGAAGATAAGACTGGCTGAGGGGATTCCATTTAGATGTAGAAAATATTCTAGATAGTCTGTAAGTGGTACCCAAGGGCTTTCCTATGCTAAGTAGATATATCTAGGCAAGGCATCCAGAAGCATGCCGGGTTTTGCTATGTGGGGGAGGGTAAGGCCATTCCATCCAATGGGTCTCCCCATACAAGAAGATACAAGGCCACCTGGGTACTTGAGCATTGACTTTCTCTCAAAAGCACTCGCAGGGTGACTGTGTCTGTCATCTCTGATTCTGTTTGAAAATCTTTCTAGTTGGCCTTATCTTCAGCTCTCCCCTAGGAGTCCTGTTAGCCTATGTGACAGAACGTTCAGGAGAACAAAGGCACACTACTTCACAAGTCAGGTTTTGCTGACTACATACATTGTCTGAAGAGAATATGCTAAGGAAATCACATTTATCTGAAAATTTAATAAATTTTTTTAAAACTAAATAATTTATCAAATTGGAGACCACCCTAAAAATCTAGGATGTGGTGGAATTTAGGTAGTACTGTGTCTTGCTTTTGTAAGGCTGCATTAACCCTTCCCATGCCATGCCCACTGAGGATTCCCTTGCCTAGAAAAGGAGCAGGAAGCCGAAAAGATGATCAAGAATGTGTTCTAGTAGCCATAGTCTATATAGATTGCCTGTCACTGTGCGTGTCTGTATTAATAGAGTTATCGTAGATCTGAATGCCCATAATGATTAATCTTTTATGTGTAGTGCTTTCTCTCTCTCTCTCTCTCTCTCTCTCTCTCTCTCTGCGCGCGCGCGCGCGCGCGCGCGCGCACACACACACACACACACACACACACACACACACACACACACACACACAGGGTGTATGTCACATACACTAACTCCAGGTACCAGGGAGACTTGTATATTGGGGCTTTGGCAGTACTATTTCCTTAATGGATTCAGTTAATATTTTCAAGGAATCAAAATCATTTCAGAAGAAACCAAGTGAGTAGACATTCATGCTTCCCTTTCTCATCCTTTCCCTACGAGAAGCAAGACAAATCATCATTTAAATGTTGAGTAAATTTCAACAAAGTCAATTCACTGTAGGCTTCTGAGGGTGGCAGGACACCAAAGAGTCCAGGTAGCCATAGGATCTAAGCACACAAAACCTCAGTAAAGGCCTGTAGGTGATTTTAGGACCATGAGATCATTACCAGATTTGGTTTTCTACTTCCTGTTCGGTGTAGCAAAAGCCTGTGTGGCCCCATTGCCTAAGGAAGATTTTATTCTCCATAAAAGACAAATATTCACTTCTCCTCACTAGTCACTAGTTAGTTTGGACATTCACAGAGTAAAGAAAGGGTGCCAAAATGCCCCCGGATGAAAATGAGAAAAGCAGAGAACTGGGTAGGAGGAAGTCAGTCCCTGCTCGGGGATGCTGGGATCTCAATAGTTTGCTGATAAGGAGCTCAGTTAATTTCCAACTATGGCTGCAAAATCATGGCACATGGAAGTGCCAAAGGTCCTTGGAAGTAGTTAGAGGCCCTTGAGAGAGAGCTGAGAGGCCTCTGAAGAAAACCCAACCTTGTCTTGCTGTTGCAAGTAATCCTCCCTTTGTTCTCCAAAGTAGAATCTTACTATAATTTTCACTTTTGTCAGAATCTAGGCTCTTGCCTACACATTATTTTCCTCATGCAACAGAGCAATAAACCAAATAGGTGTTCACATGCTTCTGGCTCCGGATAAACAAGGCTGAGCAGCTCTGGCCTCTTTTGATGACTAAAATGGCAGCGGTTACACCCCAGAGGGCAACCTACCCTGTTTGCTGCTCTCTACTAGGACCAATCTGTCTGCCCTGAATTGTTGTTGTTGTTGCTGCTGCTGCTGCTACTGTTGTTGTTTTCCTTATTCTGCAGCTGAACTCTTTATCAGCCAAGAAGAAGGACCAAATGGGATTTTCCAGTATTGGAATACTTGCAGGGCTCCAGGGCCCAAGGGCCAGAAGAAGATAAGGTTAGAGTCTGAAGCAAGGGTTTTTTAAACTAAGTTGTCACTGAAGATTCATGGTCTCGGTATCTGTAGTAGCCTCTGGCTAAACCCAAAAGAAGGATTACTGGGTGCCAACCCAGCCAGGTGGCAACTGTGACAGCTAGTTTTCCATGGGTGGAGTGAGATAGGATCTCATCAAGAACACCAACCAGCTTAGGATTTTCCCTAAAACTCTTCCCAGTTTACTGCCCTCTCCTCCCCTTCCCTTCCTGCTGTTTCATTGCTCAATAGACTGCTTAGTAAATGGCCAAATAGTTATGAGGGGGTTGGCTTGGAAGCAGATAACAGGAGATCTTAACTGAATAATAGTCTTATAGCTTAACACCATAATCAGGCAACAACACAGAGATGCTTAAAAACAACGTGGCTTGGGAGAGGAAACATTTGATTAAGACACTCCCCACTTGTAGCCACTGTGTGCCCAGGTTTCTTATGCTTCTGTCTGAGATGAGAAGGGATTGGACCAAATGCCCTGCTTTACTTTTGTCCATCTGACTGCTCTCAAACATTGCTTATTTATATTTTAAGTTAGAAAGACACAAAATAATGAATAATCAGTTTAGATGTTTCCTCATCCATTTTGGAAAAACTCCAACTCAAGCTTCCACTCATTCCATACTTTACAACAAGCTTGAAGAGTGGCCACAGTAACCCACCATTTGCGGCAGTTTCGAGACATCCGTAAATATCCTTTGGTTAAAATCCCTATTCCCTAAACGCATTGTCCTCACGGAAGCAGTGATTCTGCTCGGGGACATGTTCAGCATCACCGTGAGGGACCAGGTACCTCGTGTCTGCATTTTGAGTTCTTGCATCATACCTGCTGTAGCAACAGAGCCCACTCCAAATACTCAGCCCACATAATTTTCCCCAAACAGTCCTAATTGCCAACCCTGTGTGGGAAATTGAGGGCCTCTGGCAAACAAGCTTGAACACTCCTGACATTTGGTGCAAGATTTGCACAACAACAGCAACTGTCTCCACACATGCAGGTAGACAAGCACATTCATTCTGAGACAACCCTCACACCATCAGGGATGTGCAGATGGAGCTGACTGATTTCAGTAGAAAGTTTTCCTCTTTATCAAGAGGAAACATGCATAAGGGACATCATCATAGGGAGAGATGCTGTCACTTACAAGATTGGAGTTAGTTTTCCCGTTTGCCCCTGCCCTTCCCATGTTAACACAGTGTCTAAGTCATCACAGCGGTGAGAGGTGGCTGTACCTTACTCTCTCTGGTTCTGTTACAAAAGGCCATAGTTTGCATTTTGGCTGTCTGACCAAATCTCAGCCAGAATTAAATTGCTGTATTTAGTTTTCAGCCCTTCAAATGTGGGGGAGCAACACAGACAGCCAGGTCAGAAAGGGTTAATTTTTGTTGATGGTGATGATGGTTGGGTTTTTCTCTCCTTTCAAGGTGACAGAAGATCTAAAGGGAGAGCAGAAAGATGTTTCTTAACTGATCCACTTAAGGTCACTGCAAAAAAGCAGGAGAAGTCCAGAAGGTCCTGGGGCATTAGGCTCACACTAACACTCTGAATCATTCATTTCTCATCATTTTTTTTCCTCTGCTGAGTCTTGTTTTATCCTGTGATCCATTTATCCATTTTGGTATTTTTAAGTCTTTCTGATTGTATTTTGAGGAACTTTTAGGCTGAGAATAAAATCTACTATTGGGACAGACCTGTGCTCTGCAGAGGCATCAGGTGACCCAGACAACGGGTGGCAGAATATCTGGGTTCCTCTAGAGACACCCCCAATCCCTGGGTGAGCTTTGGAACCTAACAACTGATTGTTATCCTTATCACCATCCTCTGGGACATGGGGATGATGCAGTCAGACAGAGACTTGCTACTTCTTGGCTCTGTTTCTCCCCATGGCAACCATTTAGCCTGCCTGGAAGTGGCCTGCTGCCTTAGGTAGGGGACAGAGACACTCATAGACCAAGGAAGTGGTCAAACCGATCACTAATTTTTCTCCATGCTACATCAAATTCCCTAACACACACAACTAGAAACTCAGCTCCTGGGTGTCTTAGTACCCACAAAGTCACTTTCCTGTTATAATTGCCTTCGGTATCCAGATTCTTCTACAAACCAACTCCACCTCAACTCTTTCCTCTTTCTTCCCTCCTCCCTAAAATCTCAGCATCCCATCCCCACCTTGCACAACACAACACAGACCAGATCAGCTGGTCACTATAGAGATTTGTATATATTAAAACAAACCTACTTTTTGGAGAATTTTTTGTATATTCTTTTTCTATTTGTTTTCTACAGATTGAGGAGAGAGCTGGCAAACTGTGAATCTAATTTTATCTTGATGCCAGCAGATATATTTTGGCTTCCCAGTCTGAATCTGTGTTACTAGGGACGGCATATCGCCCTCTGATCAGTATTGCATCTCCAGTCTACAAAGTTACTTTGGCCCAATCTTACATTCTTTCTTCCACAAATCCCCAAATTTCTTTGTTATTATTTATACAGAGAAATATTTATAGTCCTGGATATCACAAGTTTAATGTTAATTTAACTTTTAATAATGTTACACATTTATATCTATTCTTCAAAAATCATAAAGACTCAGAGTAGGCTGATATAGTCTCTTTGGTATCTGCAATTTTTTCAGACAGATATTTTCTTATGATATTTTCTATACAACCACATAGATAGAAGTATAGCTAATTAGAGCACATGTTTCTATAGCAATTTGGGGTATCAACTGTTTTCTGAGCATACAGACACATTTGAGAAATTTTGGAACTCAGTCCTTAATGATGCAATTCGACCAAACTCAGAACAAGGAATTGCTTAAGCCCCTTAGGTAGTTAGGGTATATGCATCTGAACAGTTAATCCTTCAACATCAAGGAATGGTGCTGACTGCTTTTTTCCAACACCAGTCCTTGTTTTCCCAACTGACCTTCCTAATTTTTCTGTCTCATAAAATGAATAAAGGCTGGTGCTAATAGCAGGACTGCTTCTCTATCAGAATCTCCATGCATTACTAGATGTTTATGTGAAAATTGGCCTAATAAAATGTAGAGTAGCAACAGCTGAGGATGGCTGGTAAGGAAAGAATTCAGGTCAGTTTTGGTGCAGTTATGTCTTGCCAAGAAAAAATGATAGCAAAACCTCACATTGTTATATGAATTGAACATATATTTTTAAGAAGAAATTAAAGACAACATATTTTTAGTACCCATTCAGAATCCATGCTGTATCACTGGGGCGCTGGAGCTGGGAGTTAGAATCATACTGGGATTATTTAGAATTAAACCCCAATAGTTTATCCTCAGGTAGGCAACAGACTGATGTGACCTTCCCACAAAGTAAACCAGTAGTCACGGAAAACACAAGGTGTCTTTTCTCCACCAAACACACTCTCTGCAATGGTGGGGAGACTGGTATTTTACTGTGCTTGAAAGAATAAATAGCCTGTTATATAGATGACATATTAGGATGTATTCAAGCCTGCTCCTCATTAAGCGAACAGATTAGATGTGCCATCAACTGGCTAAGATTGTATCTGTTTTCACAGCTAGCTATCAGAGCATGACTTTCTTGTGTGTATACGTTGATACTTGGTTCACGCATGAAGACAGTGCCTATGCACTTTGTGTAGCTATAATGTAGGTATTTGTGTGTAATTTCAGTGAAGCAGTGTATTGATGTAATTTAATTTAACTGTTTTTCTTGGCTGTTTATCTAAATGCAATAGATATGACCATGACCATTTGGAAACCTTTCTTTGCAGTCTTAGGTATCAACTAAGAGTTATTTCTCAATGTGATCTGAGTGAAGAGCTTACCTATGAAACCTCTGTACTGATGACTGTTTGCAAATCTCTAGTCTAGCACCTTTGTAAATACAGCCCTGAGCTGGGATGGGGTTGAATGTGTTTCCTGTTACTCAGTGAAGTGTCATCTTATGCCTGCATCATTCCTATTCAATGTACGTGTGGAACTTGTGGTTACCAAGTCTGAGGGAGGTTCAGAATGAAGATGCTCATCTCTCCTCCCTCACAGTGGACTGGGCTTAAAAAATGTCCATTTCCTCCTCATACTCAAATCATGTCTTTGGGGAAGTGTCAACTTCTCAGGTTGTCATATCTTCACCATGATGACCATGGCCTAAGATTATAAAGAACTTTGCTACCCTTAACTTTCTGAGTTAGAGTACAAGAATGCATTTACTGATTAGCAACCATGCAGGTGAGACACCCCCTCCTGAAAGCACAGTCTGGCAGCAAATTGCACACTTGTGAGAGAATGACAGAGTACTAGAAGCACACCGAGACCTGGAGCCAGCAACAGCCAGGGGCCAGCAATGGTCAAGGACCAGCAAAGGCCAACGGCCAACCTTGGCACCGGAGGAGGACCAACCTCTGATGCACTGATCCTGAGTATGTGACAGGAGGCTGGTCTCCTCTACCCAGTAATGCTCTGTTTGCGTGAATGAGATTAACAATGGCAATTAGATGTGATCTCCCAAACCACATTCTCACTAATTACCATACTGGGAGCTTTGTAGTTCCTATAAGCCCTTTCTTCCCCACAAAGAAGAAACAACATTGTGCTGGAGAGTACCCCTCCCTTTTCTCACAGATCATGGAGATGTGAAGCAAGCACACTCATTTTCAGGGGCTTCTCCAGATGTGTGGAGTGAGGGGATGTGGTGGCTGTATCCTTCAAATTATGAATGAAAACAAAGTACAGAAAGGAAAGGAGACTTTAGGCAGGATTATTTTTGAATGAAAGATAAGACTAATGGTTTCTCTCCCATTCCCAGTCCCCATTGGTCTGATGTCATGTAGCATAGTACATCTATAGCACATGGTATTTAAAGACTAATGAATGCAAAGAGACTAATTTGGGGGCTGTTTCTTATATATGGTACTAGGAAATGCCTTGTTGGCAAAGCACACCTTGGGTAGTTGAGATCTCCTATGTTTGTATTTAGCTTTTCTTGTGACTGTAACATTTCATGTGTAAAATAACTGGATATTCTTCATATGATGGAAATAACCTGTGAATTCAATCTTTCATCGAGTGTTTTAACTCCCGTGTACATATATATCTCATCAATAAATGTGGATTCCAATTTCTCTTTGTAGTCGCCTGTTCTTCACTTCTCATTGTAGTTTATTAGTTACAGAATGTTAGTTATATCTCTAGTGGTATTTGTAGAAGAAATTATGGACTGACGTCTATGATATTTCAAATAAATATTTTCTGGGAAACCTCTATGTACAGTAAAGTCATGGTAAAGCACAGCTAGTGGATTGTGGGTTATGGTGGTTCCTCAGTGAACCAGCCACACTAGGGAGGCTTCCAAAACTCCTATTCACTTCTTATCTATGTGGCATATTAATCCCTATCTAGCTCCTTTCTGTCCTCATCCAGGGGGTCTTACTTGGTCCACACCAGGGAGCATCTCTCAAACAACCTGACATGAACATTTTGTGAGAAAATGAGGTTGGTTTGGGGTCATTTTCTAGGAGGTTGAAATGTCTGAGTTTAGGTGGCCATGGTCCACAAGGGCCTCATGATGTCATAGCAGGCCGGTAACATCACATGGATGAAATGCATACAAGAGTGACCAGTGTGGTGGTTAGAAGAGGACAAACATGAGATCTCACTCACTCCCTAGTAGACACTAATCTCCTCTGAGTTAAGACAGCCTGAATGACCTAGTCATCTTCACTATATTCTACCTCTTAAAGGTCCCAAACCTCTCAACATTTGTACACTTAGGACCAAGTCTTTAGTATATTAACCTTTGTGGATAGGAGGGATCCACATACAAACCACCACAGATAATATGATGGAGACAGTCTCTATGTTTGCCAATATGTGAAAAGAAACACAGCAGAACCTGTACTCACCCTCAGCACTCCCTCCTGAATGCTAGTTACCTCAATTCTGCTCGTGGTTCAGTGGCCAAAGCATTGCTCTGCCTAACTTCAAGGTGGCAAGGAAGTGCAACTTCATCAAGTATATGACAAGAAAAGGGAAATGAAAATTTCCCTTGAATTTCTTAAACAGTTCATAAAAAACAGTTAAAAAGTTTCTTAGTATTCCAACAAAGCATTTTTTGAGCCTTGCAAGAGGAATAGAACAATTATACCTGAGGAACTTCATGCCAAACATTAAAAGGTCATGTTAGATTAAGTTCATAGCCTTCAATGAGATGATCCCCATAAACATGTTGAGATGCTTACACAATGAAAGTCCACCCAGATTGTAACAGGCTCACATTTCTCAGTGCAGCACACCCACTGATAAATGGGATGGATTAGTTCCTTTCCATTCTTGGGAGAGGGAAGAAACACATCTGATATCGAATAAGCAACATCCATAGAGGTGACACAGCATATCTAATGTCACAATTGACAAAAATTTGCTTAAATTGTTGGTGAGAATGAACACTTCGTTTGATGCTTACTTCCTTTGGAGTTAAGTCTGCATCTCATCCACATTTTAAAAATGGCACCAAAATCTCAATTTCAGAAAACATGCTGTTTAGTACATTTCTGCGTTGCCATTTTTCTTTTAAGATGGCAACAGCGGAAACCAGAGTAAAAGTGGATATTCCAACATTTAGAATGGGTACAAATAAGCCAACGTCAGGTGGTCCTCCCATGGATGGCACAGACTAGGAGAGACTTGAGTGGGGCCAAGAATCCACTACTCCTGGGTCATAGGTGAGAACCTATCCACTTGTGTGGACCAAGTGTTGCTTTGCTGATGATGAAGAAGCAAGGAAAGATGAAGAAAGTCTACTTTTGAGTGAGTATAGAAGGACCAATGGTAGACCGGAAGTTAGGACTCTGAAGAGTTCTGTAAACATCACTGTTAGTTTCTGTTCCTGGAGGAAATATCCTTTAGAAATCCACTTACAGAGAGCAAAGGTTGCTTTGGCTCTGTTTGAGGCCAAGGCTTATTGATGCTTTGGCTTTGTGACCTGTAGCAGTGAAGCACCACAGGATAGGAAGCACATGATGGAGCTAAAGCTTCAGACTTCCTAACTAGGCTGAGAGGGAGAGAGAGAGGAAGGGGAAGGGGAAGGCTGCCACATCCACCTTCAGGGGCATACCCCAGAGACCAAAGGGCTCTTAGCAGTTCCATGCCTCAAAGTTTCCACTGGTTCCCATTAATTCCAAGCCTTGACTACATGGGCCTTTAGGGGACATTCCAAATCCAAACTTCAATAGGTCAAGTCTTTGGCATGCATGTAACACCTGGTTTATGTTAGACACTCTCCCAGCTTTTAACATTGAAATTTAAATGCTTTCAGCTAGGTAAACTAAGGCAACTGTGTGTGTGTGTGTGTGTGTGTGTGTGTGTGTGTGTGTGTGTGTAACTTCACATTACAATAGGATAAATGTCCCCTAAATCTGAGCCATAATGCTACATGGAATGCAAACCTATACAACCCCTTCTTGCCCTGTATCCTCCCTGACCCATGCTCCATGTTTTAATCAATAATTTTGGGTTAGGGTAAAATACTTGCACATAGGCATGAAGACCTGAGCTTGCATCCTCAGCACCTTCATAAAAAAAATGAAGCATAATCTCATATACTTGGAATTCCAGTTCTGGGGCTGTAAATACAGGAAGATGCCTGGCAGTCATTTGCAAACCAATGTAACCGAATTAGTGAGCTTCAGATTCAGTGAGTGATGCAAGAAACTGTCTCAAAGAGTAAGGAAGAGAACCACTAAAAAATGAAATTTGATATTGACCTCTGGCCATGTGCACATGAGAGGGGGCAAGGAGGAAAGGGGGAGAAGAGGGAGGGGAGAGGAGACAGGGAGAGAGAGGGGGAGGAGAGAACTAGGAGAGGGAGAGAAAGAGAGAGAGAGAAAGAGAGAGAGAGAGAGAGAGAGAGAGAGAGAGAGAGAGCGCTTATAGCTTCATGACTGGGAAAGGAGGGAGAAAAGCATACCCTAGTGACCAAAGGAATCCAAAACACATGTAGTCACATTTCCCCTCTGCTCAGCAGTGTTTCTCAGTCCATTCATGTTGTTTCAAATAGCTGGCACTTGTAATGTGATAGCATGGCAATATGATGACATGTGACTATGCTGCAGTTTGCTACTTGATTTCCTGTCAGTGAACACTTGCCTCATTTCTAGGTGCTTCTTCATGGCAAGTGAAACTGATGTGAACATCTGCATATTTCCTGTGTGTGTCCCAAGGACAGAGTGGGTATACTTTGAGACCTAGAAATGATGATGATGATGGTGGTGGTAGTGGTGGTGGTGGTGGTGGTGATGCATATGTGTGCGTAGCTGTAGGATCTAAACACTGCTGCCTATTTTAGGGAGTTGGAATCTCAGCAGAGACACTGAGGTGTGCAAAGACATTAACAGGAGGGGAGTTAAGTTTAAAAGTGAAGGTCCTCTTTCCTCAGACTGCTCAGGAGCATAGATGAGATGTATTAAAGATTGTGTGAGCCTGGCTCCTCCTTGTTCTCATCCTATTCATAAAACTCTGTCTCTGTCTCTGTCTCTGTCTCTGTCTCTCTGTCTCTCTCTGGTCTGTCTCTCCCTCTCTCCCTCTCTCCCTCTCTCCCTCTCTCTCTCTAATTCTTTCTTTCCCTCAGATATGATAGTAACTTGACAGGTCCCTCTTAATCCTTGATCCATTGAGCTATACTGTGTGAGGCCTCATGGGCTCTACCCATTAGCAGCAGGCTGTTTGCTGTCATATGAGTTGACATTTACTAAAGGAAGTCACAAAAGATTCTCCTCAAGAGTCACCCATAGCTCCTTCAGCTACACTCCAACAAAGTACTATAAACTAGGCATTTTAGAAACTATATAATATTATTTCTTATCTTTCTAGACACTGGATGTTCAGCATAGTTTGGGGGAGAACCACTGTCAGGCTTGAAATCTGTTGTCTTCTTTTGTGTCTTTACATAAGACAGAGGGCAAAAGAGGAGAATAGGGATGGTAAGCCATGAAGGAGAGTGGCCTTGAAGAGGATGCACTGTGGAGTGGCTGCCCCTGAAGCATGAACTTGTAGGTGGAAGTGATGTGAAGAGGAAGTGAGGTTCTGCACACTGAAGAGCAGAGCCACCTAGGATGATGTTCAGCAGGCCCAGGGGAGCTTTGAGAAAGTCTCGTCAAATTTCTCAGCCCTGGCAAGAAGGCCAGGAAGCTGTGCTACCCACAGAGTTGACGTGTGTCAATCAAGAATAGAAGACTGGGGAGTCCATGACAAAAATGAAAGTTCTTCTAGCCTTATAGTTTATTTCTGATAGTTTTTAAAACATAATTTACATGAATTGGTGTTTTGCTAGCATGTATATCTGTGTGAGGGTGTTACAGACAGTTACTCACATCATGGGTGCTGATAATTGAACCTGGGTCCTCTGGAAGAGGAGTAAATGTTATCTGCTGAGCCATCTCTCCAGCTCCTCCCTTCCTGGTAGTTTTTAAAGTTTGGTAAATTCATTCTCTCACTGAGGCAGTGAGAAGTCATGGTTTCCCAGGCATTATAAGGAAAACAGCTTAAGTCAGGATTAAGGTCTGTGAAGTTTGTCCAAACAACGTGAAAATGACAGAGACATTCATACTGAGACACACACACATTAGAAAGCAGAATGATGTATTCCACGGAGCAGACAGGTAAAATGCTTTCCACTGCACTCCCTTCCCCCTCGCTATTCTGTTGTTTAGGGTAACAAGACTGTAGGTTTCCAACTATCGTCTGGTGTGTGTGTGTGTGTGTGTGTGTAAGCTTGTAGTTTCTAGTGACAGGAGAATGCAAATATGTAGTTGCCCTCATTGGTTGCAAAACCGAATCTGCTGTGCTTTTCCATGGCACCAGCTCACAGAGGGAGCCTCCATAGTTTCCCACTGGCCTCCAGTTAAACAATTCTTATTTTTTGGAACATAGATTTCCTTCTTCACCTGATACCAGACCTTCTTTTCTCAGAGAGGGAGACAGAGGTCATACCTCACTGTGAGGTGATAAAGGACCTGGAGGGAGATGGAGTATCTCAAGACTAGCTTGTGTCTTTGCAGATGAGGATGCCAACATCTTCACTGAAGTGAGCTAGTGGCAATGGGGAGATTAGTCAAGGTTAAATCTTGCTTCTTTTCACTGTTGTGGGGTCATTGAGTGTTTACTTAGTCTTGCTTTATTCCTCCATAGAATGGAACTTTATCAATGTATATGACCTTAATGGTGTGTGTGTGTGTGTGTGTGTGTGTGTGTGTGTGTGTGTGTGTGTGTGTGTGTGTTCATGTGTCTGGGAGGAGACACATGAATATACATTCACATGTATGCATAAACACATGTAAGCTGAAAGTCTGTTTTGGGCATCTATGCTCAGGAGACATCCACCTTATTTCTTGAGGAAGAATCTCACTGGAATTTAGGGTTTGCCAGTTAGGCCTAGGTGGCTGGCCAGTGAGCCCATCCTCCTGTCTCTCTTCCCAATCTGGGATTATAAACACACAGCACCATGCCTAGTGTTTCATGTGGGTGGCAGGATTGAACTGAGTTCATCAAGTTTATAAGGCAAGCACTCTGCCAACTCAGCTATTCTTATAGTCTTGTAGAGGAGTTGATGGCAGATATCCTTAAAGCACATTACATGGAGCATAGCAGGGATTCAATCAATGACAGCTATCATCGTCATCATCATCATCATCATCATCATCATCACCACCACCACCTTCATCATCATCATCAGCAGCAGCAGCAGCAGCAGCAATATTGTGACCATCAAAACCACTTTGTGCTATCACTCCCAACCTCTTAGTGGATAAGCTGGAATAAACCACCTCCTTTTTCCGGTTTGGCCTTTTCCCATCTGTATCACACAAGCATTACTGTATAGTCTACATCTCAGCAGCCCTCCCCCAAAGCTTAGTTTTGAGGCCAGACTTTGACCTCTCCTGAACTAGTCCTGAACTATTAAAGGGCATCCTTTACTCTAAGGAAGTTTCATGGCCAGCCTGAGGTCACTCAGGATGCCTCTATTGCGTGGTGTGTCTTTGTGCTCAGCAAGAAGGGACAGGATTTCTTCAGGGAAAAGCAGTAAGTCTTATCCTGGCCAAAAGGTTGCATAATGGGATGGGATTGTGAACTTCCCACCCTCCAAATGAAATAGGGATTTTGAGAAATGAAGCAATTTTTTTCTTTACTGGAGAGTCCCTTGGGGAGTTCCCAACTCAAAGTGTTTTGTCCTCCTCGAGACAAATGTCATGAGAAAAACCATTTCTGTGGAATGTGCCCAACCCAGAAGAACCATTCAAAACACTTTGTCTGAGTCTTTTTCCAGTAGCTCTCTTTCTCGCATTCTTTTCTCCTCAGTATCATGTTCACACACAGATGATGCTCACACTTCTCTTCTAAAAGTTCCAAAAAGCAGAATTTGTAAGAAACTTGAGAGAACATCTTGGTCGTGGAGTTCATTGATTGCTTCCGTCTGTCTCTTTGGTTCTCAACAGTGTCTAGATCCCATCAAAATCTTAGTCTGCTGGGTTAATGAATATGTTATTCTTAGTGATTTTCATTTGTATTATTATTTTTTATTTAAATGTATATATACGTGTGTGTGTGTGTGTGTGTGTGTGTGTGTGTGTGTGTGTGTGTGTGTGTGAAAGTATGCCATGTGTAGCATGTCTCCAGAGGCCAGAACAAGGCATGGGAGAGTTCTCTAGTTGAGATCCATGATTTCTTTGGCATACATTTCTTCTCTTGGAGGGGGAGGCAGGATGTATGTGAGTATGTGTGAGTGTGCGTGTGTGTATGTACCCTCAGCTGTGTATGGGGATATACAAGTGTGTATATGCATGTATGAATGTATATCTGTGCATGTCTATATGGAGGGAAGCTATTGTCTACCTTATTTGGAGGCAAGGTCTCTCACTGGGACCTGGGAATCTCTAGTTCACCTGGGCTGGCTGCCCATGAGCCCCAGAGATCCAACAATCTCTGCTTCCCCAGTGCTTAGATTATAAGTGCACATTATCATACCCAGCTTTTTATATAGGGGCTGTGGATCAAAGCCAGGCCCTCACTAAGTACTATGCTGACTGAGCCATCTCTTGACCCCAGAATTACATATCTTAACATGTTCTTTGGTATTATAGATTTTATTTTTATTTTATGTGTATGAGGACTATCTGAATATATGTGTATACAACACCTATGGGGGCCAGAAAAAGGCATGGGATACCCTGAAACTGGAGTTACAGTCAATTGTGAGGTACCATGTGGGTGCTGAGGACTGATTCTTAGTCCTTTAGAAAAGCAACATGTGTCCTTAACCACTGTGCCATTGCTATTAATATATTTGAATGAAAGGCCCTCATGTGCTAGTAGCTGCAGTCTTTAAAAACATGTTTCTTCCCACTACTGGACAATGAGCAGAGTAAAAGAGACTTTGAAGCACTCAGTTCTAAATGGGATGCCTTCATCAAAGCCATTCTTGCAAGGATCACAGATTAATTAAGAAGAAGAAGCAAAAAAGATTATATGGTCTCAGGGCAGTGGATGAGTCCGACACAACACATGAACATGCAGGCACTATGGTGACAGGGCCTGAACAGTTCAAGTCAGATGGGGTCCCAGAGCTTAGAGGGAGAAGTGGACATGGGTTCCCACTCTTAACCAAGCAGACATTTGCAATGCTAGCAGATGGGAAATCAGGCTTTTGTTGTTGTTGTTTTACTTTTGGTTTTGTTTTGTTTATTTTATCACTGGGTATATCACAGACTACATGGCAGCGCCCCTGCTCAGCAGGAGGTGAGCAACAGAAAGTGAATTCCATAAGTTTTTTCTGTGGATTTTTGTTGAGACTTTTTTTTGTCTTTTTGGGTTTTGTTGGTTTGTTTTTCACTTGTTTGTTTTTGAGAGTGAGAGATAGAGAGAGAGAGAGAGAGAGAGAGAGAGAGAGAGAGAGAGAGAGGAAGAAGAAGAGGAGGAGGAAGAGGAGGAGAAGAAGAAGAGGAGGAGGAGGAGGGGAGGAGAGGAAAGGAGAGGAGAGAAAAGAGAAGAGAAGAGAAGAGAAGAGAAGAGAAGAGAAGAGAAGAGAAGAGAAGAGAAGAGCAGAGGAAATGGGGTGTGTGGTATGTAGGGAAGTGGGAGGAGGACTTGAGAAGAGTTAGGGGAGGGGAAAACTTTAGCAAAATATCCTGTATAAAAAACAGGTTTTGTTTCAGCTTAGATTTCTTTTTCTCTGCAGTCAGCTCATAAGAAAACAACATAAGAGACTTCCTGTGCACTGGTAACAAATGAGGCCTAAGAAGATAATATGTTTGGTAGACGTAAAGACTGTTTTGCCAGACAGACCCAGGGGAAGGTAGGAGATAGCCTATGCTAAAATGATGAGATCTGCAGGTGTTTACCAAAGCTACCAGAAGTTTCAGAATCACATGAACAAAAAAATGTTTATCAATTTCAAATTAAAAATAAGATTATTTTTTAAAAGTTAATCTGGATGTGGTGTTTTACACTTTTAATCCAAACATCCAGGAGGCAGGAGAAAGTGGATCTATCTCTGCCAGTTCAAAGCTAGCCTGGTCTACATAACGAATTCCAAGCCAGACAATGCTACACAGTGAGACCATGTCTCAAAACAACAATAAATAACAGAATTCATAAACAAAAGCAACAACCCCTTCCAAAAAAGCAACAAAACAAAACAATTAAAAATCAGTTTTTTATAAAAAAAAACTAAAATGACAGATTGGTTGACTTCTGTAATTGCCACAGTCTAATGATAAAATTTCATTTCTTATTCCTCAGGATTGCCATTCTCTGAAGAGAACAGACAGAGCATGCTCATGTAGAGCATTTACTGAGCATTTTATATACAGTAGTCTGAATATAAACACACACATAGAGAGATACATGAATTATTGGTGGTAGGTAGCAGATGATAGAAATAGATGAGATAGATACAAATAAATGATAGAGATTATAGATAGAAATATATGATAAATAAGAGAGGATAGAAGATACATAGGCAGATAGATGAGAGGCAGACAACTGTCCATTAATTTAATTTTTAAACACTCAATGCCTAGGGACCTTCCTAAAAATCCCCAGGAGAAAACATTAAGATATCCTCAGGTGCAATGTCACAAGGTGATGACCAGAGTCTTCTACTGGGAAATCTGGAGTCCGAGAGGCAGATTAACTTTGCGGGATGCAGCCACCACAGCTTCCATCCACCAGATCTGCTCCACAGAATCTCAACATGGCCTCCCAGATGACTTTACTACCTACTCTTTCCTTTTGCTAAAGATTCCAAGTCCCAAGAAGAGGATGAATTGAATTCCTCCCTGACTCCACACCCCATCATCTCTGCTTCCTGGGTGCCTCTGACCCAGAAGCACCTGCAGGTTCCACTGGAACACAAGACAGTCCTTTAAAAGCAAAAACCCCACAATGAAAGGTTTATCTTCTATTTCACATGTACACATACATGCCTGCGTGAGTCTGTGTGATCACACACGTGCAGTGCCCACAGAGGTGAGAAGAGCATGTTGGATCCTCTGGAACTGCAGTTACAGGTGGTTGTCTGGAGTGGGTCCTGGGAACTGAACCCAGGTCCTCTGGAAGAGCAGCAAGTGTTCCAGCTGCTGAGCCATCTCTCTAGCCCCAAAGCTGTCTTAGAGGTCCTCACTCAACCCACACCTTAAGTTGTAGCTTCCCACACTGACCTCAGACAGCTTCCTCTGCTGTGCGATCCTTACCTTCCAAGTTCTGCTCCCGTCTTCCTCTCCTGGAGTCCCTTTTCCCAATGTCTTTGCACTTGTGCGATTGCATTCTTTTGACACGTTGCCATGATTGGCATTTCCTTTAGGAAAATAAATGAGTGTATAGAAATGAGTGTAGTTTAACTGAAAGTCTAAGACAGGGGACTGGGAAGGCAGTTTAGTTGGTAGAGTATTTGCCTAGCCTGAAGAAAGCCTGGGTTCAGTAGATCCTCAGCACCACATGAAAGCGGGCTGTGTGGCACATATTGGAATCCCAGCACTTGGGAGGTGGAGTCAGGAGGATTAGAGGTTCAAGCTCATCTTTGGTTAAATAGCCACTCTAGGCTACATGAGACCTTGGCTTAATAGGGTGGAGTAGGAGAGGAGAGGAGAGGAGAGGAGAGGAGAGGAGAGGAGAGGAGAGGAGAGGAGAGGAGAGGAGAGGAGAGGAGGCAGGGAGAAAAGAAGAAAGTGAAGGGAAAGAAAAGGAGAGAAGAAAAATCATCACGGCTGAACCACTCACTCCCTCCGTAATGGGAGCACTAGCACATTCTCCTTCCTAATAGCTCTAGGCCAGGGTGAGCTGCCTCTTTCCTAGAAGAAGCACATGCATGTTATCGCTCCACTAGCTAGGTCCATCTTGACATCTCGGTGACACCATGCTAACTAACCTGCAGAATATATCCTAGTTTAGTTCTAGGTTATAACTTAGTTTGGAAACAACCAGACATTCAGGTAGCCTGGAAGATCCCTAAAACATAGCCATGGAACTTGTTTTTCTTTTCCTGCTATCTAGAGTGTCTCTGGCTGTCATTCACTTGTGTACTTATTTAACCTAAATGAATAAGCATCAATGTGACAGGCATCTCTAGGTATGGGGTCGTTGCAAAGAGTGTGAGGCTAACTAATAGTGGAATGCTCATCTACTAGCTGATTGAAAGCTTTATGTAATACTTATAAATGTGTGATAAAGGAAGGGGAGCAAGTTCCTTACACCAAAGTCGCACAAGCTTGTGTGTGTGTGTGTGTGTGTGTGTGTGTGTGTGTGTCCATGCACTCACATATATGTTTGCCATGTAGTGTATGTCTTTGTGTATGTCTGAGAGCTTAGGCTGTGTGTATGCTTTTTCTGGAGTGGGCAGCGTGAGAAGCAAGAGACGTTCCTCATCTCTTCTGAACTCCTTGTCTTATCTCTCATTCTTTAACTCTACTACCATTCTCACAGCCTCCCTTGTCCCTAGTCCCCAAACCCCTTCCCATGGAAACAGTGAAACCACTACCCATTACAGCTCTTCAGCTTCCCCACCCTGCATCCTTGAGTACCAGTCACATTTATCCTTCTTGGGTGTGGTCACTCCCCATGGAGAAGGGTATGATCTGTCTCTGCAGCCTCGGGGTTTTTTCAGGGTGAAGCTCTTCTCTGGGCATGGGAGGGAAAGAGCTTCCACGTGGTTTGGGGCTGGATTTCCCCAGGGTTACTGCAAACTCAACAAGTCTTGCCACATTAACATTAATTTCTCCCCGAAAGCCTCTATTCTGACCCAGATAACAAGTGCAATTACTCCCCCTCATATTGATACTCTTCCTAGCAGAATTAATGCCTAAAATTATCATGCAAAACAAAAATAACTTCCCCTACCTTGCTGTAGTTGATGTCAATCTGCAGGTGAGGGCAGGAACAAAATAAGACAAGGCCTGTGATGATTGGGCAGTGAAAAAGTAAAGTAGGGACAGAGTTTTTGTAAGGCAGAAGAGAGCAAAGAAAAAAGAAGAACCAAGATGAAGGAGAAGGATGATCCAAATCTGTGTGGCCTCAAGGGGCCACAGGTAGTTATGAATCTTTCATAAGGGATGCATTTATGTAGGATAGTTTGTCTTATCTAGGTGGGCAATTTATATCATCAATTGGTCGTGAGTTTATGGCGTGGGCATTTTGTGGAATGAGAACTTAAGACATAAATCTGATTGCTAAATTACAAGCATATTGAGTTTTTATTTTAAGGGGTAACTGGGAGTTGTGACCTAACCACAGGGGGCAGATGCTGGAAATGTGAGCAGAGTCTGAAGCAAGACAGTTGCAAGCGGGCACTTCTGCCAGGCTCAGAGAGTAGCGGGTGGCAGCATGGGGATGAGATTGGGAGTTTAGGGGTTAAGATGCTTTGCTGATTGAGATGAAAATACCCTGAAGATGCCATGTGGCCCAAAAGAGCCAGCACTATAGTGGGATGGGTGAATTCTTTTTTAATACTTACCGCTACACCTTGCCTCTGTGGTAATTTATCAGATGTTACTAGACACTAAGGAATATAACATCTAAGACGTATTTCTCTAGATGCTGGAGATGGAGGGGACATCTCAGCCCATCAAGCTGCACTGACATTATTTGAAGTACAACCCACTATTAGACTTGCTAAAACATTTAGACTTTATTTGAGGCACAGAAAACACTTTGATCAAATCCCTAATGATATCCTGATGATATTTTGCTAGCTGCTGGTCAGCTGGTCTGAAGAATCTACTCCTAGCTTAAATCTTGGTTATGCTGTACACCATGAGCAACCCAACACTGCATTACCATTCAGATCCCTGAAACAATCTGAAGGAGCTACCGAGTTGGGGTTTTCTCCTCCTACTACCTCATGTTTTTTGTTATTGATCATTTGTGCATTATTGGACATAAAGAACTTTCCAGACGATAGATATTGGCTATTTATCTTACTCTGTAGATAAAGTCAACCAATACTTTTTGCATTTTTAGTATTCACTTTTTAAAAAAACTAATAAAATCAAAATAATAAGCTATATCTTATCTCTTTGTTGACTAATTCAAGATTTTGTTCTAGCAAATTCAACTTGCCAAAAGGATAACTCAAAATGAAAACGTAGAGCCTAATACTAGCGGAGTGTTGGTCAGATCCTCAAATACAAATGAACATGTTATCTGTTCTGCAATCGCTTTAACTATCAACTTGACACAACCTGGAATCACTGGGAATAGAGTCTCAATGAAGAATTCTCCACATTGGGTGGGCCTATGAGAATATATATGGAGGATTATCTTAATTAAGTCAATTCATATGGGAAGATGGAGCTCATGATGGGTGGCATCATTCCCTAGGCAGGGAATCTTAAACTGTTTGACAGTAGTGAAAGCAAGTGATTTATATCTGTCCTGACTGTAGATGTGTTGTTTCTAGATGTTTGAAGTTTCTTCTCTGATTTTTCTTATAATCATAGACTGTAACCTGGATTTGTAAGCTGAGGCAAACCCCTTCTCCCTAAGTTGTTTTTTCACCCAAATATTTAAGCACAGCAACAAGAGTGAAATTAGACCACCCACTTATAATCCAGCTATTTGTCTAATGGGCAAATCTTGTTTTAGCATCATTTCAATCAATTTTGATCATTTTGAAATTTGTTTAATAGTTTATTAGAGTTGTCACCAACCTTCTTTAGGAACTGCAATGAAAATACTTCTGTTAAAAGGGCTGGTTTGTTAGTTAAAAGAGTGGGGAAACAGTTCAATTGATCAAAATGCTTGCTGCTGCAAAAGCAAGAAGACCTGAGTTTGGCCCCCCAGAACTCAGTAAAAAACTTAAAAGGTCTGAGCATAGTGGATCCCTGGGGTTTGTTAGCTAGCCAATCTAGCTGAATCACCGAGCTCCAAGCCAGTGAGACATCCTGCGTCAAAACAAAATGAAACAAGCAAATAAAGCAACAACAGTAACAAAACCCACAGATGGATGGTGTCCTGAGGAAGGACACCTAAGGCTAACCTCTGGACTCCACACATGCCCTCTACACAACTGCACCGCCACATCAACCCTGGTGAAGAGGGTTTGGTATGTTCGAGTAAAAACAGGGCGATGTAGGAGCTCAGAGATTGTATTCTGGCCCAGGCTGTTCATGCAGAGCTCAGCTCTGCCTCTTACTAGTAGACTGACCATAGTTGCTGTGCCTGGGTTTTCCTCTCTGTAGGATGAAGATAAATGGAGTTTTACCTCAGGTGCTCTGTGTCTTGCTTCACTTTTCTTATTTCAATGCATGTGTTTATGGTGCACTTTTTGCTAGGCAATATTCTGATCTGTGAATCCTTTTCAAATAGAAGCTGCTGATTAAATCAGAACATGGAACATTAGTTGTACTCTGAACTTCTCAGCCCAGACTTCCCAGAAATGCCGCTTCTCCACACAAGCCTTTAGTGATAGGATCCCCACGTTCACCCTCTTTCTTCGTTCTAGATTTGCCTTGAGGAATACAAGATTAAAATCAGGTGGCGTTCAACTTCCACAAAGATCAAAAAGAGGGTTTTTTTTGAGATGTCCACTAGGGGGCACATTATCAACAGAGCAGAGATAGCCAAGAAGTTGGCCTAAAACCCCAAAGAAATGACAATTTCTAGGAAGTACATGAACCCAGGTGTCAGGGATTTTTTTTCACATTCAGTGAGCCTCCAGCACTGCATTGCACTGAGAGAGACCGCAGCCTCACCAATGGGTTTGCAACTCCGGTTTTTTTATTTCTAAGCTTCAGTGGCCCTGGCTTCAAACAGTTAAAAGAGAAACCAAGAGTGGCTAATCCACCCTGCCCCAGAAATGTGTCTTGTAAACCCCACTGCTTTATAGCTACTGTGATTTATGTAGCTACTGTGTTCACAGATGAGACTTAATAAACAGCCATTATCTAACTGCTCCTGAATAACTGTTTCCATCCCTCTCTTCTTTTCATACTTCTCCTTTTTTTCTTTCTGATATCTTTTTCTGGATAGTCTCTCTTTGGTTCTCAAGGAGACTTCAAGTGATGAGAGGGGAAAGTGAAAAGCAAAGCTCTCAAGAATTCCAGTGACTTAACCAGAAACCAGGATTGCCTTCAAGTCTCCAACTGCTCAAAACCTGCCTTTCCACTTCTGAGTTCCAAACTGTGTGGCCAGGCTCCTCCAGAGGCCCTGGAAAGGGGTAGCCATTCCCTCCTCTGGCAAGGCCTTTGTGTAATAAAATAAAATAAAATAAAATAAAATAAAATAAAATAAAAGCAACAAACCTGCCTACTTCCACACTCCCCAGAAAAAAGGAGGATTCCCCCTTTCCTCTCTGATGGCTATTTGAGTATCTGAGAGAGAGGATTAGGGTTTCAGCGTTTCTGTTTTTAGAAGGCTTTAAGAGGGTTCCCAAAGATTCTTGGAATATCTTTGACTTCCCTAAAAGTAGTGATTCATATTCTATTCAGCTCCCTGCTGCGTATTACATAGCAATGGTGTTGATAGTATCAGGAATGAGGAACAGAAAAGCCATATGCATCTATCAAGTTCTGTCTTCTTGTCTCATTATGGTTGTCTCAATCTGGGTTGTCTTCCCAGATGTCTCTCTGATAGAAATGACAATTTTCTTCTTCTAGATGAAAAAATAAACACACATTGTTGCTAAATTACTTAAGATGAGCACAAGTAAACAAAAGAATGCCAAAGTTGGGTTTGAACCCAGGGTCTGACTTTAAAGACTGCTGTGCTAAAGTTATATGTTAGCTGCTTCTCCTGGAGTTTCTGCCATTTCTCCTCTGGGAAGGAGGACGGAGGAAGTGGTTTGGATGAAGCTACTGGAAAACAGCAGTCACCACGTGATGAGGTCAGCAGTCTGGAAGCCTGAGGCGGGTGAGCTGGAGGGGGTGGGAGATGGGGAGCACTAACAAGCAGACAAATTGCTGGTGTTGAAGACTAGATGTCAGCAGTGGCAAGAAGTGGGGCCCAAGGCCAGGGCTGGATCAGACTTCCTTATTCTATGACCCTTTGCGTGGGCCATCATGGCATGACTCCCCACACTTCCACATGAGCTGATCCTTCTCCTTCCTATAAATGCAGCATCCAAGAGGTATTTATGGGTTTCTAAATAAACTCCTTTGTCAATATAGCCTACATGGTACATATCTTGACTTACTCCCAGTAGCTTCTGGAAGACTCCTTTTACTCCCACAGAGAGCACTGGGGTGCTGGCCTGGCTTACAAGGTTTGAAAATGATCTCTTAATATCAACAAATTCAAGATAGCAAACTTATTACAATAAAACAGGGGAAGTCAGAGCTCCAGCATAGCTATACCACTTTCTACTTGGGTGGTTTGGAGACTACAATATATCTCTCTATGTTCCTAGCTGACTCATCCACTAAAAATGGGATAAGAATTTCTTCATCACTGGTTGAATGTATAAACACAGACATTCATAAGTGATCAGTAGTAGATAGTAACTTTTGAGGCCATAATCGAGCTGGCAAGTTTGTCCCCATTTGGAGGTTCAAACACAAAGCCTGTTCTCAAGAAGTCTGCCATAGTGGAAGAGATAGGACAATGGGGAAATTGATAAGATTTAACTGTATTAGTGACACGTGGACAAAGTCAAGGTGGTACTAGGGAGAGCGAGTGTGCCCAATCTGAGTAGAGGTGGGGTGAGACAACTTCCTGAGGATGACATCAAAGCCACAGGTGGGTGGAGTGTACTCATACAGTGTGTGCATGTGTGTGCTTGTGTATGTGTGTGTGTGTCTCTAGAGGTCTGTGTCTATGTGTTTGTATTGTATGAATGTGTTCCCATGGCTGTGTGCACCTGTGGGAAGACCAGAGATTGATTCTTCTCCACCTTGATTTTGAGACAGAGTCTTTCACTGAACCTGAAAGTCTATTAAGCTAGGCTGTTTTACCAATGACCTTCAGAGACCTGCCTGTACTGGGGTTACAGAAGTTGGGCCACCACAGCATGTGGCTTTTTACTTGGATGCTGAAGATGTGGACTAAGGCAGGCCCTCGTGCCTGGACAGCAGATGGTTTATTAACTGGACCATCTCTTCAGCCCTGATATTAACCTTTTTGAGAGCCTATAACATACCAGGCAACACCAAAGGTCTTGCCTAATGCACTAGCCATACACAGTTTTCCTGTCCACTCTTCATTGCAGGTGATAAACTACAACTCCAGTTATTTAAGAAATGTGAGCAGGACTCAACTGCTAAGTAGGTGAAAGGACCAATACTAAAAACCCAGGTTTTAGTCTTGACTCCAGTGCTCATGATCTTTGTAGTGGCCTGGACACTCTCCCAAATAGACACTTGCATGTGTCTACTCCTTCTTTTCCAATAGCATGGCATTTATGAAAGTGTTCATGGTATTCTATGCTAATGTTGCTGTCAATGTGGCCTAAATGGTGTTTCTTAAACATAAACATAAACATCAGAGGTACCCTTAAGTCGTGAAAATCTTTCAACACTCTGACTATAAACTGGTTGTACAAAAACCCCTTGTAATTGGTCGTCTCCTGCTTCATTCTTTGGAAGGTATCTTTGTAGCTCATCCCACTGAGAGACAGAAACTCTCTGCCTCTCTGTCTCTCTGTCTCTGTCTCCCCTGCCCTCTTTAAATCTGAGCTACTCTTAGGTTTGGGTTTGGCCAAAAAAATATGGTGGAATTACAAAGCTAGTTCTGGGCTTTGGCCACTGGGAGCTACATAAGCATTCATTTTCTTCTTAGGTCCCTGCCAGGCCTACACAAGCCAGCTGGTAGCACGTGAGATACATATAGAAACAATCTCTTGGCATCCAAGATGAAACTATCCTAGATCAGGCAGTGCCTCTCTGAGCAGTTTATCAGTAACATAAACATGAATGAGTCAACTGAGGCAGCCCAGATCGGCAGAGGCACTGAATCAACCTTCAGACTTGGGAGAAATAAGTAAATATTTGTTATTTAAGCATCTAATTTTAGAGCTCACATTACTGCATCAGCAGTTAGCTGATAGAAGCAAAATATGAATCCCTTTTTAATTAGGAGTCAACAGAGGCAAAACATGTATTCTTTCCATTTTTAGTCTGTTTTCTAATTTGGGCTGATTTCCCCCTAGATTGGATGGACCATCATCCCCTGGGATCTCCTTCCACCATTTTAAGAATCCTCTTAATTTTGTCATCCTCACATCTTTCTTTTCTTGGTAACATATATTTTAGGTAGAATGCATCCTTTAGGGGTTGCCTGAGAATGTGTGAATGGGTTTGGATACAGTGCATATCTGAAATTCTCCTCTTACTCTTAGTTTGTATCATAGCTAAGTCCAGAGTCTAGCCTGGAAGTAATTGCCTCACCATTTTTTATGTAGTTTTGTATAGTTCAGTGAGTTTAATTAACACAGGCTAAACAAAGTGCCTTCATAAGGTTCATTTAGTTCAAGGTAAAACTTCCAATGGTGTATTTATTCTTGAAGGCCAACCATTCACTGTTACAGTTTCAGGGGCCCTTGAGAAGGGTTCTACAGATGTAAAGATTTTACTACTCAGCCAGGCTTAGTGTGGTCTGAGGGTTACAAGTCATTTTTCTTGGAAATACCCAAGTCTCTGGGAAGATCTTTTGAGGGCACATTCCATTTGGCAAGCTTCCTCTAGGCAGGAAGCTTTTGTCCTACCTTGTCTCTTGGCCTTTTTTCTCCAAAGGTGATAAGTGGGAAGTGTGATTACATCCTGATTCTTTTGTGGTTTGTTTGTTTTATTTTATTTTTGAGATAGTGTCTCTCTGTGTGGCCAAGGCTGGCCTATCAGACTTATGACTGTCTTACTGATTTTAAATCCCGAGAGCTGGGATTATGAGTACACACTATCTTATCCAGCTCTACGGTTTTATGTGCAGGCCCTAGTTTGACTCTTAGTTCTATAAATAATGCATTTCTTTCTAGAAAATACAGGATCATCTCTTGCCCCAGAGTGTTAAGATATTTAAAGACAATCTGACTTGATATGGTTTTATCTTTATTAAACATGTAACATGTCCTTAGTCTGATATTCATGTTCATAAACTGAGGCATTTCTTGTTTCATCTCTTTCATGATCTGCTCTCTCCACTGCTATTGTTTTCTCTCTGTGTGTTTTCTTGTGATTGCATGTTAGATTTCCTACCAAAGCTCAGTCTTTGGGACGCCCATCTCTCTGTTTCCCTTTGTCTATTGATCCCTTTGTAATGATATTTCTTCAACTTTATCTTACAAACCTCTTGGCCTTATTTTTAAACTCTGTCCTTTCACATTTGAGTATATCAAAGGTTCATCTTGAGATGGTGTGAGTGTCCTCTTTTCCGTGACTGTTCTCTTCTTACTTCGTGCTTCGAGTCTTCTCTGACTGAGGTTACTAATGACAGGTTTTATTTGTTTTATTTCTTCTCCATGAATTCTTTCTCTCCCAAGTGGCTTTATCGTATTTGCTTTAGTCCTCGTATTTTGATGCTAGGTGCTTTCTGCAAGGACTTAGTACCTCTGTGTCTTATTATTATACAAAGTGAGGCATAGAGAACTGGGTGCCTGATTGGGTCTGAGGCATGATTCTTACTGAACAGTCCCTGATGGTTTCCCTGGGGCACTATCATATCAGTATCTTCAGACATCTTTCCAGGCTTATAAAATTCCATAGAAAGGCTGAACTTCTTGAAGGAGGCAGGACTCTCTGCCAGTGTTCTGAGAGTTATGGAGAGAGAGAGAGAGAGAGAGAGAGAGAGAGAGAGAGAGAGAGAGAGAGAGAAGAGGTCAGGGATTTGAACATTTCCATATGCACAGCTTCAGAGTGCGTGTGTGTGTGTGTGTGTGTGTGTGTGTGTGTGTGTGTGTGTGTGTATGGAAGCTTCGGCAGACGTTTGTTTCTTTGTTGTTTCTTTCCTTAAGGAACAAAAAAGAGGCAACTCTGGTGGTGGTACATGCCTGTAATCCCAGCACTTGTGAGGTAGAGGCAGGGTGATCAAGGCTGGGGAAATGACTCCGTGTTAAAATACAAATGTGCGGGGTAGAGAACAGATTCCCAGAATTCATGTAACATGTTGGGTCAGCGTGATGATTCACCTGTAACCCCAGAGCAAGCTGGCTAGCAAGACCTGACATATTGCAGAGCTTTGAGTTTGATTTAAAGACCCCGCCTCAAAGGAAAAGGTGAAAGAGCTATCAAGGATGACTTCCAATAGCAACCTCAGGCTTCAACACGCATGTCCACTCCTGTTTGTATTTCTATATACATGCAAACACGCATACACATTTATGCACTACACACACACACACACACACACACACACACACACACACACACACACACACAAAAGGAAAAGGGAAAGAAAGTTCTCCAGGTCATTTCCAGCTACATAGTAAGTTCAGTACAAGCCTAAGCTCTATGAGATCCTGTTTCAAACAAACAAACAAACAAACAAACAAACAAACAAACAAACAAAAAAGCAAAACAAAAACGAAAACACACAAGAAAAATAAGGGGTAGGGTGGGAAAAGAAGAAAACAAAACAAAAGGGAACGCGACACCAGCTGTCTCTGACTTCTTCCATATTCAGACAGTCACCTTCTGCCCCTCTCCACTTCCCAGACCCCTCACATCAGAGAGCCTGGATTCCATTTCTTATGACCTTTTAATATTTTCCAATACACACTTTCAACTGGGTAATATACACATCATGTTTTCCTCATTATTATTAGTCAATCAATAAATATACAAAAACTAGAAAAGAAGAGGATGATCTCTGAAAAAAAAATCAAAGGAACAATAGAAAAACTCATTATACATACCTAACAATTGACTATGTTTAAAAAGTCAACACATAGAACTTACACAAAGACACAGGACATCATAGTGGGTAATCCCTGTTCTTATGAACATTTTACTTTTCTAAAAAAAGTGGCTGTTTCTTCTACTTTCCTATGACAGTCTTGGATGGATTTTAGCGAAAAGGCCACTTCTTGGTGTTATGGATGTCAATATAAAGCTTTTTAAGGGTTCTTCTGGAAGCATTCATTTTATCTAGCTAGAACATACAAACTATAGACATGAAGTTATCTTTCACCTCATTTGATTTTAACCCAAGACAAACTGAAGGAAAGCCTTCAGATACATGAGAGATTTATAATTGGTGGTAATATAACACTTTACATGTTCCTAGTACTTTACAAAATCACTAAATTCCAGCCTGTTATTTTTACTAACAGGACCTCAGTTCAATGACTTAGCTCATATCACCTGGCAAGCCATTGGCAGAAGTAATACAAAGTCAGACTGTGCTACCAGAATCATCATCACCATGGCAAACAATATCCTACCACAACCCAGCTAGTGGACATTTCTAGAATAGACATAGACTCATCTCTGGCCCTGAATCTTCCATGACCCTTCTTGTGTGCCCTCAAAAGGCATCAAGGGGTCTTAGAGTGCTTGACAGACCCCTTTAATGCCCAATCCCAGAGTAGCTTGCTGTATACAGGTTAAAGAGCCCCAGGGAGCCTGATGTGAGTGTGGTAGACCAGGACAGCTCTAAGGACAGGGACCATTCTAATACCAGTAGAGAATAGCGAAGAATCATCTAGTGTCTATTCGAACAAGAAAACCGGGTGTCTAAATATGGAACTGGCTAAGAGTATTCACAGAGAAAGAGAAAGAAAATCTGAAAGCCAGGCCCTGTGAGAGAGCTGGGCAGGGAAGGAGAGAGGCTGGAATGTTTGAAAGGAGAGCTGAGGGTCACAATGAGCATCGGAAAGTCTGTGTATCTCCTTTAAACAAAGCCTTCACATCCACTCAAACCTGATTCAGGTGGAAACATTTTCTCCTTTTTTGTGTTTGTTTTTATTTGAAAAAAAACTATTAAACATATAAATTTAGTCAACAGTAAAAATGGGAGCCTTAGAAAGGAAGTTCCATTTTAGAGAAAGCCTTATTTTATAGATTTAAGTTCTTCTACAAGGTACCTGGGAAGACCTAGGAGCAATGGGGCATCCTGGCAGATGAACACTTGCCCAGTATGTGAAAACTATGAGGTCAGAGGGTGACAGCATTCTCCTTTTGCTAAACCATAAACCTGCTCATCTGGTGGTGGTAAGATTCCAGGGGTGGGCATTCTTATGGCTTTTTGAAGGATTCCCTGGGGAACTGATTCTAAGTACCAACTGGCTTGCGAAAGCATCAACAAATGTGGTGATGGAAAGAGTGGTCTGGGGGTTGTACATCATGCCTCCTCATGCCAATCTACTGCTCTCTGTCCACACTTTCATTTCTGTTGGCTTCTCCTTTTACTATAAGGTGTCAGAAGTCCCCTCCACACTGTTTTGTGAAAGTGCCAATAAGATCAGTGTCTATGAAACAGGACCGCGAATGTTGTAAGATATAAAAACTTAATGTGCCCTTTAAGAAAGAGAAATGGGTGGTTATCGAAACATAAAAGGGACAGAAGCTCTCCTACTCCCAATTCAGATTCTTGAACAGGAGAGAAACCCCTTTGATAGCCCTAGAATGAAAACAGTGCTCCTGTCCTTGATCTTCTGAGATTCAGCTGGGTAAACCCAAGCAGGGCACGGATGCTCTAACATGAGTTTCAGAGGACCATACTAAGGTCACATTGATGTGCTACAAAGACTCAGACCTTGCTGATTTAGAAACTGAAGGATCACAGCACAACAGGTCAAGATGGAAGATGGACAGGTATTTATTATGAATCAACTTATACCCTGTTATGCTTCTGACAAAGTAACCTAAAAAACAAAATAAAAAAAACAAAATAAAAAAAGTCATACTGAAAAAAGGACCTCCAGGGTTTGATATTTCAAAAACAAAGATAAATAGCTTACTAAAGATAAATAGCGTCACCCTTTGGGGAATCTCTCAGAAGCATGTGGAAATTTTCCAGCAGAAGGGAGTCTATAAAGAGAGTGTGTAACCAGTACACCTGATCTCCCATCCACTGCAAAGCAATGCCTACAGATTGGACTGCTGGGAGGCAATATGGACCCATTCAAATTTCCTCCCAGAGACCAATCTCTCTAAGTTCTGGGGAAATCCTTAGCTGGTGGATGTTACCTGGGACTTTGGGTTCAATCGGGACCAAGAGTATTCATTTGGTAGAAGCCTATGGTAGCATACCCTGGTAATGCAAGGCCTCTAAGGAGGAACTGGAAGAGACCCTCATTTCAGAAAGCAATGCTATTTTCATAAATTGGAAAACAAACTTTTAAAAAACAAAAAAGGGAAATTTTATGCCCAAAATAATCCCCAATAAAAATAATCAGTAGCACATTGCATCTGTTAAGGGTCCCAGCTCCCAGTAATGACATGTCTCCAATTGTTGTGTCTTTTCAAGTTAGTGGCATAGGCACTACACCCCAATCTTCATATCCACACTCTGCAGATTCCGGGTCTCATCAGCTGTCATAAACTGGTCCGGAGTCTCTGTTGGTTCCTTGTTCACCAAATGCACCATTTCCTGAGACTTGCTGGCCTCCCCGTTGAGTTCACTTGGTTTCCTGTCTTCCACTGTTCCATTGCCACTGTTGATCACCAGCTTCTTCTTCTGCCCACACCTGATGATTTTTAAAAACATCATATGAGAAAGGGTGCAGAAATTAACCAGCCAACAATTGACATCAAAACCAGTGAGGACCCCTGTGGATATCATCATGAGCATCAGTACAACTTAGCATGGTATTCCTGTGGGCCCAGAACTGACCATGGTACTTTCTCTACGTCATCTTCCTGACTGCAGCACTTCTTAAAGTGAGATTCCCTAGTCTAGCATCAAAGGGAACTTTTCAGATGTGGAAATTATCTAATCTATGGAAGAAGAAACCAGAAAGATCAAGAGTTGGGATCCAGAATCAGAAGTTTAATAGCTTATACTTGCAGCTCCTCTGGAGGCTAAGACGGGAAGATCACAAGTTCAAGGCCTTCCTGGACTACAAAATTAAGTTCAAGATTAGCCTGGCTAGCCCAATGAAACCCAGTCTCAAAGAAGGCAAAGAGGTCGGAGGACACAGCTAGTGGCAGAGGCTAGCCTAGGTGCTCAAGGTCAGTGTTACCTTCCTAATGTCGCAACCCTTTAATGGTCTTCCAGGTCGAGGTGACCTCAACCATTACATTATTTTCATTGTTACTTCATAACTGAGATTTTGCTACTGTTCTAAATTGCAATATAAATATCTGATATGTAGGTTATCTGACATGTGACCCCGTCCTCCCAACGGGCTCAAGACTCACATATAGAGAACCACTGCTCTACATTCAGTCTCTGGTTTCTTAATAAAACAAACAATAAACCATCACACTGCAGAGGCTTCTGCTGCAACCTTTGAAAATCAGGAGTGTAGAAACCCAAAGCTACTGTTACACCCTAGCCCTGTGAGAGCTGAAGAAGCTCTCAGGGACATGAAAATCCAACAGTCTTTCTAGTTAGTCAACATACAATGAAAGAGTAAAGATTCAGCCCCTGATCTGTCTGACTCTGGAGCCCTGAATCTCTTCCCCCGTCTCCCAAAGGTGCAGTGCAAATGTTTGTCTCTGAAGCATTCCAGTTCTGCAGCCTCGGATAAACCATGCCGACTGTGATCATAAATCATTCTGATCTGTGATCGCAAGAAAGTTCCGTTACTTCCTCCTTCAGTCAACACTGTGCTGCCGTGTCAGTATTAGGGCAGCGTGTGTGGAGAGTGAGAAAGCAACAGTGTTCCAGAAGGATTAGGCCATATTGATTTTTTTCTCCCATGGTTGGTTAACTTCCATGTAGTCCTGCAACAGGACATTTGATAGCAACAGAAGATAAACCACGTGTGCCACTTTAAGGTTTCTTAGCAATGTGACTCAAAATTCTAAGGCAGGAGAAGGGCTTCTATGGAAAAGTGTGACCCTGACCTTATCCTTGTGATCCTGACCAGCACTGCCTGGCCCCTCCCAGCCTGATTCAAAGCTTCCCCTTGGTTGTAACCTGATTGTTGCTTGTGCGTGTAGCAGTTAGGTTAGGCTGCTGGAAGCCAGGTCTTAACAGCTTCACAGCTATGATGAGGGAAAATGGATGACCATGAATTAAATGCATGGTTAACTCTTGGCAAAGCACAAGAAGTTGCTATAACCCTCATTAAAGTGGCAATCACTCCCATTGTACAGCAGTGGGAAATAAAGGCCAAGGCACTTTTAAGGCTTGCTTGAGGTCACATGAGTAAGAATGACCGAGACCGTATTCAGACCTCGAGCTTCAGGATTAAGTGGTTGTGCTCTGCCTGGTTCTGTCAGTGCTGGAGGTTTGGAAACAGTATGAAGTTGGAATGATTCTCCTCGCTGCTGGACATTTTGAACTCTCGAGACAAAATGTCTATTATTTGTGATCATAGACTCTTCCCTCTAAGACTGCCAAGGTCGTAAACTTTAATCTCTTGTTTGGGGAAGTCAAAAATATACTGCCTCCACAGGAAGCAGATCTTGTATCACTGAGCATAGGTGTGGGGAAGGGTGGAAGGAAAAATGTTTCAACTGTGCAACAAATGGATGAGGGCTGGCAACACTGGCAATGTCTATACAGACAGCAGGGTGCAGCTGTGTAGCCTGAAGCAACTCACTTGACTTCTCTGAGCCTCACTTTATGTGCTTGTGAAATCAGCCTGTTGGGACTGTCAGTCTCACAGGATGGTGGGAATTCAACAGACAGTCTCCTGCTGTTATTTATTGCTTTTACGAATATTGTGGGTTGAACAAAGTAAGGCTTTGGATAATCAGAAGAGCTGGAATATACTAAGTATTCAAGATGTGCAGACTGTAGTTGTTATTAGAATAGAAGCCATGAACTCTAATGGTTTCTTAGGCTGCTCTCACTGTAATTGTCCTCAGAGAAATGATGGCACCATATAGAGACCCTTGTTCCTCTCCCTTGGGCTACCAGACCATTGAAACAATGGACAGCAAGAAAATAGAATTTCCAAAGAATCTCATACTTGGGAGAAGAAAAAGCTGAATCTTGGTGCAAGCCAGAGGGGACCTTCTTTTGGGGAAAGAGATTTTACGTCTTTCCCACAACTTTAATGACTGTCATGTGAGACAGCCTGGAACCCACACAATACTGGGCCATTGATGGGTGGGGTCTTGCTATCACTGGAATTGCTTAGCTGCCCATACATCTTAACCTCTATTTATACTTTAACTTCATGTCTGGACTCTGGAGATGGATTTGGGGGGAAGAATTGTCACAGTATGTCTTTATTTGTACCTCTTCCAATGGTTACATTGTCTACCCCCTCTTTCTCTGCTTTGAACTGGGTTGCCTGTTTAACTGGTCTATTGAGAATGGGTGGCTAAGCCTGCTTGTTAGGGCTGCCAGAGATCAGGCTCTGACCCTAACAACCCCAGCTCACCACCTGCCTTTCTCTACGCATTGGCAAGATAAATCAAAAGCTGGAGGAGAACACTGCCTGCATTATGCCAAACTCTCTCGGGTGACAGAGAGGAAACTGGCCTAACTTAGCTAAGTCTCATTTGCTTATCAACCAGATTGTTGAGAGGTAGGCTGAGGAACAGGAAAGTGCTTTGTAAGTATAAAACTATATCTATTCATGCAGGCAAGACCACATTGACTCTATTACTCTAAATCAGAGGTTCTCAACCATCAGAAGACCATAATACACTTTAAAACAGTTCCCCATGCTGTGGTGACCTCCAACCATAAAGTATTTTTGTTACTACTTCATTACTTCATAATGTAATTTTGCTACTGTTATGAATCGTAAATATCTAATATGCAGGATGGTCTTAGGCAACCCCTGTGAGAGGGTCCTTCGACCCCCAAAGAGGTCACAACCCAGGTTGAGAACCAATTTTCTAAACAAAGGAATTGATTTGAAAGTGTATAGCAGTAGACAGGTAAACATGCCCACTATGTTGACCCACTGACCTCTGGTTTTCTGCCGCTATTATCTATGTTCTCTTAGGAAGATTATTTAGGATTATCCTAAGAAACAGTCCAATATCAGGTGCTCTGGGCATTTAATAAGCACTGTTAAGACTATTTATGATTATTCTTATATTTTTGCTTTTTCTCATAGTTCTCAGCAAAGATGGGTGCTGAAGAGGTTTCTGTAAACCAGAGACTGAATCCAAGAGAACGTCCAATGCCAAACTACACCTGGTATCTTTATAGCTATGTCTGAGAGACCAGATGTCCTTATAAAACCTCATCTTTTTTTCTCTTGAACTGCAAGTACTACAGAACACACAGCAAACTCAGGCAGGTAAATGAGCCAGCCCTGAACTTATCCTGGAAAGGGTGGGCAGACCAGGTAGGTGCTGGATTCAGATAACATACTCTTAGAACATCCTGAAATTTACCTCTACTTAGACAAATAACTTGGCAATTGATTTTATGACTTTTCTATCCCCAAACCCATCAGGTGTTTATGAATTCTTTTTGCAGTGTACTAGAGATGTGCCATCCATTATAATAGTCACCTATAATAGTCACATGTGGCTGTTCATTTGTTTGCTTGTTTGACCTGTTTACTTTGAGACATGGTCTTGCTATGTAGCTAGGCTGGCTTCATACCCATCTCAAGCTCCAGCTTGCTAGGATTACAGGTGTGTGCCACCACGCCCAGTCTTATGTGCAGCTAAATTTAAACAAAGGACAATTTAAAATTCACTTCTTAAAATTTGTTTTAACCATTGTATCCTTATGATTAGCACTCTAGCTACCTCCAAGCACCCAACAGAATGCTTTGCTATGCTACTCTTTTCTCTGTTGATGTGCAGCCTGGGTGTCTCCAAACCTGTGCTATGACATGCCCTTCCTTCGGCTCATATTGTTTCTAAATAAAACTTTTACCTGAGGGGGAGACATCTTACTCCTGTGATAGAATGAGTCTAAAGTCACTGTGATTGTAGCTTACACAGTAGACATGGAGCATGCTCATCCCTGGAGGAAGTTTTATGACTTCCACTACTCTAGGAGGGAGAACCAGTTCTAGTGAGCACAGATCAGATGAAGCTTGACTGCTACACAACAGAAGGAAAAGCTTACACATCACGGAGATTTATGACCAGGGAAAGGTTCCCTAAAAATACCATTAGTTTCATCAAAGAGAAGGCGGATGGGGCTTGTTCTGCACAGCCAGAATAGAAACTTTTGAGACCAGTCCTGAGATCTGAAGCCTTCTTTGGCAAGGCCCGTGTGGCTTTCCTCTTTTCCAGACACATCAGATCAATTCTTCAAGGGGGTAGGCGCCTAAGGGCTGCTACTGTTGGGCCTCATCCAATATCTACCAACACAATTGGCTCCTGATACAACTTGCTCTTATGGGGAGCACAGAAAGCATAGAAAGCTGTAATTCAGGCTCCTGGTTTCATGAAGGGCAGCAGGGAAAGTAGGTGTGGATCATGTCAAGGGTGGGGAAAGTTGAGGAAATCACGGAGCATCCCCACCATCAGTGTCTTTGACTGTTTATTTTTATTTTATGTGCATGGGTACTTTGTCTGCATGTATGTGTACCACATGTTTGCCAGGTGTCCTCAGAATCCAGAAGAGGGTGGTAGATCCATGGAACTAGAGTTACAGGTGGTTGTGAGCCACCATGTGGGTGCTGAGAACTGGGCATGGGTCCTCCTCAAGAGCAGCCAGTGCTTATAATTGCTGAGCCATCCCCCTCCACATCAGCACCATTCAGATGCCAAGACTCTCAGAGAACTTTGCAATGGAAGTGCTGGGAGTTAGTATCTGTGACTAATGTCACCTCCGGTGCAATGAGCACCAAGGGTGTCCTCAATGACAGCCTCTCTCTCTCTCTCTCTCTCTCTCTCTCTCTCTATATATATATATATATATATATATATATATATATATATATACACACACACACATATGTGTGTGTGTGTCTGTGTGTCTGTGTGTCTGTGTGTCTGTGTGTCTGTGTGTCTGTGTGTCTGTGTGTCTGTGTGTGTACACTCATTTATTGGCTCCTGGGCACATTTGAGCATGGAGGACAAGGTCAATGTTAGGTGTTTTTCTAAGTCACTCTCTACCTTCTTTATTGAGTCGGGTTTTTCCTCACTGAACCTGAAGCTCACCAACTTCACTAGACTAACCAGCAAGCTCCAGTGAGAGACTCTTGTCTCTGCCTCCCCAGTGCTGGGATTATGAGATCACACCATCGTGACCACCTTTTTACATGTCTTCTGAGGGCATGAATCTCAGGCCCTCATTTGTGCACAGCAATGCATTACCAAGACAACTGTCTTCCCAGCTGCCAGCCAGCCATAGGCCTCCATACATCTAAACCTCAGCACTGTTTTAGAAAAGAGTCATGCTCTTCCTTTTCTCTCCTTCCTCATTAATGTTAACAGTCACAGAGCTCTACAAAAGATGCTGTTGAATAAATGGATTCCCCTCTGGACCAAACTTTCTTTGATGAAAATAGGGTTCCATATCTTTCTTAAATGCAGTGCTCAAAGCAGAAAGGCTTCTGCCTTCTAACGGGATTAGCGATGGGCTATTAGCCTCAGGAACACAACACACATTAAGGGGTCCATGGTCTATTAGCTTTAGGAACACAATACACATTAAGGGGCCCATGCGGTCCTTAATCACTTTTCAGCAGTGTGGCAAATCTGTTTTCAATCATCAAATCAGGACACAGTAATTTATGGAGTTCATGAAGCTGCTTTCCCGGTGAGAGGCCAGCTTAGCCAGCTTCTGCCTGTCCCTGTTTGCAGGTTGCTAGGGTGATGGCTGGCCTGGGGACAAGGGGAGAGGAGGCCATGAGATCCTTTCTTTGCTGCTTAGAGACAGGGAGCCATGAAGGATACGATGCTACAATATGCAGACTCCGGCTGCTCTCCGGACCAGCTGAGATGCTGAGGAAGGGCCCTCCACACCAACAGCATCTGGGACATCTCCATGGTGACATCTGCAAAGCTTATGGATTGTAAATGTGACACATTCTAGGGCTTGAAATCAAAGGCTGATTCCAAACAAAAGGAAATTCATATTTAATTGAGCAAAAATAATCCAAGAGAAAACAGGGATGCCAAGAGGAAGAATAAAAGCTCTTTGAAGGGCTTCCCCAGTTCCCATATTTATTTTCATCTAATCTTAGGAGCCCATAGGAGGTCTGTCAGGTTTCCCCCAGTTTCTGTTCCATGGGTGGTCAGCACTCATGACTAATATTTTTCTTATATCCTCAAAGGCATAGGTAGCAGCACCATGATTTGAGTGAGCATTTTCACGAATTCTAAGCACTGTAAAACTGTTGTTTGGTTTCTGCAGATGATGAGAAACCCTTCAGAGACTGTGCAGGGCACTGGAAATAGTTGCTTATTGTTTCTGAGCAGCAACAACAAAGTGTATAATTCTCTCCTGACTTCTCACAATTTGAAGCATTTGGGGCCTGTGAGGTAATTTAGAGGCACAGAAAAGGCAGACTAGTTAAGCAAGAAGACTCCAACCTTCCAAGAGGCAATCCCAAAGGATATTTACCAAAAGCTTAATGTCTGCAGCAGACACTTAAGGAAAAACAATGAATCTGTAAAACATCTGGGAAGGAATTTAGACTTAGAATTTTTTTTTGAGTGCCCTGGCTTAAAGTTCCCATCTCCTGATACTAGTGTTTCTATTGTCCTTCATTTCACCTTGGGTAGCACTCTACTAAGAGGCTGGCTATAAATTAATTAAATATGAACACCATGTAAAAGACTTTCAGAATACAGAGCCTTTGTTACTGTGGGAAAGAGAGGTTTCAAGTGTGTGAAGACAGCCCATTTACCCTTTCTGTGGTACTGAACGGATTCTCTAGCCTAGAAAAGTTTATCAGTGCTTCATAGACTTCACTGTGAGACAGATTTTCATAGGCAATGCCCTGAATCCCTTCAACCGAATTTTTTATAAAACGCAAAATAATATCCTTAAAGAGAAACAAGCAACAAAACAGGGCCCATGCCAATTTTGGACAAAGATTCTAGAAGGTTCCATAAGTTTCCAATGACCAAAGGAAGATGGCCAATTCTTGATTTGTTATACAACATTTTAAGCCTTGCAAGAACTTAGTTAATATTTGTTTAGTGAGTCAATGGCTGAGTATATTCTTTATGTGTCTTCCCAATGAGCTATTTCATAACTTCCACCTGATAGTCACCATAGGGTTTAACCATGAAAAACCAAGGAACAGTAAAACTTGACCACTGTTTAAAGGAGGGGTTCCAAAGCATCATACATGTAAGAATGGGGCAGAGAAGGGCTTCTTAAACTATGATATGGGCAGGACTCCCTGGGATCTTAGTAAAATACAGACTCTGATGCAGGAACTCTTGCCAGGCAAAAAAAAAAAAAACAAACAAACAAAAAACAAAAAACAAAACAAAACAAAAAACCTACAGGTCTAGCACGCTCCAGGCTACCAAAGCTGCCAGTTACAAGGGCTACAGTCTGAGTAACATGGATATAAAACCCAAGTTCCACCATGCCCTTCGAAGTGGAAAGCTGCAAGGGGCACTCTCTCTTACCTTCTCCTACTGTTGACAGCAATGCAGACGGCAAGAATCAGAGCCAGCGCCAGGAGGGATGCCAAGATGATAAGCCACTCTGGTGTGAAGAGAAGGACATACGTGAGCATCACCAACGTATGTTATGAAATAAAAAATGCAATTTAAAAATTGATCTGCTCTAAATGAAACCCCCAGTCAGCTCTGCAGAGAGGTTTGAACAACAGCTCAGCTAAAACATCCTAAGACAGACTTTGCTATAAACGTTCATCCGACAGACTTCTTTTATTAACCTTTTATCAGTAGTTCTTCCAGAATAAAAATGTTTCAAAAAAGAAAAAAAGATATCAAGAAGCCTGTATATGTTTTTGGTGAAATGTTAAGTAGATTAAAGAAAATTTATATTTCTCTTGACAGAAACATTCCGTGCCTATGTGAGAGTATCTGCCTTGAATTTCATTCAAAACCAAGATGGAATTCATAATCTAGTGGGAAAAGGATCTTCCCATGGTAAGGATAGAAAAAGGGAGGTACAGTCTACTTATTTCAGTCATTCGGCTCCACTGATGACAAACTCCAAATTACTCATGCTTTTTGATTAGCATGTACACTTCTGAAAAGGTAGAGGATCTCAAAGTTAGCTTTAGTGATTCCCTCCATTATATTGCTTTATACCAATAAAAATTGAAACCAACCTAATGTCCAATGGTGAGGGATTAAGTAAGCAGATCAGGATTCATACATTTTTGTTATGTGCTACATAATTCAAGGGAAAGGTACTTAATGACACGGAAAGTGGAACTGACAGGCAGAAAATATTAGCCAAACAACATATGTGGCAGTTTGGAAATAAATTACTTTGAAAACAATATTAGGAAAAACATCAATTAATACTGTAGCTTTAACACGTGTGGGTAATGAGATACAGTGATTGACATTTCCATCCATTTTCTAAGCTATAGTTTCTAAAGTTTACTGGATAATCTTGTACCACTTATGGATTGATGCAATCTCATGCGCATGTTTTAAACTCTGGCTTCAACAGGATGGACAAGTTGTATGATTCAGTTGCAGATGTGTGTGGTAAATGAAGGCTTGTAAAGGAAGAAAACCAGGGGTCTGTCAGCCACTATTCTCCTTGGAAGTCTCACTTTCCTCTTACTTCAGACTGTGCATCCCCTTTGGTTCACTTCAAGGAAGCAGGGACACTTTCAGGAAGATGTCATTTCTGTTCTTCCTCCCCTCACCCTTCCTGGCCTTCAGTGCTGAGAAGTCCACATTCTTTCTCACTAGACTGAGATGAATTCTCCAGCTTGAATTCAGCCTGCCATCCCCTGCCCACTCCTCCCTGAACGTCCACTCCCTCTTTGTACTCCTGCCTCCTCAGGTGGTCAATAATTTGAGACAAAGGAGCCCTCTGAAGAAAGGGTTAAAAGGATAATTTAGAACATTAAGGGAAACTTCCTTTGTGGACTTCCCCCGACCCCCACCCCTTTACACATACTCATTTTCAACCCCAAGCTAAAAGAAGACATTGCATCAAATGCTAAATCCCTTAGCATGGGACAGCCAGATGTCAAAGCTCCCTCCCTGCATGTGTAAACTTTATAAAACATTTCTTCTGGCTGCATTAGCAGACTGTCCCTCAAGGAAGAGTAATTTGAGGACTGGAGGAATGTTTTCACTCCAGCCAGCCCAGATAATCAGCATCTCCTCCCTGCCTGCCAATGCAAGAGGATGACACATTGCATCTCAGTCCCAGAAATATAGGGGAAACTGGGTTGAGCTATGAAGGAATTGGGTGTACCATGAGGTCCTCTGGGTGATCCATCGTTCATGGGGGGGAAAATGCTTAAGTAACTGATAGCATCAGTTCTTTGAGGTAGCCTCAGTGTGAGCTCATCTATCTAATGGGTACCTAAAGGGGAAAACAGAGAGGACTACAGGGAGACTGTAGTATTTTTATTTATACCTAAGCTTGCACAGGGGAGCCGGATGTGCATCGATGAGGTCTTGTCTAGGACATTCTGAGAATCTTGCTGTAATTATCTAATGTTTGCTGCATGGTGTGAAACTCACCTGGAATCTGAGGTCTCCTCGCAGGACCAGAAGTTGTGGTCACTCCACTGTCTTGATTCCCACTTGAGTGTCCTAAGGGGAAAAGCAACAAGCTCTTTCAGCTCAAGTTTGGAATATATACCCAGGAGTTCCTTACACAGCATTGTGCTGGGCTACCCTCCAACCACTGCCTCACTAGAAGCTATAAATAGATCCAAGATACAGATGGTTATAAAGTGCTAGGCAAAAGATATCATCTCTCCTCACCTCCCAAGAAAGTTCACTGTGACTAAGCTAAAGCTTACAAATGTTATTTTTGTCTCAAGGAACAGTGATGGGGAGTGTTTGAACTTGAACTCCAGAGCTAGTCAACCCTGGGTTTAGGTCCTAACTCTGCCTCTTATTAGCAACTTGTGACTGGCCAAGTCATTATCTCTAACTCGCTGTTTTCTCACATTTAAAGTGAGGATCATAACAGAAACCACTTCATTGTTATGTTACAGAGGCTTAAAGAAGTATATGACAGGGGTTGGGGATTTAGCTCAGTGGTAGAGTGCTTGCCTAGGAAGCACAAGGCCCTGGGTTCGGTCCCCAGCTCCGAAAAAAAGAACCAAAAAAAAAAAAAAAAAGAAGAAGTATATGACAGTAGTAGTTGTATGTATTATTAGTTCTACAAACGGTGGTACATACCAAGACGAACAGTACCCCCTCACTAGGTAGCTTGCTATGAATACAAAAATCTCAAGCAACACTCAAGACCTCTAGAAACAACATCTTCATTTTAATAGTATCCCTAATGTATTTATATGCCTCAGAAAGTCCAAAGTTAGTCTAAAATTTACATGCAAATTGTGCCGGTCAGTTTTTGTCAACTTGATACAAGCAAGCCCAAGTCATCTGTGAAGAGGGAATTTTGAATGAGGAAATGCCTCCATCAGATAAGTAAATCTGTGGGTGAACTTTCTTGATGATTGATATGGCAGAACCCAGCTCACCAGGGTAGTGCCACCCCCAGACAAGTGGTCCTGGGCGGTATAAGAATTCAAGCTGAGCAGTCCATGGAGAGCAAGCTACAAGAAGCATTCCTACATGGCTTCTGCCTCAGTGTCTGCCTCCAGGTGCCTGCCCTGACTTTCTTTAGTGTACTATGACTTGGGATATGAAAGCCAAATAGACCTCCGCCACCCCCACCCCAAGTTACTTTGGTGAAGCCTTTATCACAGCAACGGAAAAGCAAACTAGGATGAACGTCGTAGGTACTGAAGTGAATGCCAATTTTACTTTTGCCGTGGTGGGGAGGGGAAGGGGGTTTGTACTGTCTTTTTCTGCCTATAAATAAGAGGTTATTAGAGTCTATGCTAGTGCAATGAAACGTTAGAAAAATGAATGCTTTCTATTATCAAAAGGCAAAGTAAAGAAATGAACAAAAGGCCCAAAATTTGCCAAGAAGCATTTTGAGAAGACAATCTCAAAGAGCCCAGGTGCCTTTTCAAAACAAGGAAGACACCACATCTAAAAACGTCTTGGTTTTCTGTTTCCTTTCTTCCTTTACTCCTTGCCACTAAACAGCAACCTGCCCTGGAATCTTGAAGGCCACCAAGGAGAGAAAAGGCATGATTGTTTGTTTAGCCCATTGGCCAGGATAGCTGGGCTTAAAGGAAAATATCTGAGAGGGTCAAACTTTAGACTCTTGTGTAGTTTGGTGCATTTGCTAAAGAGCAAACAAAACAGAGCCAAGTAACATGTGTATTGTTTCAACAGACCTCAACCTATTCTGAGAGCGGCCTCTCCTTCACAGATCTCAAAAGAGTCCAAGGCAATTTTTCTACCCACCTGTCAGCATCCTGAGCAACTGGCAGGTTTTGCATGCACAAGTCATGGCATATCAGCCCTCCAGACCGGAGAACTTTGGCCTTGAAAACCATTGTAAAGGTATAGCCACTCCCACCGGTCTCTCTTGTCTGACTCATAACAGCCTTTGATATTTGAAAAGGAGGCCATTAATAGATCATAATCTATTTATTTTCGTTTTCCAAAGAAGTGCTCCCAGCAAGGAAAGATCTAGGTGTGTGCACAAGATGAAGCCTCCTGTTTGAACAATAGACACCTGCACAGGAGCCAAAGGGAAAAGACCAGTTCCCACCCACCTGATTCTCACTTCAAGCAAAAGCCCGAGAGCCCAGACAGCAGGCTTCCCTTGTGCCCAAGAGCTCCATAAATCCAACCAGGGGGAAAAAAAAGGCCTGAAGAACAAGTTCTACAAAGCCAGGCACTGGACACACCAGTTTGGAAATGTGGCCCAACCCCAGACATGGGCATGGAGATCATTCAGTTGGCCTCAACTGTGAGAAAGGCAGCAGAGAGTGGAGCACACAGATCAGCTGAAGGGGAGGGGCTTTGGGTAACTCAGACCCTCATCCTGTGTGTATCTCTCTGGATGGGGCAAGATTAGGTGCTTCCAGCAAGCTTCTGTATGCAATCTCTGCCGCTCCACAGGCCACACCCACAGTCGTAGGGAATCTCTTGGCTTTGGAAACTGTGCCTTCAAACAGTAATCTCTTACTCTCTCAATACCTTGACTTTTACACAAAACTTCGATTACTTGAGGTTTATTTTTACTAACAAGGAAACTAAAGCTGGGAAGACTAGGTTTGCTAAAGACCCTGGTGAGATTGAAACACCATTCTCTATTTTAGGATAATTTCTAAAGAGCCCTACAACCCAGAAGCCCTACATTTAAGAGCTGTTATCAAAGCCACCGTGTAAATACCCATCCCCAGATTCACTTGAACTCTAGAGGCAGTGCTTGCCCCAAACTCACGCAGCACAGGTTCCTAATTTGTACAGATTCCTGGATCCTGTGGACCACATAGATGTGTAATAATCAGGGACTCACTGAAGGATGCTAAGACAGCATCTCTGTAGGCCCAGCATTAGGGAGAAGCAAGCTTGCCTCATGTCAGACATTGCTGCCTGGAGTAATGTTTCTAGGGTTTGATCTGAGCCGAGACCAAGATCAGTCTATTTAATAATGCGTGTCTGGCAGTAATTATGGTCATTATGGAATTTTCTTCCAGCCTGGGCTTAGGAGAGGCAATATGAGACCCCAGGCTTGAAAGCTGGCTCCCCCATTCTCTGGTCATATCAACTTGGCAAGTTGCTTCCCTCCTCTTGACTTTCTTACCTCTTACCTCAGTCTCCTCATCTGTAATAAGACGATGATAATAGTGTTTTCATGTATTATAGAGTTTGCAAGGTGATTAGATATGCTAATAGTAAACGAGCTCTAAATTCCTTGGTATTGGGGTCACTTGCCCTGCAGAACTATCAGTTCCACGTAGTTCAATGTAGAAATGAAACGCTTTGCTTAATCTTTCTGGCACACAGCAAATTCTGAAATGCTGGCTACATTATCAGGTTTATGCTAAACACTTTCCAGGTATTTACCCTGTTATTTGGCCTGTAAAGGGTGCCCTATGAAAATATCTCCAGATTATCAGCCAGGACCTTGAATCTCAGACCCTGTCATCATCTTGCTCAATGTATAAGTAGAGGAATGAGGATCAAAGCCAAGCTATTTTATGCCTAAAGAGCTCTCCTATTGACTCCATAATGGGACAGTGCTAAATGGGGTTGTCCTTGTTAAGGTCACTATTGCTGTCATGAACACCATGACCAAAAGCCACTTGGGATGAAAGAGTTTATTTGGCTTACGTGTCACAGTCCATCGAGGGAAGGCGGGGTCAGAGGAATCCAAACCTGGCTGAAGGCAGGCTGGTACAGAGGCCATGGAGCAAAATCCAGCTTACTAGTTCGCGCTTGGTTACTTACTCAGTTTGCTTTCTTGTAGAATTCAGGACCACCAGCTGAGCAGTGGTCTCACCTACGAGCTGAGCCACCCCATGTCAATCATTAACTAAGAAAACGTCCTACAGGCTTGCCTATGGCCCAGTCTGATGGAGGCATTTTCTCAGTTGAGGCTCCCTTCTCTAGCTTGTGTCAAGTTGCCATAGAGTTAGCCATCAGAGAAGCTTGAGTTCGTCCAGCCCCTTTCACATGGAAGCGGTTTTGCTGGAGTGTTAGTTGTCTAGGTGCCCATCCCAGCAGTATCCGGATGACTGCGGATTTATTAGGAATACAAATGCTTGGGCTCCATCCCAGACCTACTGAATCAGAAACTTTGGGGTGGGGTCCAGCAAAGTGACTTAATAAGCCTTCCCTGTGGCTGAAAATACATGTTTTTTTTTTTTTAAAGTGTGAAACAATTCTCTAGGGACACTGACGAATGCTTCATTAGCAATCATCAGGTTCAGAGATTCTAACAGTGACTAAACATTTTAAACTCACCAGCTAATTCGGATCCATGAGTCACAGTGTCGAAACCACCCCTGGGGTCCATGGATGAGTCTCCATCACCTAGAATAACAAGCAATGAAAAGAGTTAACACTGTGTCTCCATTCACACTGTCATCGTCCTTTCCGTTGGCTGTGTTTTCAGAAAGCCACCATCTGCTAACAACAACATAGTAGGCACTGCTCATCCTTTAAGACACTGATGAACAGGGTAGATCCTTAATCAAAATTAAGGAAACTGAGGTGGCACAGGGCATTCTGGATGAGCACTAAACGTATTGTGTAGGTAGAAAGCCAAGAGCAGAGCCCTGATTCTTTTACAGGGCCGAGTTTTGAATGAAACGCTTCCCAGCTTGGCTAAGGATTGTGATACTGGAGAACTTAAATGGGTATCACCTAATCATTTAGATGGCTTAGACTATACAGCAGGAAAAGAGGTTTCTTTGAATCTAAAACAAAAGAATCTTAGGAATGAATAGGGCAAAGGCACAAAGTGAAAAAATAAAGGTCAAACCTAAGTGTACTAAAATCAGTGAAATGGGGTGAATGACAAAAAGTTGGGTACCAGAAGAAGTCTCAATTCATGTTTTCTTTAAAAAGTTAAGCCCACGTGGTCAACAATCATGATATGATCCCTTCTTCTTGAATATCCATCACCAGAAAGCTTTAGGTAGAGACAAACTCAAGAGCAGCTAGTTTTAAATCCAAAGGTCAAACTTTATGGGAGACAAACATACCCAGAGAACAGGGGTTCCTAGAGTTGGTGCAGATCGTTACAAGTGAGCCCAGATAGAGAATACAGTGAGATGCCCTGTATGTGATCCCTGGTTAGGAGACATAGGCTTGCGTTTATTTGCACATAACTTTATTACAGAGAGACCACTTTGTTCCTTGGAGAAGGGTTGTAATAACAGACCACACAGTACTTGATGAAATACCACACCAAGAGTCCCACCACCAAAATCACCATTTCCAAAGCCATCACCTTCACCTGGCCCATCACCACAACTGCCATTGCATGTTTCAGTGCTTTACATTCAGTGTGCAGAAATATTTATGATTCAAAAATCACAGTTTGAGATTCTTCTGGATTAAAACTGGGGATGAGAATCAGACCATTTACTAATCATTGACTTCACGAAGAACTGAAGGATGGCCCTGGGCACCATTGCCCTTTGTTACATTGATCAGATGGGATCAGCACATGGGAGTACTAATTTGATAGTAAGTGTTTTAGTTGCTAGTAATTAGATTCTGCAAACCACCTAAGAAACTATATCTAAGATTGTCATTTTTTTTTTTTTGGAGCTGGGGACTGAACCCAGGACCTTGCAAAGATTGTCATTTTAAATACAAATCTATTAAGTAGCATGGAACAGCCATTTTAGCATGAGGACGTTTGTGGCACTCCTTTGATTCATTCTGCATGAACCTAACAATAGCACTTGGAGGTTTTAATGAGGAAAAGAAGATTGTCAATAAGGACAATAACCAAAAGCCTTCAGAGTGTAAGGGGGTTTGGTCTTGCCAATACTGCTGAGGTTGCTTTTTTTAAAGTACCTTTTCTTGAAGCCCTAGAGTGGGAAGCCAGAGGGAATGTGCCAAGTGTACAACACCCTGGATTTTCCCTTGCTCTGTCAATCAGAACATCACTATTTCCATCTGCTTTGCATATGAGAGTCCCATGAGATCATTTTCTTATCTTTGTCTTTTGGGAGAGTGAAGGAGGTAGGCTCTTTCTACAAATTAGGTGTATGTGCATGTGTATACATATTTATATTTAAACTTATTCATCTTTATTGTGTCAGTGATTGAATGGTAGGAAGTACCCAGATTACAGGAACTAGTGGAAAGAGGTGTCTATTTTCTTAGCCACAGAGATCCCTTTCAGATTTTCCTTCCTATAGTGTTATTTCTTAACACAAACAAAGAAATAAAGAAGAGAAGTAGAGAGGATTTCTTACTTGAGATAAAAGTTTCATTCTGGGTCCATGTCAGACTTAATTGAGTAAATCATATCTTACTATTACAATTAAAAACTGAGGGTCCAGTTCATGAATAGTAAATCATAAATTTTGAAGCATGCCACAAATAGAAAAGGTTTATATATCTACCCATCACCAAAACTAAAACCAATCAGTCCATCACCAATTAAAGGTAATTTCAGAACAAAGGTACCCGTATATGAAAATTATCTGAATGTTTAGTAAAGTGCTGCTAAAAGGCAGACTATATTATCTGAATCAAATGAAATTGCTAATATTCAACTATTTCCCTCCATCAAAATATGTTTCACATGGTTCAAGTTAATATATCATAGAATGAAGAAAAGACAAAGCAAGAACATCTACCATATGAAATCACAAAAGAAAGGATGCTACACCAGGAAATGGAAGCATATTTTATCTCAAATAAATCCAAGTTTGCTGACACTATAATTGATGACCAATGATGAAAACCATCCCCATGGCACAAAGTAATTTAATCACAGCCTGCACAGAAAATATCCCCTACAATAGGAAAAATATATGTTGTTTCTCCAGAGAAGCAAGCCAGATGACATATGGCTAAATTACCTGGTAAGGAGCCATCCACATTAAAGTTGGAGTCAGTAGCAACAGTCCCTTCAGTTTCTCCAAAGACCTCAGTCTTAGCAGGGGTCACTGGGAAGAGAGTCCCGTTTTCCATTGTGTCTGGATATTGAGGGGTGTAGCCTTCCAGTGAAGTAGTTGTATCTCTGGGAAGACTTCCACCTCTTCTTGCACCACTCTTAGCTGCATGGAGGTGGAGTCAATGATAAGCCCACACCTGGAAGGTCACCACCCACTGGGCACTTGTCATCAGAAGGTAAAGTTGCCGAGACATCTTTCTACTTGTTCTCCAAGGCCAAAAGCAAATGGTACCAAGCAAAAGCAATGTTTTGCAAGGCACCAGCCAGATAGCACTCAACAGGAGAGATTTTGGTGACTACATACTACACAGAAGAGGCACTTCTTACAAGGTTTGTCTGAGTCATCAAGGGTGTGTGGTTATCCTATTGTGACCTTGAATTCACCTCAGCTATTAGAGGATTTTGACCTTTTTGTCTCAATTGGATTGACCTCTGAGGAAGGGGTATAAAAACAAACCATTGGATGGAAAGATGAGACCATTCTTCCTGCAACTGGAATAGTAAGCTCAAATCCAAAAGACCTGGGTCTACTGCCTTAAATTTCTTTTCTGTGCTAAGAGGACATTCTTCGTAGTCACCAATACCACAGAGCTGTGGTCCAGAAACAAACCAGAAAAAATAATTAGTTCAAAGGCTATCAAAGAAATCTTACAGAAACAATCATTATTAAACCAAGTTACTAATCTAATACCTTTAAAATTCAGCAGAAAAGTTTGTACCTAATGTATGATGGCTTCTAAAATGTCTATAAAGCAGAAGAATCAGAGACCACCACCAGACATAACTTTTGATCAAAAATAATGTATAAAAGCAGGCAAGAGGTGTATCACCATCAAAGATAAAACAAAAGTATCACCACCAAAGGGTCTACAAAGTACCACTACCAAAGATACCACTAAGTACCACCACCAAAGATCTAAAGATACTGCACAAGGACCACCACCAAAGATACCACAAAGTACCCATAACATCTTGATTTCTGCTTAAAAGCCAGTTGTACTTTATGATCCTTACTGCTAGATGGCAGAACAGAAGTTGTTGGATGGTCTTCGCCTTCTTCCAGCTCTCCAGGTAATGTAGAGAAGTTCTGAGAATGACTCTGTGCTGTTTCAATGAGGGATGAAGCCATTGTTAATTGGAAACCATAACACATGGTTTTACATGGACGGTCTAGCTACAGAATATCAAATGGACACATACAATGGGAGAATGATATGTGTGCCTTTCATCATCTGCTGATTGATGCAAAGATACAGAAAGATTATATTTTGTCCCTAGTTAGCTTCTTTGCCCTTCGGTGAAGTTCCAATCTGAAGCTCAAGCCCAAATATGGCCCTCCCTAGACTACCTTGACCCAGCTGCAGCAAGGATCCCAGAAACAAAGATCACAGAGACGTGGAAATGGGGGCTGTGATTTCAGTTTTCCCTCAACCATAAAGATTGCCTAGAAGTTAGATTATAAGGAAAATGTTGCTATGTAGTGTCTGTGGACACAAAAGAAAAAGCTCATCTCTATCAATGAACTTAGAGTAACTTTATGAGGAAATACATGATTCCCTTGTAGAGAGCATTGCATTTGAGTTACTACTTTTTTAGTAGGGCTGTGGTCTCCCCTGTAGCAGGGATTCTCTTCACTGCCTTGAGTAAATGCTTCCCTGGGCAAACACAGGGCCTTCAGTGAAATGGATTAAATTGAGATTGAATCACTGCCCATATCTGAAATCACTTTGACTATTTTGAGTTATTTTCTTTTGTGTTCTTCCAAGAAAGACACTGACCTCTGAAGTGCAGGTGCAAAAGTCGCATAAAACACACCCATCAGCCATGTCCACCACCAAACAAATATAACCAGGAGAGAGACATTCACTGAATCCCAAAGCCAACATCAGAAAAAAAGCCAACAGTAACACAAAATGGAAATACAAGTCATGAATTGGCAAGGGCCATTTATAGACTTCTTTATGCCTCCTTTGATGCCTAACACAGTGCTATTTACATTGATGACAATCAACACATGCCTGCTGGCAGTTTTCCTACACCTAAAGGGCTCCTATAAAGGGCTCTGGCCATTATGTGTAGCAAGCAGTGAAATGAGGTCTTCTTAATTTGGGATTTCTTTGATATTCTGCCAAGAATTTATGAATGGCTTCAGGTTGGTCTTTATAGATTCGTATAAATATGTTGAAAATTAAGGGTACTAAAATGTTCCTATTTCTTCCTAGCAGGCGTTTAGTGATAGAAAAAGATGTTAGCAAATGGTTCTTTTTGACTCCAGCAACTCCTCCACCTTGGTCAATTATCAACAACATGCCTCACCCCTCCTCTGAAGGTTAAACTCGATTTCCCTATTCACTATAATGATCTGGCCCTCATATGTCTTTACACAACCACGAAAGCAGCATCTCTTCTACCTGGCCTGGAAGAAGGGTGGGAATCAAAAAGAATCAGTTAAAGCATTGAGACGCCACTCTACCAGTGATGGTCTTCAGTGTCACATGACTAGTTAGAGATGGAAAATGGAGATGAATGACATTTCCATGTGGTCATTGACTCCAGAGTGGATCTTAGATGAAAATTCATTCGGGTTATAAGATACTGTGCAAGAAAGGCCAACAATGAAACAGACTCAGACTCTGGCTGAGTTAAGCCACCTAGCAAAGACTGCCACCATTCCACCACCAAATGCAACATCTTGACCAATATGAGCAAGATGTGAAGTAGATAGACAGGTCAACAAAAGGGCTATGTGTCATTATCCTTACGAGTTGTCACTGAAAGTGGTCCTGTCCTGTTCAAGTCTTCCACCAAATGGGTATTTGGAGCCGCAGTAGGCTGAAGGGTTGTACTATGACTGGAGCCTGTATCTGAAGGAATCAAATTGATGTTATTGCCATATTCCCTATGCTGGGAAACGACCTGAGTCATTTAGCCAAGTAATGTTTGCATTTAGCCTGGTGAGAGGAAAGAACAGGTTCACATGTCCAGAATTGGGATAAATGATTGTTTCTTCAAGAATATCACAGGATATAAGTGGTTTTCATTTCAGGGCAGAGTTACCTGAAAGCTATCACATTTATTTGTTGGTTTCTTTTGCTTAGTCTGAAAGGAAGTTAAATGAACACACAGCGGGGCTCATGGTCTTCACAAAGGGACAGAAATATAACCCATGTTTCTAAGATAGACAAGTATAGTCAGACATGGAACTGAATAACACGCACAAGCATCATTTTGTCATCTCCTGCTCACCAGGCCAAACGAAACACAGCAACAACAATAAAAAGTTTTCAAACAGACAGTGCCTTCCCTTTTGTCTCTTTTGTTTTTATTTCACAAAATAAACACAGAAAATACATATACACATTACCCAATATATCTAGGTGGAGACAACAGGAAGTGCCCACGGACAAATAAGAATCATTCTCCTCGTAAATGAAAGCAAGAAGCATCTTGAGAATTCTGATTATAGTGTTGAGTAGTGTGAAAACCTCCCTGAAGTAATTAAAAAGGCTGCTTTTTGTGATGGTTATCACAGATCTATTGGGCTATAACAAGTTCAGAGTGAAATAGGGACCAAGCAGTTCCTATTGAAGTAATTGAAGAGCATCAATACTGCTAACTCTACACTTTACTCAATCCACCCACACCACTTCCTCTGAAAGCACTGGGATATGGGCACCCACCTTGGGTCTTTGCATGCTGATAGCAAAAACAGACAAGATCTATGCTAGAGAAAAGCATCTGGCCAATTCTATGATCCAGATTTCAAAGAACAAAGGCCAGTTAACCACGATCAAAATTTCAAATGGACATCCAGCCAGAAAGACCTTGTCTACAGAAGGCCTGCATCCACTCTTGTTCGTTTTTCCTTTTATAAGTAAAATTCTTCGAGAACGATCATGTCGCTGTATGATGGGGGCTAACTATATTTTGTGTATGTGAGGCACAGTAAAGAATCTACTGATGTGGGGCTGGGGATTTAGCTCAGTGGTAGAGCGCTTACCTAGGAAGCGCAAGGCCCTGGGTTCGGTCCCCAGCTCCGAAAAAAAGAACCAAAAGAAAAAAAAAAGAATCTACTGATGTGACAGGTCCATGATATGGTTAAGATTTGTAATGTAGATATGAGAGGGAGAGGGAGAGGGAGAGGGAAAGGGAGAGGGAGAGGGAGAGGGAGAGGGAGAGGGAGAGGGAGAGGGAGAGGGAGAGAGAGAGAATATCCAGAGGCATCTGGAAGAGTGCAGAGCAGAGAAATAAAGAAGTAGTCTGAACATGGCCATCAGATTGGGTATGGTCAAGGCTAGGAAAGATGGAGAGTGGGAGAGAATGGTGTAGATAGAGAGGTAGAAAGAGATAGAGAATGGAACATAACTGAGAGTTAAGAGTGTGAGAAGAGTAGAGAATAGCATGGTATTAGGAAAGTGAGTAGCTGGGGGGAGGGAAGGGCCAGGGGACTGGGATACAGGCTTTGACATATTGTAAGAGGTACGTGGAGGCCAGCATGGGCTTTGACATGTAGACACAGGTGTATGTCAATGGAGAGCCATATGTCCCTTCTGCTGGAGTTAAGGAAAATGACTCCTTTTGTCGAATGGGAACTCAAAAGTTCCTGAGGAATGCTGGCTTTTATTTAACTGCCAGAAATCCTCCTGTAACTCAACTCGAACTCATTTCTGGAGATTTGGACCACGTAGGAGACCTAACATCTTTTTCTTGGTGTATTTATTTATTGAATGCAATCATGTTGGAAACTTAATAATGACTCTGGAGTTCTTTTGTTTTGTTTTGATTTGTTTTGTTTTGTTTTGTTTGTTTAACCAGGGGTCTCTATGGAGCCCCACCTCCAGAAGCTAAGCACATAAACCTGTGTGCTTAGTCTTGCCTGTGGTGCTTTAGTAATCTAACATAATAATCCCAGCCTGGCCATTTAAACACATTCTTCCTTTTTAAGCCACATTTATCCAGGCATGGTGAAGTACATATATCCCTTGACTTTTCTTCCTTTATGGATCAGCACAATGAGTCAGTCTCCTTTTCAAAAAGTTCTCCACCTTACTTCCTTTTTCTGACTGCCTAGGTTTTTGCCCTTTTTTCCCCAAAAATCATATTAAATCCTTTGTTCTTTAATAGTCTCCAGGAAGTGCAGGATCTTCTAAATTTCTTTAGTGTTCCTTATTGAAACTGAATTTTTCTACTTCTTACTGCCTGATGGTTGTCAGATCTATTGTGCTATTAAACATTTTCTTTTGTCAGCTGACTTTTAAGTTTCTCTCAAGTGTAAATATGGATGACACATCCTTATGTCTCCATGATGCCTTACAAATTTAATTGTATGTCTCCATACGTGGCTTTTTACAGAGTGTCTGCTCACTAATATTGGGATAAGATAGTATTTCTAAAAAAAGAAAACTATGCAAGCCTTTGTTTTACTTTGGAGATACTTTTTAGTTACCCAATATGGAATTATTTGTTCACTGAATCATGAGGATGAATTTCAATTCAAATATATGTACAGTATAAGGCTGGCAATTTATATCCAGAAAATACATCTAAATGAAACATCTCTGAAAAAATGTATCCCCCTACTGGTTATTTTTAGAATGGTACATTTCTGATAAGGATATTTTAAAAAAACAAATAAAACAACAAATGACTCTACTCATGAGTGTAGTAGAAACAAAGTCTTCCATTTGTTGAATCCTGAAAGGGCAGAGACTATCAATTCTTGATATTTCTGCCAAACAGGCAGCTGCTGGTACAATGAAGGAAATTTTCTCTTAAATGTAAAAATAAGTGAAATAATTTGCAACTCTTCTATCTTGCAAAATTACAACTCATATTTTTTTAAAAAATTGCTTAATTGTGCTTGTCTTGTGTATGAGTTGTCTATTCACTAAAATCACAGCCACTCAAGAAGGACCAAGAATGGTCTAAATCCTACATCCTTCAATAATGAGGCAAGAATAAATAGCTTTAAAGTTTTCGGAGTCATTAAGTTCTTTATTCACATTAACTACTCATCAACTTTTTTAACCACTTGAATTTCTCTACCAAAACCAAAATTTATCTTTGAATCTATAATGGAGACAGTCACTGAATCCATTATTTGTCGTTTCTTTTGAAATCTTTGGACTTCAAAGGCAAGATACTATATGCAATCCCAGCACTCAGGAGACTGAGGCAGAAAGATCATCAAGAATTGAAGACCATCTTAAAGTAAGAAATAACCCACCTCTCCCTTAGAAGAAATAACTTCTACTCTTGTCAGCCTAAGATTAACTGTCTCTTAATCTTTCTGTCAAATTCTCCCCTCTCCAAATAGAGTTGTGTGTGTAAATAGATGAGTATACCCACTCCTTCCCACATTGTATCAGCAAGACACATGAGGGTGTTTTGGAAAGTAAACCGAACTAAAAATCAATGCCACATTTCAAAGGGAAAGGCACTTAGATGATTCTAAGAAACACAATCATTAAAAAGTCTCAGAGGCGATTACCCTTGCTTTCTGTTTGATGACCTTGTCCCATTGGATGTGAGATTGGGTCGAAGAAATCGGTCCATGAAACATCCTCTTGACTCTGTGTTGTCATTCTTTGACTTGGATAGTTGTTGTGGGCTGAGGCTGTTGTGACCATGCAGTTCAAACAATTGTCAAAATGTTAATTGGCATTTGGTCAGGGATATATAGACTGACTTTTTCAAAAAGACTTTATTCTCTAAAGTTGATCATGGGAATGGCTTTCCAGTACTGAGGACAAAGAGCTGCATCAATTTAGGATATTTCCCAGGTTTGACTTCACTTATGTTTGTTTTCTGGTCACCAGCATGTGAGCTGGAGGAAGCATAGCATTAACATGTGCTGTGATGGATAGAGGATACGTTATAGGCATCAAGGGACGATGAAGTAATGCTCGACACATGCTGCCACAGTCTCCTAAAGAAGAGGCGTAAGAGCTCAAGTGCATGATGTCACTCTGAGACAAGTACATCCCACAGCGAAATGCACAATGAGCTGGCAGTGATATTCAGAAGACATAGCTAATCGTTTCCCAAGTGATGAGTATGAAAGCGGTACTCATCACAAAAGCACAGAGGGAATCCATTAGCAGTATTGTCTTCCTACAATGAGAAGTGGCACGTGGGTGGGCACATGGGTTATGCCTTAGTTCCATTCTGTGCAGTATAGGAAGAAAGATTACCACCACATCCCTTAGAAATAAACACACCAAGGAGCTAGTCACCAAGCACGCTGTTCTACTAATGATCCATTTAGAAGTTGACATGCACTGCAAAGGAATTATGCATCAGATTCTATATTGCAGATGGAAACACTGAGATATTTCCCACTGATACCAAGTTATAACATGGGATTCACACGCTTTGCAAGGCAGAGTGAATCCCAGTGCTTAATCATCCAGACAAAAGAATCATGCACCAGAGCTTGCAGAGACATGTTATCAGCCAGCATCCTTCAGAGATGAGAAAATTTAAGTCTAATTCCCACAACCCCACAGTTGCAGAATAGAGAAGACGGCTTATTTGCAAATGTGATTAAACCGTAGTACATTTGAGGAGTTATGTACTACTCAAACAGGTAAGTACAAAAGATTTGATGATCGCACACAGGTGCCCTTTTTTTCTTGAAATGCTTGGGTTCAATCCCCCAACACTAGGTTTTTGACAAAATTTTTATAAGCCTAGTATTTCATATAAATATAAGGAAAAAGCAGCGTCTTGTTACATAGTGAATGATTTTTACCAAGCTGAAAGGGGATTTTAATTGGATAGGAGCTCGGCCATTGTCTCACTGATACCTCAAATCAAAAAGACATTCGTATAGACTAACTAGTTCTCCTGTGCCTCTATCATTGCCTGACCAGGTAGCTTGTTAGGAACCTTTAGATTCTGGATATATGTTTGCTTCAACATGATGTATTAAGAAACAGACACTTTCATCAGTGTCTTTGTGTGCAATATCTTCAATGTCCAGCACTGAACTCAGAAGGTAGATTCCACCCACATTGTGAAACCCTCCATTACCAGTTGTCCCTTCTGTCACATGGGAGTCTTCACTTGGGGTGGGTGGGTTCTTCCCCTGCCATTCATTCTCAAACCACTTCTCCTTCTGGGTAGCTGCTTCTTCTGTTGTGCTATTAGGATCTGCCCAGGCTGAGAGGAGAATGATGATGGTAAGCTGTATTGACCAGGTTCTTAACAAACCCTCTGGTATGTCTTTCTATATTACAGGTAGAAATAGATAGATAGATAGATAGATAGATAGATAGATAGATAGATAGATAGATAAATAGATAGATAGATAGATGATACATACATACATACATACATACATACATACACACAGAGATATATAGATAGATGTAGATAAAGATAACAGCAACCAGGGGATGAGTTACTAAATTCGGAAAGGCAGATTCTAGAACTACAATACCCAATCTGCTAATTTTCCAGATGAAAAAAATATGATTCATTTTCTGAAAATCATATACCGGAGTAGCACAAAGTCAGGATTAGACCATAACCTGTGAGTTGTGAAGTCTCAGTATTATTCCTGATTTAATAGTGTCTATGGCTTTACATAGTCTACCAGAGAGAGCTTCTGAATAATCTCTGTGTCTGGGTGATTTTGTCAGAGAAAAACGTGTTACATAACAACTCACAACACTATTGTGATAGGAGACCTTTGCAAACAGACTGCATAATCTACAATAACACTCAGCAGAAACGGCTGGCATACACACTGAAGGGATGCCTGGGATGTTACTACACTGATCTGCAATGTGATTGTCTAGGGACCCTTTTAATTGCTAAAATCTCTTCTTAACAAAGCTAATTCAGTGGAAGAAAAAACTATTCTAGCCAGTTGGGGAATTATATAAATAATAACAGTATCAGACAGGCTTAACCTTTCAAGCAGTGTTTTAAAAAGTCAAGATGACTGGGATAAAATCCCATCAGAGTGCTTCCTGGAAAAGCCAGAAAGCCACTGACATTTTCATCTGTAACAGCTCCTGGCGAATTTCTGATTCATCAGGAAAGCTAGATCCTATAAATTGACAAACCAAATGAACTTTGTGTCTTAACAAAATTCACTTATCTTAGGAAATGATGTGTGTGACTTAGTAATAGCAAATATGGTTTTTAAATGGGACTCATTAATTTTGCTTTTATATTTTGGGGATTAACTGTTTGTCCATAGGTTCTCGGCCCCAAATCTTATGTTATTTTCTATTAAATCATTAAGCACATGTGTGTGCTCTCAAACATACACATATGTCTCAAACATATGTCTACATTCACATTATCATCTATCATACAAATATATTATAATTGTATGATTCTTCATGCCCTGGCATTTTCAGAACAGTCAGGAATGTGTTAGTAAAACAGAGGACTTCGACTGTATATCGTAAGGGCTGACTCTTTTCTAGAAGTTGTGGTGTCCCCTTAATGAAGTCATATGGATTTTTGCAAACATTGATGGCAACATCTTTTTGGTAACTATATCTGTATTCTCAAATTTTCTTAGTAAGAATATCCCTTGACCATCATATTTTGACGTTATATACCTTAGTTCCAAGTTTCTTGATTAGCATTCTTCTTAAGAGAAAATGTTTTACACTAATTGATAAGATTTCCAATAGACTCCAGAGTAGACTGGAATGGGTCAGATTCCTAAGAAACATGTTTCCTCTCTATTCCTTTTTTCAACAGGCTACTTCTTGGTTAGCTCAACCCTTCATCTTTATGCATATATCAACTTTACTGGAGTAAAGAATGTCTGTCATTCAGTACAATGTCCAGGAATTAATAACTCATAGTTCAACCTTTTTCCTTGACTCTCTGTGAACACATTCATCAAACCAGGACTTCCTAAGCTTCTTTGGTTTCTTGATCTTAGCCAAAAAGCCAAGAAGCTATGCTTCTTTGGTTTCTAAGTAGCTGTTTCTTATATTTCCCCTTTAAGAATGTTCAGGTATATAACAATGGTGTTGACTCATAACTTTAAAAATGCTACAAGATATTGCCTCAAGGATCAGTTGTATTTCAAATTATTAGGCATTTTTCTGAGATACGGATGAAAGATGGGTACATTTCCCTTTTTTCTTTTCTTTGTTTTTTTATCCTAGGTTCACAATCCATTGATGAAACATGAGATTGTTTTTTTAAAAACTTGAGCTATTTGTCTATAAGCAGAAAGAACAGTAGGAGCATCAGGACTTTTCTCAACTTGCCCTGAGTATTTTAAACAAAAGAAGTAGGTAGCTTAGAGTTCAAAAGAGACTATATGAGCCACTGACTTTCCACCAAGGACAGAAGGGGTTCCATTGTACCACAGAGAAGATGAAGGTTTTAAAGATCTGCCCACTCAGGAAACCTTCCTCCAAGATCCCACACTAAATACCTGAAGGGCACACTCGCAACACACATTTCCAAAAGCACACAACAACTACCAAAACAGAACAGTTTAGGAACCCTTAACAGAAAACCAGCATCTCACATCTACTTTGCAAACATTCTTGTCTCTTGGAAAATCTGACAACTTGGCATCTTTCTTCCTTATTTTTAAAAATGGTCCTTTTCAGGCTCTGCAGATAAATTTACTGTGCAGACACAAAAGATGTGGCCAACAGCTAAACAACATCTCTGATAACTTGGGTACCAGAACTTCAGTGCATCATCCTTCTTACTTGTGCTTGTAGCATGTGGGGTCTCCTCTTCATCCTGATACTCATGGTTATTGAAAGGAGGCTGTGGTTCCTGGGTCCAGTTTTCTCCATGAGCACTGGTGCTGTTTCTGTCTATATCTGTTGCAACGACGGTTAAGTACACTGTGACTTTTAATCAAATACTCTTTAATAATCCATTTCTTCCACTATAGTACATGTTATCTATCAGCAGGTCCTATGCCTTAGCACTATCTTTGAGTACTTACTCTCAATAAATCTGAGTGATTTCACTAATCTGTCCCAAGAGAAAGTGAAGGGGTACAAAGTTCTTTTATATCACTTATTATTCCAGAATAGCCACTTTGTCAGAGAGAGAACCATAAACCATTCAGATATATTCATTTTTATAACAAAGTGACATAAAATACCTTATGTCCAGGAAGTAAGGTTGATAAATGACTCCTGTGTGGAAAGTTCACTAAGGATATGTGATGAGGCATTAATTAATTTTCCCATCATATCCAAAGGTTTGACCTTCACAGCATCATATGCTCTGAGAGAAAGTATTGTTAATGATGTGTGCATAACTCATTACCAGTCATCCTGGTGGTTGTCTGAAGTAGTACTTCTGGGTTTGAATGGATCGGGTTCCACTGGGTCCGTTCCTGGTTCTGTTTTGTGTGGGCAGAAACCCATGGAGTAGTTGCAACTGTCATAATGATTGAGGCAATTAGGAAATGTTATTTCTTGAGCCTTCACTGATTGCTTTGTACATTTGTCTCTTCTGCAGGGTACACAGCAGCTCATCTATACTGGGCTGTATAGATGGTTGAGTGGGAAGGATGGAGGAGGAGAGAGTTTAGTTTCATCCACCATGTGGCTTTGTATCTCAATGTCCTTTGAGTTCTAAAATAGTATGCCTTTGGGTTTAGAACATGAGATCTTCTGGATATAATAGTCAAGGACACTGTAGCAGTAGGAAGAACAGCTTTGGAAGCACTAACCCTCCACCAATAATGACCAAGATGTGAAGAGTTTTGCCCACTCATGCAAATTGCAGAAACCCTCTGCACCTGACACTCCACATCATCCATTAGTCACTGGCAGTCGTGCTAACTGTAGATCCTCAAGCTGAAGAAGTTGATAGCTGAGTTCTAACATTGGAATCACTATTGTGTTAGTGATTTTACTGGGGAAATAACCACGAGAGCCAAAGCTTTCCTGCAGACGGGTTTTGGAAGAAGCCTACTTTACAGAGTCATTTGACTCAGCTACGTTTTTCTGAACATATTCTAAACATCCATGAGAGTCCCACCGAATTCAGAACACAATATAAGCAGGCCATTCACAACTAATGAAAGAGGACCAATATGCATACGTTTATAGGAAGGAGCCAGAAGTAACCATCCACCTTCAGCCCAACACACTGGAAAACAGTTCACCAATGCCCCAATTGCATGCAAAAGAGGAAGCCTTGGACAGAAGGTGCAAAAGGATCCATTTTGACAAAATCTGAAACAATATACATTGTGAAAAAGCTATTTGCAAGTTCAACTTCCTTCAAATTCTATTTTGACACCCAAATAACACAAAACCATTTCACAAGTTAAGAAAATAATTTAGAGTCATTAACCACATTTCTAATAATCTTGAAAAAGTGGTAGTTAGCTCAACTCTCCAAAAGAAAAGGGCATCCTGTTGAATTAAAGGATATATGTGTTAGGTAGAAAATTGAATATACTCTATAAAGATGGGGGAGGGGAGCATGCGAACTTTATCTTCTGGAGCCTAACCATATAACACATTTGCCAGGAAGCTACATCCTAAACCTAGAAGATACTGTCACAATAATGCTCAATATGTGGGGTTCCTTGGGTTCTTTTCTTAAGTTCCTAAGCTCTGCAGAGGCATCCAGCCCTAGGAATACACCATTTAAGTCTACATGTCGAACATCTGGTTTGTTTCTAGCATTTGCTATATCATTGCCACACACTCAGATGCCTTCAAGCCACAAGCTACTTTTAGATCCTGCTCTCCCTAGGCTCTGTTCACTTGGGAGTGACATCCTCCAGTTTTAATGGAATAGATAGAACTCTTATTGTCAAAGGTAGCTGATACAGCACCCCCAAACCCCTTCTCCAAAGGTTAACTAAATCTGCTTTATGATTCTAATCTCTTTCCAGCAAAATCTTCACTTAGGACAAGAATAGGGGAATCTGGCAGGACAGGATGTTTTTCTCTACAATCTCCACCTCAGTGTCCAGAGAAAGTTTTATAGAACACACATTTGGAAATGGTGACACAGTGGTGTCACTCTTTGTTTTTAGTAATTAACACTGTCTTTTAAAGATTGTGGTGGTATCTATTCTTCCCTTCAGTGCCATTCTGTTGTATTGGTGTCCAGCAAGTTCCTTGAAACTTTTTGAGTGTTTTCCTTTAACCATATACATTTTTTGATGAATTAAGGTAGTTCTTAGGCTCGGGCTTCTATATTTTAAGCCATTCTTGGGCCTCCCAAGCTTTCAATTCAGGGTCATCCTCCTAATGACCATCTCCTAATCACATGAACATCTGTCCCAGCAGTCCATGTGCCTCTTTAGGCAAAAGTTCTGACCTTTCCATCCCTGTGTTTCTATCATCTGGCACAGCAGTGACACAATGAATATTAGCTGTGGTGCTTTAATATGCCATCCCCCTGCCACACTTGATAAGGTAGATATTTCTCTAAAAGCAAACATTGGTGAACAGAACAGGAAGAACACTGGGTGTCTGAAACTTCATGAGCTATTTTTTTCCAACAATATTCTTTGGTTCCCATTCATGAAATTTTACTTCCTCCTCCAAAATTCTCATCAGAATGAAATTAAGGTAAAATCACAGGTTCAGTCATTGTTCACATCATTTGTTTCCTAAGAGAGACACTATATCATTTCGATCCCTCAGCAAGCCTTGCACAAATGGTTCTACTGTAATTGAGTATTCTTACTGGTGCTGGAGATAAAATCTTCATCATCATCAATGCCTGATCCAGAAAAATTGGGGTATTTGTCTGTTTCATCTTCATTTTCCTCATTTGGCTTCCAGCCTGTTGGGTTGGTATTTGACTCCGTACCTGTTGTGGTGACTTACATTAGTAGCTGAGCTGGTTGCCAAGCGACCCATTTCACCAAGGAAGAAAGTCAGGCATGGGAGGTGTCATGGAGTTCCCAAGATTTTAAGAAGAAAATGAGAGAGTAGGTTTGTGTATCTGTAAACCCTCATCACTGAAGCTAATATATGGACCTTAAAACGACTAGCTATGACCTTTACAGTCTCATTAAGGAAGCTAAAGAATAACCATCGGTAGAGCCAGCCAAAGGAGTTAGAGCAAAACAACAAACAACAGGCCCATGCAAACCCCCCTTGTGTTTGGATGTCTTTCTTATTACATCATTAGCATATTGAAGTTAGGATGTCAGGATCAGAATAGGAAGGTTTCACATATCCCTATTTGCTGTTTCAAGACACTTTCAATAACGCCCCAAGGTCATATTTCTAAAATTCCTATAGTTGCATTCATATTTTTAAAATTCATTTGTTTTCTTCTATTCTTATTTTATCAGGGTTTATTGTATGAAGCAAAGGGTTTCATTCACTAGAAGCAAGGGTTTTTATTCTGACATTTCTAAAAAGACATGCATCGGTCTTTAGCATCAGATCCTATGTCTCTGATGTGAATAAAAGCAAGGAGTTTCCAAGATTTTGCCCATTCTCAATAAAATTTACCACAGAGGGGGAAAAGAGAAATTAACAGAAATGATCTTGCCAATTATTAATCATCCAAAAATTGTTCAAAAAGGTTGATGACAGTGGGCCACAGTCTAAATATTGAGGATTTCTTCCTTTGAATCATTGAATCTAGCTTTTTAAAGAGGAAATGGAAGCCTTTGTTCTCTTCTCAGCAGTTACTGCAAGAGATTTCTCTTTACTAAAATGGATTCTTCTAACTTTTGAATGCAATTCAGGCTACCTTATAGGATGACCATTTGGTTTTCCTATTATTGGTATCCAGCCCAAGACTATTTCAATTGATAGAAATCTTCTATATTTTGGTAGCTATGGTTCTGTTATTTAACATTCTCAGAAAAACAGTTTTTTACTTCAATAATTTGCAGGGTATGCCCAGACACTCTTTTAGAGTTGAAATGTTCTGTTATCACCAAATACTTGCCCCCACTTCATAGTTTCCTAATTAGCCTTATCCTAGGCTACATAGACCCCTATAAAGTATAGAGAAGAAAACCATGTATTAGTACTATTAAATCAAACATACAGAACTCAGAGTTCAAGGTCCTTCCTAAATTGACACATACATTTATGAGACAGAATGGTGTTTAGACTTTAACCACATCCCATAGGTTAATGAGAATTATTAAAGGCTGTCAAGCAGGCATATGTTATATGGTATCTAGAACTCATTACCAGGCATCTTCGTTGTTGTATGAAGATGACTCTTGGACTCTGATGGTTGAAAAAACCATGAAAACCAGTTCTGGGCTTCTTGCCTCTTGGGTGGTGTTTCAGGGGTAGTCATCAAGGCTGTTGTAACCATGATTGAATTGATTGTTGAAATGTTAATTATCAGTTCCTAAGAAATAGCACCATAAATTTTTTCACTCTCTCCCTACAGAGAAAATTCTCTCTTCTTGACATAGGTGGTGGAAAAAAGGAAACAAGGAAAGTAAAAGAAAAGAAGTTTTGTTTCTTCCAGGAGCCCAAAACTATAGTCCACAGAATGTCAGAGGTGGAGGAACCTTAAATAGCAAGTGGTCCATGCTTTCATCTTAAGATGAAAATCCTGTGCTGTACACCTGAGTGAAGTCCAATTGTCATAAGAGTTGTCTCAAAAATTGCATGAGAACTATCTGACGTTACAGTCTATAAGATAGAACACTCTTTATTTGCCTCCTTTTCCACAAGGCCAAGTTAAGACCTGTATTAGAAAACCATGGAATTGGAAATAGAATGTTCTTCTAAAAACTAGAATTAAAGTATCAGATGATTAGAAAAGTTGGTTGACCTCACCATTTAAGATCCTCTCCAAATCTGACTATTTGTGACTTTAATGGCCAGCTCTTAGGAAACCAAGCCCTGTGATGTTCTTCACAAGTGAAGGAGGACAACCACTATCATTCCCTAAGTGTTTAGGGTATGATATCTCTGCCAGAAGTCACAGGTATGTGACCCCATGAACCCCAAAAGCTAGCAAGAATGGGACAAGAAAAGGGACATAGAAGACATCTTTCCACTTTTCTCCAAGGAGGATGCATATACCATAGAGACATGGCCCATAATCATTTTCATGTCAACACTATACTTTTAAAAGAAGAGCAGTCCATTTTTAAAAAAGTTAATAAACCAAGAAAAACAGGAAGAAATGAAGAGACCAATACCAAAGAAACAGACTTGATTTGAACACTCCCAAAGATTGTCAATTATGTCGTCACAATGTACATTGCAATATGAAATAATAGGAACCCAAAATACCAGGATAAGTTAAAGAAGAGAAAGCTGCCCATCAATAAAAGTCCAAATACAACAATTAATGAAATTCCTTTTGCCAGCTATGAAGGAAGCCCAGTAAACAATTCAAGAAGAAACACAGTCACAGAGCCCCTGTCCTTCCCATGGTTTTTCCTATGAAGATGTATTATACAATTCCACCGATATACACAGCATTTTCCTTATTCTGACATCCCTCCCCCACAGTCACCACCTCAGCATGATACTAATCATTGCGATGGAGTAACCATAGAACATCAGCAGGGTTTCCTTACATGAGTACAAGGACACATACATGCATACATATATGCATACATACATACATACATACATACATGCATACATACATTCATACATATCCATTTCCCCATTTCTGCAGAGAGAATGCCTATTTATACATATGGCCATATTATCTGTCAATATAGGTTAATAAATGAATAATATCCTATTACCTCCCATTATTATAAACCAGTGGTTCTCAATCTTCCTAATGCTGCAACCCTTTAATACAGTTCTTCATGTTGTGGTCATCCCTAACCTAAAATCCCTAAAATTATTTTCATTGTTACTTCACAAGTATAATTTTGCTACTGTTATGAATCATAGTGTAAATATGTGCTTTCTGGTGGTTCTGGGTGACCCTTGTGAATGGGTCATTTAATCTCCAAAGAGGTCTCAACTCACAGGTTAAGAACCCCTGCTATAGACTGATTCCTTTTCCTAACCACCTAGGGCAAAGCGACCAAGTCAAAATCCATGAGAGCCAATGACCACATATCTCCAGAGCTTATTTATCATCCCTAGACTCTGATATAAAGCAACAGGTCATGTCACTTCTTGGTGTTTTCAGAAAAGGATTTCAGTGTCAAAAAAGATTTTTTTAAGTCTATGCTTTTTATTCATTAATCATAACTTCTTTTTTTAAATTGATGTCATTTGGTCAATAGATGTCTTTTTAGAGATCATCTCCTCAATGACTCTCCTAGACACAGGAGAACTAACCTGACTCTGTGTCCTTATTGCCTAAGTGAAAGCAAGGCATTTAGGAGACACTAGGTACTCAGGTCTCTGTGGCCCCTGAAGATATCAGAACCTGATGTCAGCAAGGATGCTGTCTATATATGACAGTGACCATCTATCCTCCTTAATACCTCAATGAAGACAAGTGATCAGCAAAAAACATGAGTTTACCTGTAGTTGCTGTTGTTGTGGGCTCCTGAGTCTGAGTTGTGGATTGTGAATTACCAAACCAAGACCATATCCAGTTATTTTGTTTCTGAGCTGTTGCATGGCTTTTTGAGTACACAGTTGAGGCAACTAGATTAATTATGAAAATAGTGTTTAGTGAGATTCATCTGTCTCCCATAAAACCTGTTGTCTCTGTCCTAATAGAATATCTCTATTTATTATAGAATGAAGATTTTAAAAGTGAAGTTGAGGCCACTTTTATATTTCAGGCTCCTACTATCAGAATCTCAGGACAGCATCAAGAAGGCATGAATTCAATGCTTCTCCATCTTCTACTCGAACCCCCTCAATCATGTCCAGAGCCAACTCACGCAGCAAAGTAACTGTGATAGAGATAGATTTCCTCTTCTCTAGATAGCATCATTCAGCCATGATCGGGAGGTCCTCAGTGCAGCAGAGCCTACAGTGGCTTCCGTTGATTCTTTGAGGATGCCTGCATCCCTTCTGTCTGTTCAGCATCGTACCCAGGTAGTCTGTGAGAGCATTTCAAGGCTCACCCACACTCATCAATGCAACTTAAACTTTATAGTTGGGCAAGAATTTTGTGGAGTGTGTCAGTAGATAAAACTTTCTCTTGTATCTGTCTATCACTTCCTCACATAGAGATGACAAAAGCAAGGAATTGTTGAACTCTATTCAAGTTAGAGGAAGGATACTAAGAACATTTTGTAATTAAAAAATAGTTCATTTGACTTTCAAGTTGGTCTGGTTTTCAGAATGCTCCCCCATAGTAACAAAATAGCAAATGCTATTGGGATAATTGTCTGAATCAGCTAGGATTTTAAGAAAGAAAATGTTTTAGATTAAATGCTTTCCCTGAAAATCTAAGTTATGGTCTCCACATACTGCAGGTGATTCTTGCATACCACGGAGAACCTACTGGGTCCCATGTGGGCTCTAGTTTAGAACTGGAGCATCACACATACCAAATGCCAAAGATCATATTAGTGAGAGCAGAGAGAGAAGGGAATTACCCTGCTCCCAGGTTACAGATGCCTCCTATGGAAAATTCCTCTAAAGATGCATAGTACCCCAGAAAAATGAGCTAACTAAAAATGGACATACAGAAGACAAAAATGAGCATTATGTCACCTTCCTAGGGGGAGTTGTATGAGAGGAGACAGTGAAAGAAGTGTCAGCCTAGCCATCAGTTTTCAATTTGCCCCACCCAAGTAAGGTCATGCGAGATGGAAAACAAATTATTCACTTGACACCCAGAGGACAGGAAGTAGAGCTTTCCAAGGCAGGAGCCTATTTCCTAAATTAGTTTAGGCTTCTTGATTCCAGAGAATTCTAGATGACCAATAAGAAGGAACTGATGACATACCTCCAGGCAGACTCTTCCAAAAATAACATTTATACTAAGCAGCCAGTGGGATGACCCAAGCCTACAGAGCCTGTTGTTCTTGCTAGCTTTCTCTGTTGCCACCCACTGAGCACCCTTGAGGAGGGAATGAGCTGGTTAAGCCAAGCACAGCTTCATCCACGGCTACAGCCAGCCAGCTCTTGACCTCTGCTCCCCTGCACGCTAATTTGCATCCACTCCCTCTCACTGTATCTCAAACCACCACCCAACCGAGATAAGTAAGCGCTCGGGAAGCTCCTCATTGGACTTCTATTCTAGGATTCTATTCAGAAGCTCGGCCTTAATTCCATGCTAACATTCAAGAGAACTCAAGCTGGTAGGCAAACTGGCCTCTCCTCCACACCCATTAAAAAGAACTCAGTCACATGCTCTGTAAAAAAAAAAAAGAAAGCAAAAGCTTCTTTTGCCTTGAACCCTGTGCTATGTTTTAGTTAAACTTCAGGCACTCCTTTTCTTAGATTTCTGTGCTATGATGCTGTATCCATGAAGGAGGATCCATCTCTGACCCTCAGACACCACAGCAGCGTCCGGAGCAGAGAAGACACACGCTATGGAGTGGATGGATGAAAACCTCACTGACCCTGGTTTCTTTTTGATATTACTCTAACCATAGTTACTGTCAGAGAGGAAATGACCTTGGAGGGCATGGGAGGCTTGAACAGATACACCTTGTGGACAGACAGAGTCTGTGTGGTTGTATATGTGTGGAGGCCACAGGTTGAGATAAAGATGTTTTCTGTGATTTCTGTCCACCTTATTTTTTGATCTAGCATCTCACACTGCACCTGAATTTGGCTAGATTGGTTGGGTAGTGAGCTGCAAAGTACCTGCTGTCTCTGTCACCATTGTTATTAGGATTGCAGATGCATGCTGCCATGCTCAACCCCAGGACTCTGGGTGTTAGAATGGATCTGGTACAAGATTAGGACCTTAGGGTGGGCTCACTGACTGACCAGCTTGGATGGGGAAGGAGCAGTTCTTAGGGAATGGGCTAAGGATGTTAATATAACTGGCAAATTAAATCTTTTCAAGCACACGTGAAACTCCCATTCCACACAGGTTGGGACTCCAGCAGCATTCAATCTCCACATGACAGATTTTGTCTGGGGGTGTTCTTTTGGGGTGGGAAATAGGACTTGAGGTTAGACCTGTTCTGCCTCCTTATCAGACCACTAATTACTGTATTTGCCAACATCTGTCAAAACTGTATGCCCAATGAGAATCCCGTCTGACATAGTTTCATCAAGGATGGGGTGGGTACCCAAGTAGCTGCACATAGCTAGCAACATCACCTGCCTCTGTGGAGAAGCAGACAACAAGGTGACAAATCATCAGAGAGGAGGTGACCTGGGAGGGTGTGAGAAGCTTGAGTAGCTGTGCCTCCTGTGACCAGATGGAGTCTGTGTTCTTATGCATGTGCGGAGGCCGGGGTTAATATTAAGATGTTAATCTTATTGCTGTCTACCTTTGTTTTTGAGATAGGAACCCTCACTGAAGCTGGAGCTCACCGATTTCACTGAGCTGGCTAGCCAGCAAGCTCTAGGTCTTCCCAGTCTCTGTCTAGGATTAGGATTACGGGATACATACTGAAATGCTCAACTTTTTATGTAGATGCTAGGGATCAAAAAATTCAGGTCCTCACATGCCTAAACGGCCAGCTCTTTACCCTCTCAGCTATCTCTGAGCTATCCCCGAGCACCCAGAATCTGATGAGAGGATTTTTTAATTTTTTTGGAGAGGCTTCAGAGAATTTTCTGGGAATGACTGGAATCCTGCACCTGTTCATATTACCCTTTCCCTTCACTCAGCAACCTGATAACAGAAATCTAAAAGACTGTTAAGTGAGTTCAGCTTCCATTAGAGTGCTATGGAGGACTCCTGGCTTCTGGGTGACAAGGGAATTAAAAAGGGTCCTATCTTGAATATTCTCAAGTCAGGACATTCCTGTCAAACCGTGAAAAAGCCAGAGTTCCACCCCTCTGAGTTTCAGCCAGGGAATGAGAAAATACACACCATACCAGGAGACCCAGTGAAGACTTAGCTGCCCTTTTAGGGTCTGAATAATCCACCACAGAAGGAGCCCAGCCAGCTAAAACCTTGTTCTAAAACAAACCAGAGGAAGTGCAGAGGGGGAAGTGGAGGAGATAAGATGCTCTAAGTACCTTCCTACAGAGCCCATCTGCACAAACCTACAGTCATGAATGCCTCCCCTGCTGTTACCCACAGATACCCAAAGAGCATTAAGGTCTTCCCCCACAGACTGCAATCCAGAACTCTGCAGCTGACAGAAGGTGATCAGAAAACCCCTCACTTTTGGTTCCTTGGGCTAATAAATAAATAAATAAATAAATAAATAAATAAATAAATAAATAAATAGATAGAAAATTAGGATTAAAATATGGACATTGTGCAATCAGAACCCTAAGAATGGATCTTTTAAGGCATTGTTATTAAAGGAAACAGTGGAATATACAGTCTACAGTCCTGACTTTAGCAGAACAGTTTCCTCTATAGTGGAAAATGACAAGAACGAAACAAGCAACACCACAAATTACGTCTGTAACAGTTCTGAGGCATCGTTAAGTCCTTAGGAACAGGAGAAAATCGGAACTTTTCTGAGGAAACCGTTCAATATGGCATTCCTTATGCCAAGGTAAGAGATTCAGAGGTGAAGATGGCGGTGAGAAAGGGAATAGAAGCCAGTGCACAATGACAAGGAGCACTGACAAGAGCAGGAGCCAGACTCCTTAAATGATCTCACCCACATCGAGATGCCTAGGGATGGCAGGAAACAGACCCTGAGTGTGTCTTACTCAGGAGGGCCATTGGCATTCTGTTAAAGAACCGCTAGAGGAAAACCCAGGATTCCCTGTTTCTTACTGGTGGCCAGGGTGCTCCCAATAAAGAAGGCGTCATCCCGGTCTCCAGTAGGCTGTGAAGTGGGAAGGTCGGTGTGCAAAATGTAGCCTTCTGGGGTGCTCTTCTCAATGGTGGATCCACTGCTGACATCCTCATCTATAATGTTTGAGGCATCGATGTCTTCTTGGTGTGTTCTATACTCGCCCTTCTTGCTGTAGCGGGTGCCATCACGGTTGACAATAGCTGAGGAGATACAGAAGCATCTTTAGAACTTCACAGCACTTATATCTCGAGTATAGGAAAGATAATGGGTTGTCCTATAACATGACATTAAAGCTATTTTCTTTGGCTTTAAAAAATCTGTCTGTCTAGTGCTCACATAGAGTGTGTGAGATGTTCATCCCCTCGCCCACTTACTCTGGAAATGAGGAGGAGAGAGTTGAATACCAGGGAGTCCCCCACATTTGAATCTGAGCTTTGAAGAGCTTTAGACAAGGTAACCCTATGAACTTCAGTTTCTTCCTTACTAACGGAATGGCCCAGCCTTCTGGATGGGGTTGTCACGCTCTGCACATGATTCGTTGTTATTAGCACTCAACACAGTAGTCACAGTAAAAGGAGACTCCGCAAGTTACACTCCCCCCACTCTATACAGTCCCTTCTGAAATAGGTGTACATCTTGTCACTATTAATTCCATCCAACCCCAGAATGGATTTGAAATCGTAGTCATATAGCCTCTACAAAAAAGCATATTTTTGCAATCCCTTAGAAAGATTCTTTTTAAAAGGTAAATTTTGTCAGTTTAATCAAACCCCCATTTCTGGATAGAAAACTGGTTTGTCTAAATATTGACAGAGCTAAAATCATCCTCAGGGAAATTCAACCTTAAAATTAACAAACATGGGTATATATATTTATAAAGAATCTTTGGTTTAATAAGCAAGTGACCAGAATGAACCAGAGGAGAAGGTCAAAATGAAATCAACTCATTATCCATCCTTAAGACGCATTTTCTGCCTCGATCCTCAGCCATTTGCTACACACAGCTACCTATGTGTGCCCTTTGCTGGAACGGTTTTTGCTGAATTGCGTGCGTGGCACCAAGGATTGCTTAAATGAAACTCTCAGATGGAAAAAATTGCAACGTCTCAGTTACCTCGAACATCAAGCCAGGGAAAATTTATATTGTCTTATCATTAAAAAAAATTTACTTAATGCTTACAAGTGTGTTCTGTATGAGTTTATGTGCACCATGTGTGTGCAGGAGCCCACAGAGGCTAGAAGAGTGTGTTAGAGCTTCTCGAACTGGAGGTGCAGGCAGGTGTGAGCATCCGTGTTGGTGCTGGAAATTGAACTCAGGCTGTATACAAACACGATTAATGCTCTCAACACTAAGGCATCCTTCCAACCCCCAGACAATTTACAAAGAATGGAGGTTTATTTGGATTCTGGTCCTTGAGGCTGAGAAGTCCAAGAATAGTGTCTGCTAGGGTTCTGCTGCGGGCGTACTTTGCCGTATCTTATAAGGGCATCACATGGAGTCACAGCAAGTGAGCCAGCTCGGGCCTCTCTTCCTCATCTGACAAAGCTGCTGATGTCATCAGGCTTCATCCTCTACTCCACCCAGTCTTAACTACTTCTCAAGGACCTCATTCCATTTACTCTTAGCGTGTGACATTGGGAGTTAAGTTTCCAACACATGAATTCTTGGCGGGGGCATGGTGGACACATATTCAAACCACGGTATTGATAAGACCCATGGAAATCTAGACTTGGGAGGAAATTTTTAGAAACCATGGAAATTGAGCATTTCTTAAGCACCTGATATGGGGCAGGCATGCGTGAGATACATTAGAATGGCATGATAATTCTTATATAAGAGAAAACTGAAGCTTAGGGAAAGTTGTGGCTCTGATATCACATGGTAGCTGTTGGGATATGAAGCATCCTGTGGCTGCTACAGGCACAGGCCAAGTGAGAGGCTGGATTCACACAGTCTGGGAAGGCATTCCACCATTGTGGCCACTGTGCCCGCAACCTCTGCTGGGGGGCTGACTCCAAGGAAGCAGTAGCAGAGGAGAAAGCAGCCTTTTCTATCATTGTTCTTCTTCCCAATGAGAGGAGGCCCAGAGCAAAGCCCATAGGGTTATAACTGAACCTGCTGGAAAGCTCTAGGGAGGGTTTTCCATCTTCTAAATTAGGAAATGTCATTTTCTATAGGTGATCTGACGTGGGTGTGGCATCAGTGGTATTGAAACACACATCGGGAAGCCTGTGTCTTTCATAACCATGTACACTAGTCATACAACCAGAGAATCCCCGAGTGGAAGTCTCCACCCCTGAGACTGCTTTACTCTCCATTAGACAGAGCACAGCTCAGGCGCAGTCTTCTACAGCTATAAGTTGAACGTATTATTTACTTTTTCTTGCACTTTAAATTGATTTTTAAGGTTGCTCTCAGTTTATGACAAGTGATTTTGGTTGTCCATTTGCAGTCTCTTTTGAAAAACAAGTGTATTTTAAGTAGAAGAGAGGCAACCACAAGAAAAAAGCAAGTAAACTATATTGCTGTGGGATACACAGATGGGTTTCAAAAATGTGAACGTGGTTTTCAAATGGCTGATGTTTTAGGAATGGGGCATGGGGTAAATCAGAGAAAACTTTCAAGGTAGCATGGGAAAGGAGAATGGGGTGAGGAATCACAGCCATTCTCCCCTTAGGGATAAAATTCAATAGCCTTTTGAGTAACAACAATAGAGAACACGTCAGACGCCTTCCCCACTCAGATGCCTTCCCCAAGAACAAGACAGATCACTGGAAACAAGGAGGGTACGTACTTATGGTAACTGGTCCATCGAAGGAATTGGGTAGGTCTGTGACTGATGTACAGTCTTCTTCAAGAGGAGCTGTAAGGAAGGAAAACAAAAGTATGAAATAAAAATAAATAGTTAAAGAAGACTTCACAGATAATGTGTCCAATTAGTCAGTTAGGATAACGTTTACTCTAATTTGTCCTAAATATCTTCCTTTCCTGAAATTCAGTAAATACAAAAGGAACACCCCCTTGTAATGTGCTTTTACAATCTTATATAACTTCAAACGTTTCAATAAACTTACTATTCCCACCCCAGCAACTTTACTCATTAAAAAGGGCATTGTTCTAGGTCAGGTTGTTGACACTTATAACTCCAGAGCTGGGAAAAACACATTGGGCTATCCCAGGACAGCGTGGGAAGACATTCTGCATCTTCACTATAGCAAGTCTGATGTCTCATGTTTAATTAGAAATAAGATAGACATGGGCCCTTCTCTAAGTATACAATTAAAGAGGATCCTAAAATTCTTTTCAATTAAAAAATGTTTAATGTTGTGAAAAAAGTTAAAAATGAAGGCATGTATAGACTATCATGAAAAATAATTTATAATTCCAGATATCAACATGGATGATGAGAAACTGTGAACACAATCGACATGAACATCGAAAGATCCTGAAAATTCAAACATTACCAAAGGATTTACCTAATAATCAAAATATTTAGAAGAGTAATGGCTTCATTTTTGGCTAATATTTATGAGTGCCTTCTCCATGTGCAAGGCTTGGAGCTCTGCATCCAGCTAGAGCTGGCCACCTTTGACATGGGTACTTATGCTGTCTTAGCATTTAACATTTGGCTCCTTTTTCCTTCTATTCATCTTCTACCCTGATCCCTTCTCTATGATTCCATGCTATGATTTGGGCTAGCTGGTCATCCACAGGCGTTTCTAGAAGTCAGGACCTGTGTCCTAGCTTTCATGTTAACTCCTAAATCTTACAGTCAATATTGGCTTAACTACCACCCCAGTCAGGATGCTCAGTGCCCATCAGTGACTACAGAGCTCTCCAAGCCCAGAGAGCTATAAAGTCACCGGTGTTGCTTTAACGTGAAGGTTGGTTCCATTTGTGAACTATAGGGCTATCACCCCCTTGTTTGTTTTTCTGAAACAGGCTGTTCTTATCTCTAGTCATCCTGCCTCAGCCTCCTGAGGGCTGGGGTTCCAAGAGAGCTGCCATCAGACTCAGCCCCATGACAGCTTTTATAGAGCTCATTTCCACTAAAAAGTTAAATGGAAACTTGTCGGGTTAGTTTCTTCTAGAGTGGCTTTCTGACAAAGATGAAAGAAGAAAGAGATTGATTGGTGGGCGAATACATGCAGGCATGTGTGGAGGTTTGGAGAGACAGAGGCAGGCAACTGGCAGACAACTGTCACAAGGCAGGCATGTCACCAGCATAGTGCCCTGTCATAAATTGTCACACCCTCAGAACACAGGCAGAAACAAGTAGTTGACTAAATGAGCAGTGGTGCCTTATCAGTAACTGGAAACATCTTTTGCCAAATATAAAGAGACAGTTGTTTTCTCCAGTCAGTTCTTTGAAAACAAAGGATGTGACAGCTGTAGACATTCGATAGAAGGGTGGGTTTTAGGAAAAGCACTCTTGCAAAAGTTGCTACGAGAAAATTCATAAAGAGAACCTTTAAATGAACAAGTCGCTGATGGCAAGGCCAGTATGCCATCCCTTCCTGACACCTGTCACCATTGCATATCAGCTTTGCATTTCTTGCCCATTTTACTATATGGAGATTCATATACTCCTCATACCCCCCACCTCCCTCTTGCCAGCCCACCACAAAGATGTGTGGACTCTACAAAATAAGTACAAAGTTCATCTGCTTGGGCCAAAACATTGTGAGAGAAACAGAGACTCTTAGCATATATTTGGGAAATGAGAGGAAAGATCTCAGGTCTCCAAGAAAGCCCATCTAATACGGTAACTCATAACATGGTCCAAAAATATCAACAGAGGCCTGTGGATAAGCCTGGAAACAATGCTCTGAGTCATGACTACAGAACACGGGTTCATCTATTCTTTCTAAGGGCCACCCAACATATGTGGACCAGGTCACAGAAGGAAAGGGCAGCAGAAAGATGAGCCTGCTCTGATCCCTGATTCTAAGGAATTCACAAGGTCTCAGAAAATATTTCTTAACTCTTTATCCTTTAAAAATATTCTTCAAAACCCCCTTATTTGAGAGTAAGGACAATGTAAGCTCCTGGAGAGGTTTGGGAGGTATTTTTCTCTTTGTCTTGGGGCTGAGCCCAAGACATCTGTGAGACGTTTCTGGTCTCTAACTGTGGAGCATCCCCAGAAATGGGCCTGCGAAATTTCCTGGAACAAAGTTGCAATGGATGGGGCATGTCAACAACACTGAGGCTGGTCTGTTGGTTATGAGAGAGTTCACACAGAGCCTCCTCACGCTCCAGTTCACCTAAAATTTCATACACTAGTTAAAGCTGGCCAGGATGCCAGGATGCACGATGACCCAAATATGCAGTTACCATATTCATTCATGCCGTGTCCATCCCTGTGACCTCATTAGATTGAGCTTCAGTCTCGTAAGCAAGGCAGGGCTGTGAGTATCCCTGAGTGCACGGGTTTGCTGAATAAATACTAAACTGGCCTTCCTTGGTGCTATATCCTCAGAATATTTGGCTCCACTGGCTCCAAAGGGCTAAGATAATAATTATTCAGTTTAGATGTCCCTGGGTGCCAGCTAGAAAGGCGCTTCCCCCAGGGTTGACACCTTGTAGGAGTCCCATGAATAAATTTTCCAACAATTCTCAAATAAATGAGTGAACGGACAAGTCACAAATGTAAAATCTGCTCCTTAATTCTTCCAAAAGGAGAGAATGAGACATCTTACTGAAAGCAAGCTTTAAACCATGAACATGAATGCATGAGCTGTCTGTGTCCCTCTGCCAGGAGTCACCAGGCTCATTAATGTTAAGTCTTAGATACCGAGAGTTGAAGCAGGAACAAAACCACAAAGCCCTTTCTTCATGCTGCCTTATTTTTTTATTGGGAAGCCATAGAAATCTGAGCAGGGTTTTAAGCTTGTAGAAGTATTTGCTATGGTGTGTATACATTGCTGCTGCTTCTCCCTGTTGCAGGTTTCTGGGGCTCCCTTTCCCTGAGATCTCCTGGGTGCAGTCCTTGGGTTAGGACAAATTAAAAACTCTTCCCAAGACATTCTTGGCAGAGACTTGGACACTGCCAGGATCATTAGCTGACTTCATGCTCTGGCATCCAGGATATGCAGTATGCTTATCCCCAGCCATATTTACTCCTATCTCTTCTCTCTGTATTTTCTATATTATAGCTTCAAGAAGATTGTTATTCCTTTAAGACAAGAAACACAGTTTCTGATTCTTTCTTACCCCCAATATAGGTAGCCCAATAGTGTGAAGATAAATATTGTCTTTGAACATAAAGTGAAATTTTAAAAGCTTATCAACATCGAATCCCTGTGGAAAATAGAAAAATAAAGGAAAATGCTGTATTTTTAAATGTTACTCTTTTATTAGTCATTTGGGTATGAGGCAGTTCTCCAGTGCATCTCCTGGTTTCGTGTCTAAGGAGAAAAGCATCATCCACACTGTGGACCTCTGTACTAGGGATGGACCTAAACTCACGGGCAACACGGGAAGAAAGAAGAGCTCCAGTAGCTGTTGGCCTGGACCACTTCAATTCTTTTGCCTGTTTTAGTTACGTTTCTCAGAACCTTAACTCAAAGTGACACTGACTTGTAAAGTGACACCAAGACTGTGTGGGAACACAGCCATGTGAATTACTGCATACATTCACTGGACAGGATTCAGCAGGAGAAGCAAAGCCAGAACCCAGAGACTGTGAGCGGCAGGCAGGATCTCATCAAGATGAGTCTTTGCCACCTCTCCAGCTCCTCCACTCCTGACCCCAGGCACAAGATGGAAGAGGTTAGACCAAGGGTGCCCTGAGCCTACTTCCTGTTTATCCATTTGAGCTTCGGGTCATGTTACTGAGTATGGACAGTGTCCTGTGTAGTTTTGAGTGGATGTTCCCCAGTTTGATCAAACTCCATGTGGGTTTTGTTCATATAATAGGGACAGGTAAACATTCTGTGGTATTTCTCCTTGTCTTGTGTTTGTGTCTCTTCATGCCCCATAGATACTCTAAAGATTCACTGGGTACATATGCTGTATTTCGACTACTCAGCCTCATAATCCTCTTCTTCAAAAACTCTAGATTTCCCCTCTGAATTCCCACTCTGCTCCTCAGTGCTTGTGAAATGATGGGTGGGTGGCACTGACACAGCCTGGAGACACTGATGTAATCTCTCGCAGTGCCTTTGATGTCCCATGTTACCTAAAAAGCCCTCACAGTTCTTGTAGCCTACCACCAAATTATACTATCTATATTTTCATGGAGATAAAGTCTTAAGTCACTTTCCAATCTATTTAACATCTTCTTTCCATGGTTAAGGAAAAATTTCAGTCCTGGAAGATGTGACAAATGCATCTCAAAGCTTTTCTATTCTAGCCACATAGCTTCAACCCTTCAGGGGACTAGAAGATACAGTTTGCAAACTAAGACTTTTGATTGTTGGCATTTAAATCTTTGACATTAATGGTTTTAATTATTTTCAAATGACTGGAAATTTATAGTTCATAGAATTATTTGTGTGTGTGTGTGTGAGAGAGAGAGAGACAGAGAGAGAGAGACAGAGAGTCAGAGAGAGAGAGAGAGAGAGAGAGAGAGAGAGAGAGAGAGAGAGAGAGAGAGAGAAGGGGGCTTGAATTAGACTTGTAGGCACAACTTCTAACCTCATGATTGGAAACGGCTTCATAGGCAAAGGAGGGAACCCAGCATGTCTAACTCCCCTTAGCTTTCTTATTGATCTCAACTGATAGGTAAGATGCCTTCAAGAAAGTCAAGAGTCTATCATATTCTTGCCATTTCCCTAACTGCATTTATAAGAACACTCTTAGCCATTTGGCTTGTACTCCCAAATTATCAATAGGTGAGTACTACATTCCTTTAGAAAATGCTTCAATTTCCTAACACAACAAAGGCCCTAGCTACCCTTTCCCTACACCCCTCTAACGTCATCGCCTGAAATTCTGTCCTCTCACCACTGAGCTTTTGCCAGGTTGAATTTCCTGGTATTTGTAGGCAGAATTAAGATGTTCCTGATGCTGGCTTCATGTGGCTTTCCCATCTGCCATTAGCTTATTCCTTTACTTTGACCATGGCTCTCCTAAATACCTCCTCAGATGTACACTCTGTTTACCTTCCAGATGAGAAGCAACCCTAAAGCTTGTGCCTTCCTATGCACTCTCCATCCTCATGTAAAATAATTGGCGTTTAATTGTTCAGCACCTGTTCCATGTCTGCCACATTAGTACCATGAACACGGGTATCTAGCTCTTCCTTCTATTGTACAAACGCTCAGGGCTCATTTTTGAATAGGAGTTTCAGGAAGCTCTGCCCATGCTTCAGCTGAACTGCTGTCATCCAACCATGCTCCCACAGGCAACCCCCAAACCATGTACTTAGAACCAACCTGAGGCATTGAAGCAATATGTGTCATAGTGGGAGGTGTTGGATGCGAGGAGGATATACACTCCTGTGTTGTTGGCTGCACAGATAGCGTTGGGGTGGATCCTCGGGATTACCACGTGTCCTTCTATGAACCCATACCTGCCAAGGAAAAACAAGAGGCAATAGACATGAATGGCTGGGATGCCATTTTGTAATATCTCATCTAATGACATTTAATACCGCACAACATCTCTCTAGGGATGCTAGGGGTTCCAACAACTGAATTATGTAAAATCCAGTAACAACAGCATAGGAGGGTGAGAGAGATGAAGACAGACAGAGGCAAAGCGAGTTTATTTAAAGGCTGGAGATTTTTCTTGTTTGTAGGTAAATTTTTTTTTAAAAAGGTTCACGAATACAAAACAATAGTTCCATATAAAATGTATGGTCAGCAATGTTCTTAAAGGCATCAGGAAGCCTGAGTCGAAGAAGGAAGAAATTACACTGTAAGACTTGACACCAAATTAGCTGTATATTTTTCAAAAATGACATAAAACGACCCAGTCTCCCTAGATAACAAGTGAATTGTCCTTCCGTTCAGTCTTAGACTCCAGACCTGCCTTGTTTCCCATCCTCCTCTTCTTTCCTGCCCTCACCTTCTCCCTTGAGACTCTCATTGCCAGCATGAAGCCTTGCTCCTGCGCTGAGCATACAGTATGTCTGGCTTTGGGATCATCCAAGACCCACGGAGATAAACTTGCTATCATTGAGCTGGGAGCAAAGCAATTATGCAAGTAGATGCCAGTAGCTTACTTCACAAAGTTCTGAAGTAACACACTATCCACTCCCACGCAGTTTCTGGGAGTCTGTTAAGTCTAGGGGCCTTTTAAGATGCAACGCACACCACCACCACCCCCAGAAGCACCCTAATGGCCATATAACAAAAAATATAAAATGTCTCAAAACACAGATGTGGACTGAGAAAATGAGACTTGAAAGGAAAAATGTGTATGCCAGCAAGAGAACAAAGAGGGGGCTGCTAACTCAGCAGGGCTTGAGTCGTGTGATGCAAGCTCCAATGCACCTTCTTTTCCTTCTTTCACCCTCTTCTGCAGGGGCAACAGAACAGACTGTAGCGCCCTGCAAGACCAATGGCAATGAGCGTGACTCGGAAGCTCCTTAGCTCAAAGTCTCTCATAATGTGGGTGTTGCAATGGAAGCTGAATGACTAATTCCCCATCCAAACTGACAGACTGGTTTCCCCATAGTCTCTTTAGCTTGGTGGTGGTGGTGGTGGGAGGGCACACAATTAAACGTTAATAAGTTCTCATGGACTTGAGAGTTGCCACTAGTCAGGGTGGGGCAGACAAGACAGAAGTCATTGCTGAAGCTTCAGCAGAGCCTGTGAGAGGATCCCTTCTCTCTTTTGGCAGATATCCGATTCTTTAGCTACCTGAGGGAAATTATGAAAGTGAGTTTTGAAACACTTAATACCAGTTATGGGCGCGATGAGAGATTTCTGCAGCAGAGGTTTTTTCTTTTTTCCTTTCTAAATAACACTCGACAGTGAAATTACTCTTTACCCTGCCCTCCCACATCATGTTGATAAATTGTACATGCATGTGAATGTGTGTGTGTGTGTGTGTGTGAGAGAGAGAGAGAGAGAGAGGGAGAGAGAGAGAGAGAGAGAGAGAGAGAGAGAGAGAGAGAGAGAGAGAGCCCTTCTAGAATTCATTACGTTCTCTTGGTAAGTTATCGTGATTTTTCACCACATCATTCTACCTGACACTTATGTGTAATGTACTAAGCATGAGTTGGGGACATTAAAATTTCTATATGTGTATATGGCCTGAGTGAGTGACTGTCATCAAGGAGGAAATATGTATTTAACAAGTCCTTGCATCCTCTCCCTTTATCCTCTGTCCCTTGGTCATTGTGTTCAGACTGGTCACAAGCAGACTGTGACTCGTCGAAGTACAAGCAGTCTGACCCATGACAAGCTGTGGGGCTCAGTTGCTTCCTCTACAAAATGTCTTAGAAATAAACGGGGCAATTTAAGGTTTAAGGTAAAGAATGCCTTTGGGATTCTCCTTACAGCTTCATGTTCTGCATTTCCCCCCCTCTGGCTCTCAACAGGTAAAAAACAAAACAAAACAAACAAACGAAACAAAAAAGAAAAGCCCTGTTTCACAAATATGTTGTAACTGCATTTCACAACCATAGATCAGCTTCCTAAAACCACTTTCTTAGCACAGCGACCTGAGCACAGTCAGACCTCATTTAAAACATAGCCTTAGGAGTAGAATAAACAGTTTTGCTAACTGGCCATCCTTCATGAAGCTAATGAGTCAGGGCGTGTAGCTGCAGAGCCATCCCTCCTTCAGTAACATCCTTCAGACTTAGCTCCAGACAGTTAGAGACAGATGCTAGCCAGCGCTACTCAAGAGAACACCCTTAAACAACGAAAATACTCTCTACAAAATCTATGCCCTTTGATACAGCAGTTACCAGGCAATTCGAACATAGTCAATGCCATCAAAGAACTCATTTTTATATAACCTAACTTTAATCAACTTAAATATAACTCACACATGTGGCTCATGTACTAGGCAGAACTGAGGGTTGCCACTCAAGAGGTGGCTGCCGGAGTCTATAAAAAGGGCCAGGGATAGATGCAATTAACTTCTGTTCAATAGCTTCCGTGAAGAGGGCTGCACTAGACTTTCTAAAAACATTCTGTTGGCATGTGTGTGAGCACACATGTGGGCATGGAAACAGAAAAGGAATTATACTGCCTAAACTATGGGCTGGGGTGGAGATTCAGAGTGCTTATGAAGACTATCTAGTTCTTTTAGTTAAATCAAATCACACTAATTACTCAATTGAAGTTGTCACTAAGCCCCTCTTCATGCACACCACTGGCCACAAAAAAAAAAGTATGCGCGCGCACACACACACACACACACACATTCACACAGCAGAGGCAAGAAACATAATATAGACATATGTATATGTATAATATATGCATGTGTATATTATAAATGTATATAACACAATACACATTATTTTATATATATGTGTGTATATAAAATATAGTCTATATGACATATATGTATATTATAATATATAGTATATATAAAATATAACAATAAATTACATATAATTTTTGTATATATTATAATGTATTATAATACACACACACACATATATATATACATATATAAAAAATGTTCCCTGCCTCTAGTGATTATCCTGGAACAAAATGATTTGAGGAAGATCTTCTGGGCCCCTTTGTACCTTGTAAAAGACTTCTCAAGGCTTCTGATAATAACTTACTTTAATGTAATACAGTTTTAAAACTTCCATATCTTTTTACTTAATTTGTCAAACCATAGCAACATAGAAGCTCAACATGAAAGCTCAGAGAGAGGCGGGAGTGGGGGGAAAAGGTTTGAAGAACGTGCTTTGTGTCAAGTCTGCACAGCCAAGCCTCTGCCAGCTACCTATTTATTTTAAACACTGTTATTTGGCTTGCGTTTTCTTGTGGTTCCGACAATGATACTGAATGCCTCTTCAAAGCCAGGAGAGTGCTACAGGAGCACATTAGGCAAGAGGGTTGCAACTGATATGACCCTAATGGCTTCCCCTGGCCTCCCTCCCTATGATTCACAAAGGTGTCTTTAGCCGACTTTAAATTCCAGTTGTCATACCGGTTTCAGTTTGACTTGGCCAAATTAATAGCTAGGGCTGCCTCTTTAGGCAAGAACTCATTCAACTGTCAGGGAGGAGCCTTCCAGCCATAAACCCTGCCCCCCTCCAGGGGGCTTTTCCAGTGAAGGTACTGGTCTCTTACCTGCATGTTTCAAACCCCTTGCTCAGGGCTAACTCCATCTGAGCCATGGTGGGCAAGGTGGTGTTGAAAGCCTCGCAGAGGTCAGCTGCTTCAGTCCTGGAGATACTGTAGCGGCCATTTTTCTCCACATGGAATACACCTGCGTAACGGCAGGTTATATTCAAATCTGTGGGAGGAAACGGAAATGTTAAAGTCATTTGCATAAATAATTTGCATGAAACTAGATCAGTGCTAAGAAGTGCTTGTAAGTGAGGACATTAAAAAAGTCAAATAAGGCTTTGAGAGAAGCCAAACAGCAGGCTGGGGTAATGGCTCAGCCGGTGAAGTGCTTGCCTTATAAGCATGATCTAAAAGGCTGGGTATGATGGCCAGCATTTGTAATATTAGTGTTGAATTGACAGGTGGATCCCATGGGCTCCCACCAGCTTAGCCTTCTTGGTACATTCCAAGTCAAAAAAAGGGCTTGTGTCTAAAAACAAGGAAAATGACAACTGAGTAACGAAAGCCAATGTTTTTCTCTTGCCTCAACATGTTTGTATGAACAGGCACACAAATGTGAACCTACACACACATGCATGCACATGTATACACATGTATACACATGAAAATCAAGTAATTGCACATGGTATTTCACACTTGAAATCCCACACTTGGGAAGCTGAGGCAGGAGGATCACCTAAGTTCAAGACCAGCCTGGGCTACATGGTGAGTTGGGATCAACTACAATATAAGACCTTATCTCAGAAACAACGACAAAAATCCAAATAAACATCACTCCTGACATAGCCTGCAAAATTCATTTTGGCTTTCCAAAGATACATCAAACTTAAATCTGAGATGTGACATTAAGATGATATCATAAAGGACCCCCATCCTTAAAGTATCTTCATCAGCAAAGAATTTTTTTAGGCCCACTCTTTAAATTAAATTAATATAAACTTACAGGAATCAGATAAAATCCAGGGGAATAATGAAGGAACACAAGCTAACTACTAAGAAAACTACACACACACACACACACACACACACACACACACACACACACATGCACAGACACACACCACACACATACACGCATGCACACACACACAAACACACACACACGCACGCACGCACGCACGCACGAACACGGGCATACATGCCCACATGCACACACAGCTGTATTTGGAATTCTGTTTCCCACTTATTCCTGTATTTTGAGTAGTTTCCACAATCAACTGGTGTTGCTCCTTACCTCATCACTTCTAACACTATATATTCAGCTGTGCCCAGAATAAACTTCCTTCTGGTCAAGAACAATGTGATCTGGCTATGGTCTCTCTCCCTCTCCAGCCTGGGAGTTGCTGGCTCTGCTCCAATTATAAAGTTTTCCCTCCACTCCATGAGTCGCTCTGAACTCCTTCAGGCCTGAGAACACACCCATGCCCTCTTTCTATATGGTATTCTCTGTCTTTAGAGTGGCAGGAATGGTTCAATTATATTCTGAATTGTCACTCCATGACATTTTCTCTCAGCAGTCAGGTACCTGACTCTGGGTCTAGAGATCAGAAGTGGCTCTGGACTCCCCAAAGCTCAAGTCGTTTACCAACTAGAGAACTGAAGCTAGAGAAAGGAGTTGCCAAAGGAAGTGACCATGTCAGTCTACAGCCACATGCTCCCCCTGAACCCCACTTTGTTCTACATTTCATTTCACAGTGGACTGCAATGGGAGAGGAGGGCTTTTTCCTTAAATTGTTCCTCGATGTCCCACACCCTTGGGGTTCTGTCATCTGTACCCTAAAAGTAAGCTTTGCAGATATTTTTAAACATCAAGAAACAGAAACTGGGGGAACATAAAGCAACTTGCACAAGTCTCCAGCCTTTAGATGGCTAAGGTAGGAATTCCTCTCAGATGTGCTTAGCCCCTCACACAGTGTTTGAACAGCCTCCCGTGTGCCGAGAGGGTCCTTCCTGTTTAAAACAGGGGAGAGGCACACCTAAGCAACTCTTTCATGATGACAAAAGTGGGCTCATTATTGTGAAACTGCGCAGGTGACAGCTGCTTTCCTCTAGAGCAGGAAACAGGTTCTGAACAGTGTCAGACAGATGGCAGAAAGAAGGCGCCCTTAAGAAGGCGTAAACTAAGGTCAGTTGGCTTCTTTTCCTTGGTTTCTGTTGTCAGCAAGAGGAACCATAAAAACAAACAAACAAACAAACAAAACAAAGTAACAATAACAACAACAAAAAAAACCCAAAAAACAAAAAACAAAAACCATGAAACACTGGGACCAGACATAATAAAGAAAGGGTGTTTTGTGCACTTAATTCCTTATCTATGTGTGCTCTCCACAAGCACTCGTGCAATTCTTGGCTGGTGAAGCAATGAGCACACAGAGGAAGGAAATGCACAAAGTCCCTTTGAAATGCTATTTATTTTTACTGACATTTGCAGCTTGGGTCTCAGTTGGCCAATTTCACAAAGGGAACCTGTCACTCAGAGAGACAGCCCTTCCAGGGTTTCTCTCTGCTCCAGCATACATAAGAAAAAAAGAAACGTTTAAATGGACTTCTTGCAGGTAGAGCTGCTAGGGTGACTTCAGCCAGATGCCACCTGCCGGGCTCCTGGCCCAGGTGGCTGCTGTCACCTCCTAGTTTAAAAATAAAGGCAGAGGCTTGGACAATGGTTTGGGGATGAGAGGCAGTTTCTTTCCTATGAAAATTAATTCTAGCTTGCCACCTGGCAGATTGAATATGCAAATGCAAGAGAAGCCAATGCAAGCTGTGACTTTTGGGTAAAATCCCTCGTGTTCCATGTGCAACAACCAATGTGACTTTTTAGACAGTGTGTGGATGCCTGGTGGTTTTTTCTAAGTGTGCCTGTCATTGACTGCGTGTGCGCATGGACCATTGGGGCAGAATAAGACAGACAAATTCAACCTTCACCTTGCTACCTTAGCCAGGGGCCTGACATACTCCTGGCTGCTGGGTGAATATGAAATTCTCAGAAAATCTTAATTACAAGTTTGTGTTTATTCTAATCTTGTGAGAAGGAATTCAGCTGCTAACCCTCAGGGCCTTTGGACACTTAAGAATTGCAAGGACCATGCCCCAGACATCCAGACCAACTACCATGCTGAGAAGCCATCACCTCTGGGTCACTCTTGCCTTAAAATGGGTCAAACCTTCAGCTCTGAGTCTCCTCTAAGCCCTGGCAATTGGTGAAGGCATTTTGGACTCTCCAAGAACGGTATCAGTAGTGAGTACTTGCGGGCACTCTTACGAGCATTTTAAAGAGCTAACTAACCTCCTTAAAACACCTCTAAGAGGTGGGTAATATTAATTACCACTTTCCAGGTAGAGAAACTGAAGCACAGAGAGGAGAAACTATAGAAACATGCCCGAGGTCACTGAGCTGTGATGGTGAAACAGATATTCAAACCCACTGGGCTCCTGGAACCCACACCTCCTTCTCCTAATTCCAAAATAGGTAACTCTCCTCCTTCCTTATCCCACCGGTGCATAGCCAATCCTATTCTCATCATGAAAGGAAGGGTGATGTGGAGGCAGCGTGGACCAAGGATCATCCTCAGCAGAGCAGGAGTACCCATGGCAGTGACAGAGCAAGCCACAGGTAGGGAAGGAGGAGCTTCTGTATATCTATCTTCAGCTGTTTCCTCAGACACAAAAGTCTCTGGGAGCTAGAAGTCCTCTGACTTGGGTGACAAGTACTAAGGCTGGAGGAGATAGCAGCCCATAGAAAGCTTGCTGAACAAGCATGAGGTCCTATAAGAACACTTGCGGTGATACACACTTGTAACCCAGTGCTGGGGAAACAGAGACAGACTGATACCCAGGCCTTAGCTTTCATGGTGATCTCCAGGTCAGCGAGAGATACTGCCTTGAAGAAAAAACTAAATTAAACAGCTTCTAAGGAATAAGAGATATGCTGTCCTCTGGCCTCTATATGTGTGCAAACACCTAATCATCTACACATGTACACTCATATACATGCATGTATATGTGTGGGTATAACACACACACACATACACACACACACCACACACACACACACACACACACACACACAAAGAAGCTAACATTAAATGGCAATTGTATCTCTTAAACAAGCCCTTCCATATGAAGATACATGAGGAATGTTTTCTGCCGAACCATCTGTTCTCTAATAAGTCTCCTTTATCTTACAGTGAATTGAACTGTTCGAAGCCCCTCCCTTGGAGATAGAATGGGCCCAATGAAAGACGTAGACTGGGGCTACTGTCTGATTGAGAGAGAAGCCTCCAGGGACATGGCACTCCTTTAAAGTGCTCATTATGAGGCTATGAGCAGGGCAGGGTCATCCCTAGGCTCATCATCCAATATTCTGCAAGCCCAGGGAAAGGAGACATCTGAGAGTGTTCATAATACCTGAGAAGGAAACGGCTTAGCAGAGTTCAGATCCTCCAAGACTCTGCCACTCCTCAATGGTGGCACAGCCAGGTTGCTGCTTAACTTCCCTGGTGCTCAGCCTTGTTGAAGGGACCACGGTACCAACCTGCCAGTCTGTGGGACTCACTAAATGAAACTGGTAAAAATGGAGCTTATAACAATTGAGGCTGTGAGCATTGGATATTTGCCAACTGCCTTGTGAACTTCATCTAACTTAATTCTCATCTGACTGTTATGAGGTCAACACATTAGCAAAGTCATTTTTCTAAAATATTATGATTTGAAATTAAAATATAATTACCTAACTTCTCCCTTCCTCTCTCCAGACTCTCCCATACAATCCTTGCTCCCTCTTGAGATCACTATTTACATGCACGCACGCATGTACGCATCCACATTTAATGTTCAATCCTTTAAATGTTACTTGTATGTATAGGACTTCAAATCTGCCCACTTAATATTAGATAACCAATCAGAGCACTCAGTCTTGGGGAAGCATATGGGAAACCATATGCTTTTAGAGATGAAGAATCTGAGGCACTAAGTGGTCTCCAAACTCATCCAAATAGAAGGGTCAGACTTCTAACCTATTGTAGGCTATGATTAAAAATCACTCTCAGAAAAGGCATAACTGACTTAGGGCACCATCCACCTTCACAATGTTTTTCCCCTAAGCCTTTCAGATAGAGAAAGATAAGATTTCACTGGAGAAATCACCTATTTCAACACTTCACTTACATTGTGAAGTCAGAAATGGATTCTTCATATACGTAGTCATTTCCCAACTGGAAGAAAATCATAACATCATCGGAGAGGGAGCCACTATGTAATTTCCACTCACATTTCCATTATCTGCATTTTCCCAAAGTTACTTGGGAGGTGAGTGGGAGTGGTGCCTACTCTAAAAGAAGGAGATAAACTTCTGGACACAAATATTTCAGCTTCCCTGTGCCCTCCTGATTGAGTTACCAATCAGGCTTCTTTAAGGATTCTCTTTTGGCCAGTGAAAATGTTTGAGCCTGAAGCTCTGTTTCTATGAACACTTACTATTTTCCAAGACAGTTTGTGTTTTTGTAGCTGGCTTTTGAAGCAATGGGTACGTGTTTGCACAGGTTCTGGGCTTATGAAGCTAGACCTCCTGAAAGAAGATAGCAACGTGTTACACGTGAAGACCACCAGGAGACACTTACAAATACATTGTGCCCAAGAGAGGTGGATAGCTCTCCAAATCTCACTTCTTGAGATGACCCCCAAAAGAATTAATGCTTGCTAGCATGAACTAGCCATGTGCCTGGTCTCTTTCTGTTTTCTTTCGAGGAGTTATGAGGCAGAATTAAATATTTTTCTGTTGATTTGGCTCCCAGTAGGCTGTGGTGGAGAGAAGTTGTTGTCTTAGAGATAATAGACATAGAAGCCAGACCAGTTCCTGTGTTCAGTGACTTACCTAGTTACCAGTTTATTTATCATGGCTTGTAGGAACCTCAGCAAACAGAGGCAGCACCTTTGCTGGGTAATGTTTCATTTTCAGGAGTTTTGCATCTAATAATTCATTTTATTCTCACGACAATTCTATGCAGTGGGTTCAACATTTCACATGGGCTGATTAAGTCACAGAGAAGTCTTAAGGAGCTGGTAGAGCCAGGTACAGACTGAACAATCAGGCTGATCGAGTCGCAGGGGTTAAGTGGTAGCTTAGACATGGGACAGATCTGAACACTATCAGAATCTCATTTGCCACCCAATGTGCTTTTTAAAAGTGTGAAGAGTTGGTCATTGAAAGCTATTTAAAGAAGAGGTTTTACTTCGATTGAACATGATGTTTAATATGACAGTTTCCTTTACTCTGCCTGAAAATAGAAGGCCTTCGCCCAACACATCTGAGCTGCTTCAGTGGAAAAATCACCATACTTGGATCTTTTACCCTCTCCCATAGAAGCCCTGAGCTGCAGTTGTTCTCTGGCTTTCCCCAGGTGTGATTCTCTCTGGTCTTATCCTGTTCTCTTCTGAAAACATTTTTGCCAACTGGGATAGATCAGTCCCAGCTGCAGTTTCAGCCTTCTGTCCTTTACACCCTAAGTGTTCCAGCTGGGCTTAGGCAGAGCTAATGAGAAGAAGAGCTGGCGATCTGGTTTGGCCCCAAAGCTGGGTTCACCATAGCAGAGTACACTTGTGACTTCCCGAGAAGTCTGCTGGCAATCCCAAAGGTCTAGACTGACCAAGTAGATGTTCTAGACTGATCTAGCTGGAACCTGACACCCTTGTTTGATGGTCCTCAACAGAACTGAGCCCCCCGTGAGATGGTCACACAAATCTCTTGGGCAATGACTGGCAGTCCCAGGCAAACATGGTTTTTACTTTCACACTGTTTGTCATTTAAACCCAAGGCTCTGTTACTGCCTTCTGACTTACAGAGCTTATGTCCTATACAGAAGATGATACAATTCATAAATGTAACTGAGCTGATTCTGATTAGAAGCATGGAGGAAATGAGCCGATTTTCTTTAAAAATATTGGTAATTAGATCATCCATGATCAGAGGTAGGACAATATAAGGTTTTAAACAAATTGGCTGTGAGAAATGAGAAAATAAAATGAAGAGGAACTGAGCTTGGTCCCCTAGGCCATCATGAAGAAAGCGCAATCTTGCGGGACTCTAATTGCACCATTCTGACTCCTGCTTCAATGCTCCTGACACTGTATTTTATAAGACGGTTGAGCATGCTGTTCCCAATAAATCCACAACTCATGGCCATGGAGCATCATTCCGAAGCACATCATGAGCAAGTCATTCTTTTTCCACTTGTGTGATGTCTTTGCAGCTCAGAAGTTTCCATCTGGGAGCCTTTCAAGCTGGTGTAGCCCCTGCTGAAACCAGGCCTGCCAGTGCAGAAGAAGGCTGGCAGCCTTCCCGTTGCCCCCACACCACTTGTCCCATCGTCTGACTCCCATGTGACGGGTGCCTAGTGAAAGAGTATATTGTTTGGCATCTACTTCTGAACGAGGCCAAAATCATTCTTGGTGCCGGATAGCCTTTGGCTGCCCACTGTAGACCATGAGTACCTAATGACTCAGTCTCTCCCGGAATCACCCCCAAGGCGGGTGAGGGTTTAATGAGCAGAGAAGACAGTCATGCACAATCATATGGAGGGAATTTCCTCCAGAATTTGTCATAGGGTGCTTTTAATTGAGCTATTCATCTCTTGGCACTGAGAGAGGGAAGGCACCCCAATGTCTGGGGGCCTGGCTGAACACCCTGACCTCTCAGTCTCTAGCTTAAGGAACAAGGAGTGCATCATGAGCCAACAGGACTCTATGAAAGAACAACCCTCTCAGAAACTGTTGCCCTAGCCATTCCTGCCAAGTTCTCCAAATAGCCAACCCATTGCATAGTCTAGAAATGCCTTGAGTTGTTTTTAGAATTTGAGAAGAAGCCTTCTTCCTGCCTTTCGCTTCGGTGTTGGGGACATGGACAGTAAGACCTTGCTGAAGATCCCACCCCTTCTTCTGGATCCATCAAGGTGCTTGCTTGCCCCTAGTGCTGCCTCACTACCTAAGAGTTCTGTAAGTCCAAGTTCTCTGTGAGGAACAAGCCGCCAGGAAGACAGATGAAACAAGAAACCACAGTGTGTGCCCTTGCATGTTGCCATGGCAACCAGGAAATCCACTGGCCTCAACACCTTTGTTTTTTTCACTTTTGGATCTTATTGATTTAGCAGATTGACTAGCACAAACCCAGGATGTGGTTAAGTGGACTGACAAAGCAGCAGAAGGCCACATATGGCTTTTCCTGCTGCAGGTAGGAGAGGCAAGAACAACAGCTCCACTTTGTCTTGCAGTTACATTTTTCCCCCCCTGGGCAGCTGTAATTACTTCTACATTATCTAATTCGAGCATAGCTACTGCACAAGTCTAGAGGCAGCACTTTGAAAGAGTAGCAGATCAAGAGAGGGACCTTGTGAGAGACAAGACAGAATAGGAACGTGTAACTCGTTCATATCTGCACTTCATAAGCGATCAGTGGGTCCTGGCATGCTGGTGAGTCCGTCTCCATCGGGGAGGAGGATGCACTGGTCACACCCAAATCCTGCTCACTATAAGCTAAGTGACCTTAAACTACTCACAATAGGAGCCCTGACACATCTAGTCTTTCACCCTCCTTCAGTAAAATAAGAATATGCTCAAAAGGCATTGTATGTTTTTATGGAAATAGCCTTATGCAATTATTCACATGTCAAGTTGAAAATAATTTTTAAAAGAATAGGAATAACTATACTAACTAAACAGTATCATCACTAATCACAGGTAATCTCAAATCTAAATAAAATTCATTGATAGCATCATAGCTAGGACATCTTCAGGGCTTGTGAGATACCTGAGGTATGTACACCTGAGGCACATTCAAATCTCAGAAAGGGCCTTAAAATTCCCACTGGAATAAAGGCATATTTTGATGTCACTCTTGGCAAAACAGACTGTATCATGTACTCTAGACCTTGATCACCTTGTTAAGTAGGACTTTATCTCATGAAATATGCAACACATTCATACCAAAAACAGTCCTGTGAAGTTCGAAGGGTGGGTGCTATGAACCCATTTTACAGATGGAGCATTTAAAGAACAAGAGATGCAGGGAGAGTTTGATAGATTTCCTCAGATCATCTGGGTCTACTCATTTCCTCAATACCCAGTGGTGCTGTTGTTCATTGCCTTGGGTGGGCACCAGGACAAAGAGGGGCAACAGCAGCATTCATAGAGCCCAGTAGTGGTGTTCAGCTTCCTTCTTTCGCTACCATGATGCACTGGGAAGATTCAGGATGGCTAGGCCAAGTGAGAGCATAATTATCTGAGGTGGAGCCAGAATGAGGGCTTTGAGATAGACTTAGAGCCTGAGTCCACCTTATTCATTCTCATACAGTACCTAGCCTACCCCTTCAGTGACCCTGGCACTCCCAAAATGCCCCAAGGGAATATCTAAACCAGTCTGGAAAACTCTGAGGCAGTCATTAAATGATAATCATCATTTGGTCAGTCTTAACATGAATGTGCCAGGTAAATGGGTCACTCCACTGATGTCTATGGAAACAGACAATAACCAGTTAGCACAGGGCCCTGAAGCTTCAAGAGTGTCACTGTAAGATATATCATGTGAAAATGTTTTAGAAGTAATAAGCCTAGTATTATAACTTTTGTATTTCTCTCCTTCTTTCAAACATAAAGTACCTTGCAAGTTAAAGACCTCCATGAAGAGCACCATTAACTGAGGAAATAGGAAATAGGAAAGTCCAAATTTTCTGTACATTCTACCGTGACTATGGCTGTGTAAACAGAAGGCCTGACAAAATATCAAGACCCAGCCACTGAAGTAAGGCTTATTGTCCTTACTTCAAGGAGTCATGGAGTCATCTAGAAGAGTGATGTGAAAGGACCTCCAGTTCCGACAAAGTTCAGCGATCACCCAAAGTCCAAGGTAGGGCCTATTTTGTTTTTCCTTTCCTTTTATCTGTCTCTTTCAGTCTCTTTTTGAGTGGAAGTGAAAATATTTCAGCTTGTACGGAGCTGCTACTCTGTGTGGGTGGCAGCCCAAGTGTCCTGAAGACTGCATCCTGGGACTCTCTGAACAACATCCAGAGGTTGAGTAAATGACCTTCCTTATCTTCGAGTTAAGGGAGTTAGCTCAGCTTATCATGAAAGGGGCGAAAGATAGAGGCCTGGCTAGTAAGCTGAGACTCAGCTCCTGGAAGCCATAGCAGCCTATTTGGGACATTTAAATGCAAGCCAACTGTGGGGCACAGCAGGCTGGGAAACATTGCCTCTGATCATTTCAGCCACTGAGCGCTTGTCTGGGCTTCTGAGCTGTGTTAACACAAACGGGACTATGGTTTGCATCTGCTAGTCCCTGCACAGTGATTGCCTCATAACAAAAGTCATCCAAGATAAGTGCTGTAACCATCACAAGCCTTTATGCAGAGAGCAGATGACAACACTGAGGCTGCGAAGTTAAGCAACCTGCCCAAGGGGGTACCATTAGGTGTCAAGCAAAGGTCTTCTTGTTTTACTCATGGAAGCACATGTGGCTGCCTCTCGCCTTGCCTTCCAGATGAGAAGTGGAGTCAGGTCTCTTGTGAGACAGTTTGGAGACCAGGGACTCAATATTTTAATCTATGCAAATAGAGTTGTTAGATGGGAGATGATTATTCCTTTTTCTCTTTAAGGTGGAGAATTTCGTACAAAAATCTGCACTGCACTGGGACTGAGTTCTGTGTCTAAACAGAGTGCACCTTTTAAGGATCCAGGTGAAAATAAAAATACTAATGAACAGGCTGGATTTCTGCTTGGCTGGAGTAGCAGGCAGGTCAATACCTCAGCTCTGCCATGACAAACAAATTCTAGTTCAGATACTATTTAGATTGACGCTTGTAGCCCCTCCCTCCACATTATCACTTCAGTTCCTGGGTGGAATGGTGACACTTAGTCATAGTCTAGTAGCTACTAGATAGTTTTCTATCTCTGGTAGCCTCTGCTTGTTACTACTCAAAAAGCCTTATCCACATAGTTTGGTAATAAATTAAGTTGCCCATAAGCCTTAACACTTATCTGCCAGTAGGTCTTTATCTGTAGCTCACCTTGCAACCAATACTGACTTAAGGTGGATTAGGTTGGAACAACTCCAGAGGCTAAGTTGGTGTCTTAATCAGGGTTATTACTGCTGTGCTAAAACACCATGACCAAAAGCAACTTGTGGAAAAAAGGGGTTATTTAACTTACATATACTGAGCCACAATTCTCTGATGGGTGCCAAAGCAGAAACCCAAACCCTACGGGTACCTGGAGGCAGAAGCTAATTTAGAGGCCATGGAGAAGGGCTACCTACTCAGCCTGCTTTCTTACAGAACTCAGGACCACGAGTCCAGGCATCATCTACAATGGGCTGGGCCCCCTACCAATCACAGTCTTCCCTACAGGTTGATATTATGGAAACCTTTTCTTAGTTGGGGTTCACTCCTCTCAAATAACTCTAGCTTGTGTCAAATTGACATGAAACTAGTCAGCATAGCTAGGAATTATCATGAGTTCTGGGTCATCTTGGGTTACATAGAAAGACACCCCCCTGTCTCTAAAAACAAAAACACAAAACAAGATTCATGCCTTTAGATTACTTTCCCACCATCTTCCAGTTTATCAAAACATAGTGACATGACATAACTGTAAAGGTATTTATTTGCAATGACAAAGCATTGCAATGACTAGGCAGAGTTCTAGGTCCCCACCACTTCTGAAGTTGGAGACACAGAAACCGTCAGGTCTCATTGCCATGTTGCCATCTCTTGTTTCCCCATTTTCTCTTTGCATATTGTGTGCTAAAGTGACTAGGTAAAGTGACTAGGTGTCTGCCACCTCCAGGAGCCTGACTCCTGTTCACTCTGCAGAAACCTTTGAGCAATTAAACAGGGTAAAATAGATGCAGCAGAAGCTGGACTGTGGGGGACACTTCTAAAATCTGGGCCAAAGGATGTCCAGAATTAGGACTTTCCAATCACCCAGTGAACAGAGGGATTGTGGTTCGTGCCTCTTTGTGCTTTTGACCTGTGCACATACATCTGTAACAGCGGTGCCAGTCTCAAGTGCCGAGCTCCTAGAATACATCTCTAACAAGCTCTTACATCCAAGTAAAGCCACGGGATTTGGACAAGAATCTTCAGCACTTGTTACATGCTCACACAGAATGGGCCAAACATAACTTCCCGTTATTAGGGAAGACAGCTCATGCAAAGACCCAGAAGTCTGGAAACACAGGAAGATACAAATGACCCCTCTATCAAGTTGCCAAAAGAAAATAAGGTGTTAATTTCCCATAAAATAAATGGCCATTCAAAATGACAAGGGAGCACCCCTGCCAAAGGGCACTTCACTACAGAGAGCTCTAGAATGTTTTGGGTATGAACAACTGTCACTTGGGATAAAAATCTGACACCCTCTCCCCCAAAGTACTCACTAGCCTATAGACACAGTGAAAGGTGTTGACACACAGGGTCATCCATAAAATATGGAAGTGTATGCCAGCTGTGATCCTGGGTACAAGTGATAAGGACCAATCCCTGCCATCAAAGAGTATATGAGGAAGCAAACAGCACATGGGTAAGCCACTAACCTTTGAATGAGGCTGTTTCTGGTACCAACAGTGCCATTCAGAAAACAAAAGAAGACATTGTATGACACAGTGACCAGAGCTGCGATGGCAGGTGACCAGTGTGATCTTAAGCTCACTCTCTTAGGAAACTGTGCGTGTCCTTCTTTTATTTGTTTGTTTGTTGGGCTTGGGTGGGATCTGACTCCTGGTGTGATTAGTCATCACCTTTGTCAACTTGACTGGATTTGGAGTCACCTGGGGAACACACTCCTTGGTATGCCTATGAGTGTTTTTTCAGAGAAGCTTTACAGAGGAAGGAAGGCCCACCCTGGGTCTGGCCCGCACCATCCCATGGGCTGGGGTTCTGGACTAAATATAAGAGGGGTGAAGGGAATTCCAGAATTCCCTGCCCTGTCTTCTGCTCTGACATACTCTGACTGCCACAAACTCTCTCCTGCTTTCCCCACCTTTCATAAGCCCAAAGAAATCTCCTTCCTTCAGCCCCTTTTCTGCCAGGTACAGCTATAAAAAAATATAAGTAATACACTTGACAAAATTAAATTTCTCCCCTACCCGTGCCCAGATTAAAATAAATTTAGAATTCATATTTTCATTCCAAGATCTCCTTTTGATGCCCTCTAGATGCCTCTAGAATTTGGACTCAGTAAGATAGACAAGAGAGAATTGGAAGGTAAGCATATGACTACTGAATGTCCTTAGCTTTGAGGAAAGGGCTCCATTTGGATCATAAGCTGGTTCCAGGATTGGGGGAAGTAGAGCTGTGTATGTCCCTTCTAGGTCTTAGCCATAAACTCAAGGCAATTCAGGGTGCCAGAGTAGCCTTATGGTGTGACTCTTGTCATCTGTGCTGGTATTTCTTTAATTCCTGGTACTTGGAAGTGTTAGGGCTCTAACCCCACAAGATCATTTGGACCATTGTCCACAAATGGGGAGTGGGACCCTACTGTCAGTGAGGTGCGGTAGGTCATATCGTTTTTAACCTTTGAGTCTCAGGTTCTTCTATAGTAAAGTGGAGGTAATGTTTTTCTCATGGAAGCTTTTAAGGATGAAATGAAAAAATGCTGATAAGGCACTAGGCAAAGTGCCTGAGTCTTAGCCTAATGCTTGGTACTTGGTAGCTATTGGACAATATCTCAAATATTAAGATGTCTTCAAAGAAGCCTCTAGGTAAAGCACCTCTTGTGCTAACTTAATTAATGATTAGTTATATCCTTGACTAATGCCAAGGACCTCAAGCCCTCAAGATGTTTAGAGATCAGAACCTGGACCTCTAGCTACCCAGATATGTGGCTTCTTACAATTCAAACTGTGAGTAAGAGCTTGTGGGTGATAAATTGGAATATATATATATAAATAGAGAATAGTGTAGATAGATAGATAGTTAGATAGATAGATAGATAGATAGATTAATAGATGGATAATAGGACTGAATTTAACTGGCAGATTAGACAGATCTAATTTTTTAATAAAAAACATTATACTAGGAAGAAATCTGCCCCATCCAACCAGTGTGGGTCCCTGAATTTGGTCCAACCTTATTCAACTTTACACCTACAGTGTCAGAGAGAGGGACACAAAATATCTCTTGTGTAGTGGGGGAAAGCACTAAGTTGACATGGAGCTCCACGCGCTCATCTCCTCACTAGTGAGTTACTTAAAGCATCACTTCAACTCTCTAGAGTCATATTCTCAACAAAGAAGTGGGATTTGAGGATCTCTAGTTCCCAGCCCAGCTCTCTGCATCTAGAAAAGGTCTGTGAGAAAGTTGATTAACTTTCCCAGTCATCCAGGGACTGGGTGGTGGCATTTTGCTCTGTTATCTGGACAGCTAGGATGTAATGAATATTTCAAGCAGGGTGGACTGGTCAGCAGAGTGAAAGAACAGACAAAACAAAAAGTGTGGATAGCATCCTGTTCTCGAATTGCAGCGCACAGAGCCCAGAGTCCACCCATCAATGGAGCTCCAGGCAAAGAATGGTTTCAATTAAGTGAAACACAACAGAGTTGTTAATTTCCTTAGAGAGAACCTTCCTAAATTACCACAAACATCCCCAGGGTGCCCTGCAGTGAATTTCAGTATTTGGGGCCAATTCAACCCATTCTGCAGTCCTGAGATGGTCCTTGCCAGAGGAGCTGCTCAGTGGGAACAATTGGGTTCTGCCCCTCTAGGCTGGCTCCCTGAACTTTGGTGGTCTTCAAGTCCCCCATTGTCCCCGAGAAAAGGGGAAAATTCCCATCTGCTCCTTTCCTGCTTAGCAGCCATTCTGAGTTGTTATAACTGGGTCTTTTTACTCAAAGATCCAGGAAAAAAATTAAATCTAGATTCTTCAAAGACAGGAAAGAGACCTTGACCTTTTTAGACCTCTGAGTCCTGAGAGCAGAAGAATAGAATTAACCAGACAAAGGTGAATTGGTGGGATTCTGTTGGGTGGGGAGGGGAGAAGACTCTGAATTAAATGCTATCCCGAGCACATAGGATCTGAGGCGTCTCAAACAAGAGATGATTCCGATTTGTGAGTCTCCATTTCTCTGACTCCCGTGGCTCTGAAGAAACATTGTCACTCACTTATTCAATACATATTTACTCAGAAGAATGGATGAGTGTGAGACAATGAATGCATGTAAATTGCCAGCAAAGAACTAGAACAAAGTACATGCTCAGTAAATGCCCAACTCCAACAGGAAGAGAAAACCTTAGTCAACTGGCCTTGACTCCCCCAGATACCAAGGAAAGCTATGAGTTATGAATCTATTATGTCTTTATTCAATGAGAAGTAAGCCAAACTCCCATGAAATAGAAGGAAGAGGGATGGAAAGCTGACTCAAATGCAAATGCTCCTATTAAAAGGTGTAAAAAGCCTTGCTCAGTTTTGGGGTGTGGCTGGGAGTGGCTTTTGGAGGACAGCAGAACTAAGCAGTTAAAGGCAATTACAGGTATTTTTGGAGGTGAAAGAATTGAACATCCCAATGACAGACAGGGAGGCATTTACTTTATGTACTCAGAAACTGGCCCCCAAGCTGGGACTTGTGGGAAGGGTGTGGGCCCTGAGAAACTTCAGCAGAAGGAAGCTATTGCATTAAACTCACCCCCTAAAGGCTCCTCTGTGCTCAGAGGCCACAGAGCGACACTATAAAGAAGTGATTCTACAGCATGGGGGGAATGGCTCAGTAGGCAAAGTGCTTGCCACACAAACTGGAAACTGAGATCAGACTTCTAGCCTCTATCTACTGAGTGAGGAGGGGTACCTGTGCCTATAACCTGAATGTTGGGGAGGGGAAAATGGGGGAGTCTCTGAAAATCACTGTTCAGCTACTCTCACTAAACGAGTGAGATCCAGGTTTAGGAAAAGACCTGGTCTTGAAACACGAAAACAGTGAGGTAGAGAAAGATAAGCCATCCAGGCCTCATCACCCTCTGGCCTTAACCTCATGTTAACCTCACAGCCGATGCTCACACCTCATGTGTATACACACACACACACACACACACACACACACACACACACAGAGAGAGAGAGAGAGAGAGAGAGAGAGAGGCAAAAGCCACTCCTCCTCCCACCCCACCACCAACTGGAAGAACAGGAGGCAGGAAAGGCTGATCCTGCTGACACAAGCAGCCTGAGAGATTGACTGTAATTGTGCAAGTAAAGACAGGACCCAAAGTGTGCTTCCCAGTGTGCCTTCACCAGCCACAGCCAGGGTTCCCGGAACTGCACAGGCTGCTGCATCTGCTCAGAAAGTGTTCCAGTAAGCCTGTGCGGGAGTCAGCACCCTGGAGTACTGACCCACCAAATGAAATGAGAATTCATTGGCTAACATTGTGCTCAGAAAGGAAATGACAAATGTTCCCAAGGCAGTTGGAAGCGGTCCTCCAATGTGCCAGTAGCGCAGGGAGGGATGAGTGGGGAAGAGAGAGGCCTAGGAGCCTTAGGATCATAACAATGATCATAATTATTACTCTTGAATGCTTGCTCCATGCCAGAAATTCTATCAAGGGCTTCATGTACAGCATCACAGCAGTCCTTAAGCCATGGGAATTAAAACTGTGTTTCAGAGAAGAGACAAATGAGACCCGGAGAGGCTGAGTTCACCACTTAAGGCAGTATAACGGGCAAGTGGCACGACTGGAATCCAGCCGTGATGCCAGCCCACATTGCTTTCTGAGCACGCAGGACACGGGATGATCCTGACAGTCCAGACTTAACTATGCGGTCTGGAGTAGACATTTTTTGTTCCAGATTTTAGAAAAAGATAAAATGCCTGGCTCTGGGAGAGAGGCTTCTTGGTTGCGTGTTTGAAGTTGGGGCCTGTTTCTGAAGTCTTCCAGGGGGTCTGGGAAAGTTGTTTGGAGAAGAAACCAAATGAGTTTTCCAAAGTTTTTTAACAATGCAAACAATGCAGAATCCAGAAGTGGCTGATGACTGTAACACTCCAAAAACAGAGACAGGAAGCTCACACACTTAATAGGGCATTTTCCCCAGATGAAGAGACAGCAGCTAAAGGAAGCCTGGGGTTTACCTAGTGGTGCTGTGTGAAAGAAGGGAGAGAACTGTTCCCTCAAAGAACTGATCTCCGAAGAAAGCCTTTGGAAGCATCCCTTTGTGCTCCATCAAAAGGGGCCTGAAGTATCCACAGGTTGCTTCCCCCAGCCTCACCCCCACAGTCCAGTGTTTAGAACACTTCTTCTCTAACTTTCAATCTACCGGGAGTGGTCAGACGCTACACACATTCAGCTTCTGTGTGGCACCAATTGGGGAAAACACAGAAGAGAATCTCGTGGATGATGCCACTCATGGAGGGACCGAGGACAGGGCAATGACACACACCAGAAAAAGGAAGGATGGAAAGAGATGCAGCCGGTTTGATAAGCAACCTTCACGTGTATGTGTGCGTGCGTGCGTGCGTGCGTGCGTGCGTGCGTGCGTGCGTGTGTGTGTGTGGTATGCACACACATGAGGATGAGTGAAAGAGAGAATATGAAAATAACTTAAAGAGATAGTATAAATTAATAAATGATAGGCTTAGAAGTTAATGTAAACAATACAAGTATATGTATGGCAGATAGTTGAGAGAGAGAGAGAGAGAGAGAGAGAGAGAGAGAGAGAGAGAGAGAGACTCATTGCCAGATAGATAATAGAGAGACATGGTTTTTTTCAAAAATTCCATTTCAAACTTAGTCTAAACTCACTATGTCTAATCATAATGTCACCCAAATCTCTCTAATACTAAAGTAAATCACAAGCCTTCAGAGAAAGGAATTCCAGTCCCAACCTCATTATTCAATAGGGATTCTTCCAATGATTCTACATGCAGGGTTTATGCTCCTGGGTCAGGACATTAAATAAGGCACACAGGGTCACTATGCCAATAGAGGTTATGGCCCAGTGGAGAAGCCAGACATTAGACAAGTCAACTATACTGCACAATGAGTCATGGTAGGAGCACAAGGTGTGGTGGGATCCAAGACCTTGTTCTAACAGCAAGCCTTTGCTCTGAAAGGTCATGGCAGGGAACTGAAGAATGAGTTAGGAACTCATTAATCAAGCTGAAGTCCAGCAAGGTGTGCAGTCATGAAATTTACCTCAAAATAGTCATGTTGGCTCAAGAGAATCTGTTTCTTCTAGCTCCTTCATCATTAGAGAAAACCCCAGCTCCCTTCTTTTCTACTAAATAATCACATCCACGAGTCCCGTCTTTAAACACCCTTGGATAGCATCATAAATCCTTCAAAGAGGAATGGAAAATCACCACGAGAAGGAAAGAATGTAAGAGCTGGGGGATGGGGATATGTGCTCCAAAAAGGCATCCTGGACATGACGTGACTGTAACACTCATTAACTCGCCATGGCTGCAGTAACTTACACAAGATCGGACCTGCCAATGTTTCATCGTGAATAGAGGAGATGATAATGAGACCTCACCCCTTCCTAAGAAACTAGCAGCAGTCAGTGGTTGCTGAGAGACAAGGAGTCACTTTCTTCAGTGGTGTAGCCACTGATTCAGGGCTGGTGTCCCAGTAAATAATTTTCCAACCATGCTCATGTTAGCAACTATACCTAAAGCCAGTCACTCACACACAAAAACAGACTTGAGGACAAGAAGCAAACTCGTGCGGAAGAAGAAAGACTGGCTAAAGACAGAATGGGAATGAAAGAAAGAGACTGGGAGGGTAAATGACTCAAAATCTTTATGAATATATGAAGCAGCCAATAACTTTTTTTAAAATCCTGAAAGTCAGGATGTTAGATTCCTGAGCTAAATGCACTGAGGAGGGGATTAGACCAGAAAAACAAAGCAAAACAAAACCTCTTGTCTGTTCTCAGATTTATTAAAAGGTTAATATATTGAACACTTGAACCTTGAGCTCAAAGGCACCAGAAGGAAGGGCTCCTCGCACCCATGACAGACAATATTACTATAAGATTCAGTAGTCAGTTCCAGACTCCCTAAAGCTAAATCAGCCCCCAAGGAGCTAATGCTGTATGAAGGCACAGACATGGGTTTTGAAGCTATAATCTGGGATCCGAATCCTCAGAGTACACTAATTAGCTCTGACCTTGACTTGTAGTGAACTTGGGAGAAAAAAATCATTAAAACTTCGCTACAGTTAGAAAAAAAAGTATAATAATGCTCACCACGAAGTTAATGTGAATACTGGATTAGATAATGGAGCTAAAAACACTTCACACACATTAAAACACTCCAGTGGAAAAATGTAATAGAAAGGGGAAGCTAGCCATCTCCCTTGGGGGTCATCATCTCAGAACTTACAGGAAGAGATACTCGTCCAAGGTCAGGGTAATTCTTTTTTAATGGATCACTGCAGAGAAGTGGTCCTCATGTATGGGGCAGCTCCAGCAGTGTGGAGATGGGCTGCAAGTCCTGAGTTTCCAGTAATGAAGTGCTCAAGCATGCAAAAGATGAGCCCAGAAGCTATCTCTTATAAATTAATACAAGTTTAAGGTTGTTTCTCAATGTTTTTTTTTCCTTTTTTGGAAGCGAGGAAAAGATACATTTATAGCTACTGGAACTAAGACAGAACATAGACCAAGGGAGCCTCAAATTGTAATGAGTCTCTCACAAAGCCTAGCCATCAAGTGCAGCTTCTCAAAGAAAGCTGGAGGATGTAGCTCAGAAACGTAAGAAACTACCTTCGCCCTTTTGACTTTGCCACATATTAAGTCTTAAACCATAGCTCTACCAGATTGATCAATACTTTCTGTGTTTTTATACATCATAGCAGATGTTGTTATCATGGCAATATAGATCTAACTGAACTCAAATTTGCACAGAAATCTGGAATCTGTTCTGGAGAGGAGAGGGCCACACTTCCATCTCCAATGGGAGAATCGTGATAGGCTTAAGTCCATCACTATGGCCTGAGTTCTCCTTGCCAGTCATGTGATCCTATTGGTCGAATGAAAGAAAAGAGAAATCAATCAAAGACCTCTGGGAAAGCCTCTTCTTTATTTTAAGAGAGATGCTTATGAATAAAGCATCTCTTCTGCTGATGGATACTGACAGAGTTTTCATGCATGGAGCTGTGGATGCCAAGTGGCCAACATGAGGAAGATTTGTTAGAAGACAATGAGATTAGCAGGATGCAACGTTAGAAAAAAGAGAGCCATGGGTCTTGGCAATATCACTGAGATTCTAAAACTACACTACCCTCACATTTCTTGCTGTGGGAGGAGTTATTTCGAGAAAGCTGATTGTTCTACTGCTTACAGAGATGCTCAGCTGGATGCCTGACAAGTGTGGACCGAGATGTAGGCGATAGATAATAAATATGTGGTTTGCTGCCTCCATGGGCTGTAGCTCTTGGTGGACTGTGATGGTTGTAACTCCATCGCTATCTCATCTAAGGAAGTACAAGAAGATGAGAAGGATGCTATCATCCTGATGGAGTAGCTACCCTTCACTTTTCTTGTATCAGACATAGTTGCTGACAATAGACCATGTGGGGCAGCCACTGCCTATACCATTTAGTAAACTTTTTTTATCATCCCCTGCATTTGACTTTGAATGCTTGTTTTCTCACCACATCCACATAACTAGTCTAAAAGAATCTACTCTCATTATCTTCAGAGTCAACAGTTACCACAAAGATAAAGCAGTGAGGTCCCTGAAGCCAAATGGGTTGACATTCATATCCCAGAGTGCATAGCTGCTCATCTTGTCTGAACCCAAAGGATACACCTGCATGACCACAGGAAGTCATTCATACATACGTACCATCAGACCCTAGATCCAAGCCAAAAGTTTTAGTCTTACACAAGACTTAGCATCACAACCTGACAGTAAACTATACATTTTGCCCAGTGCCACTCCATCTGGAACCTTCTGTTTCTCCAGAATTTGCCTTCCATTTCCACTCTAGCACATGCTCCTAAAAGCTCATCACTTCATAGATTCCCATGATTCTCATATACCACTATCAACCACAAAGCAGACATAATTGTCAACTAGCTTCAATATCTGGTAAACTTAACATTTCTTGCTCTTTTATACAACCCAAGAGTGAGGCAGCCAAAGGGGGGCTCAGTTTGGTTAATATCACTATGGGAACTTAGACCACACCCACTAGACTGTATTTTTCCACATAGAGCTGATGGGGCTCTGAGTTCAACAAATAGGGACCTCAAAGAACAGGGAATGCTATACACATAATTAATGCTGATCACCTTCTGAGGCTCAAGAGGCTTAGAACAGATGGGAATCCCCTTACTATATGCCTTCATAAGATTGTGGGTGTCTCATAACACAGGACATGTGCAATCAAATAAGGGGTCTTTTTTGTTTAGCGTCTAGCTCCCAGACACACTGTTAATTCCAGGAAACACCAATGAGACTCTGCTTCTCATCTCAAGTTACATCATCAGTGTCTAGCAGACACTATTTATTGTTGTACACATCTTGTTGACTCAACCCATGACCATTGACTCCACTCAGAATCCCAAAGTCCAGTCTCGGTTGCTCTGGGCCTTTTGCTCCAGTTGCCCCATATGGCAAAAAATGATCCAAAGAACACCAAATAAGACAAGTAAGAAAATGCACAGCTCTAATACAGCGATGGTCCCCAAAGTGTGTAATCACCTATACCATTCTGCATTGTGCCACTAATACACTGCTTGTTTGGCTCCCTCTCTTTTCATATTCAAGGTCTTCTTAGAGTGGTAATTCAGTGCTTAGTAACTTATCCTCTATTATTTCAAAGGGGGAAATGGAAAAAGATTTGTCTAAGAGTCAGAAGATCTGGGTATATAGCTAATGAGATGTGTGACCTTGGACAGTCAGCTGATGCCTTGAAGTTTCAATAGGATGTCCAATAAGTACAAATGTGCTATATACTTTCCAACTCTTCCTGTTGACTCAGTAGCCTCTTTGGCCACTGTAACTTCTCTTTTAGGTTTTCTTCTCTTTTTTTTTCTCCATTTTATGCACCATATTATGGTGCCGATGTGGGGGTCCAGTTCAACTTGCACCTTTCAAGGTGTCAAATAACACTGGATAGCCTTCCCACCTGTCTCCAGAGTTGTGGTTGAGTTATCCCACCAAAACTATCGAGACCCATCTGTACAGAACACCTCAGTCCCCTGCCAGCCTGAACACATTCACACGCTTCAGGAAATGGCACAACCAAGAAGAAGCCTGAGCCAATGTGAAGCCCTCCTAGATAAGAAGGGGGTGGAAGCTCTGAGAAGATTGGTGAGCATTCCAAAGAATATAGTTTCAACGATTGGGGTCAACCAGCAACAGGAGACACAGATAAAGGTGAAAGTTAGACCAGGTAATAATAGCACCTTGTAGTTTCATTTCAGTGCTTCAGCCCGACCAGGGAAGGAGGCAGGGAACAAAACCCTTTTCACACCAACAGGCAAAGGTGCAGAGGTCAAGGGGAGGCAGAGGGATTATTATCCTAGGTGGTTCACACAGTATATCGAAGCATTAGATAGATAAAGCCAATAGCCCAAGGTCACACAATTAGGCTTTCACAGGTTGGGAATTAGAGCAGAATGTCCTAATCTTACCCACGGGCTATTTCTAGTAGACTCTCCATGGAGCCTTTTGTTTATACTTCAGTTCTATCTTATCTTACCTTCCTAGGTAGTGAGCCTACTTTTTCCCTCGGGGATGTGCAGGGAAATTTGAGTGGCTCAGAGTGGCAGGCTAGCCCGAGCTTAGAATTCAGCTTTCTGGACTTGGATGCTATGAGCTGGGCCAGTCTGTGGAATGTTGTTGCTGTTTTACCTTTGAGAAGCAGAGAGAAGAGAGCCCAGTGGCAGCTGAGAATGCAGACACTCCAGGGGCTGATAAAAGTTGTAATTAACATGCATGTACAACCCTTTCATCTTCAAAGGCTTTCTTCCCACTAGCTGGTTCTTTCTCCTATCACCCTCATGGGTGAGGCTTCGAAATTTTTTTTTTTTTTTGGTCTTCTCAGTTTACAGATAGAAGTGATGTGAAGAAGGGGCCCTTTGCCAGTAAGTCTGGCCTTGGTTCAAACAGGAGATTCCTGGCTCCAAGAATCTAACTTGACATGGGGTGATGGGAAAACAGAATAAGCATGAATCAGAAGAGAAGGCACAAGTGACTGAACCTGTCCTCTGGGTAAAGGACTATTTTTATACTGTTCTGGAAGTGGGGTGGGCTGGAGAATATGGCTCCTTATCTAGACTCAAGAAAGGCTAAACTTCCAGAGGATTCTACAAATGTCTTTCAGAAATATGGCATAGAGGAGTCTGGTGTTCTAGTATGGTGTCATTGGTGTGACAGAAGGGAGCCAAATGCTCTATATTTTGTCCCTAGCAGACGTCACTAGTGAATCACAGCATTCTTTGTATAAAGATTAAGCTTTTTAACACTGCACCCCATGAAGCCTCTATTGATCAGTAATAAATGTCACAGGAGCAGAAATCGACCTGTTAACTGCTGTCACAAGACTGGTTTGGGAGTCACCTGAATTGTCAACTTTCCAAGCAAGGTAAAAGTTTTAAAGTTCTCAGCACTGTGTTGGAGTTCACATTGTTCCAAATTGTGTTAGCACTGCCTGACAGAATTGAGGGCTTCCTCAGAGTCTCTGAGGGAGAATTGGACCCTATAGACAATGTCATTATTATTCTGTCACCTGGAATCTGTTGCATCCATCTCTTCAACATGAACTGTCTGCATGGCTGTCTGCAGCCAGCCTTTAACTGCAATGAAGCCATACCCTTGTCCACGCCTTTAAATGCTTTGCTCATGATGTACCCTCTTTGCTTCCCTTCTCCTGGGTTCTTTTTTCTCCCATACTCAGTACATCTTCTGGTTCCTTGAGCTCTTCCTACACATCAGCAGCTCAGGGGCATATCTTGCTTTTTCTGATCTCCACTCAGTTACACACTGTCTTCTACTTGGTACCTTGAGGGTTTCTACGTGGAAGCTTGATGGCTTCTACTAAGTTAGTAGCTTCTAGTTATCAAGTTTCTACTGACCTATCCCATACCTGAGAATAGCTCTTCTGCACCCCTCACTTCTTTCTACCCATCAATCACACAATTCAGTATAATAAACTGATGTTTGTCACCATTTTATATCTGAGGAAACAGGAGTAATGATAAAATGAGGGACCACGCCCACAGCCATCCTGGGACCAAGACAAAGGGTTGTCTGCTGGCCATGTGTGGGTTCTCACTTCTCGCAGAGTAACATGATGTCTGTATAGCTGGTTGGAAGTACAGACAACAGAACCAGATTCAACAACTAGGGGCATAAGTATGACACAATGCATGAAACTATCTGGCATTTTATTTCAAACAAAGGTTGGTGGATTCCAGGTGACTGTGTTGTGGGGACAAGCAGAAAGGCTTACAACCTGACAGAAGACCTTCAGTCACTGACTGAGGGCTGGAAGTAGATAGGGTATTCAGACTCTGACGCCCCTTGCAAACCTCCTTGGTAACATAGCATTTATGATTTCTTTTCCTTCTGCCACCAAGCAAGAATTTTTCTGGATTTACAGAAGAAAAAATTAACAAGAATTGGGAAAAACAAGAATCTTGGTAAAAGGAGTAAACTCATCTTACTGGCCATCTTTGTACAGTACCCTGCTTAAGTTTTATATGTATATGTTTCATATGCATGTATAATATATATCATATGTACTATGTTATATCGTTTTATTTTATGTGTATGAGTGCTTTGCCTGAATGTCTATGGACCATGCCTGACTTGGGTATGCTCAGAGACCAGAAGAGACGGTCAGAAGTGAAACTATAGACAGTTGTAAGCTAGCATGTAGGTGCTGGGAATAGAACCTGGGTCCTCTGGAAGAGCAGCCAGTGCTCTTAACCGCTGAGCCATTGCTGCAGCCAATAGGTACATGTATTATAGTGGGTGCTTTGGTCGAGTACATGGATCATTTTGTACTAACATGCTGTAAAGGCTCCTTGAAGGACATTGAGAAATCCAGCACGCTCATGAAACTTTGAGTGAAGGACATAGTTCTTTCTTCTCACAGACGTTGGATTTCCAGACCTCCTGGTGCAATACTATTTGAATTATCATTTGAAACAAACAGTGTTTCATTCCAATCCTGCCCATGATCCCAGGACTAGCTTTCTGCAGTGGAAGCTGCGTGGCTGAGACACATTGTTAGCTTCTCTGTCCCAGACTGCTAACATCTGCTCCCTTCCAAGAAGGGAGAATTTGGTAGTGTTCAAGGAGGGAGAGTCCTTGTTCCTTGGACTCACTTTTGTCTGCTGCTGTTTATGAAGTATAACTGGGTCTTTGTGCTTCTTTCTGGCATGAATTAAAAATTCACTGCTGACATTAAATCCACACTGTGCATCACATTTTGGGTACTGTTCTGTTACAGTATTATAGTAGTGTTATTTTCTCCACAAAGTTTTATGAAGCATGGGTATTGGTGAGCTCAGAGTGGGGAATTTACAGAGCAGGGGGATGGAAAGGACTATAGAGATCACCTAGAGTCTCTTTCCTTTCAGACATGGAGAAAATAGAGGACAGTGGTGTGGTGAGGCATTATATAGTGACTTAGTAACAGAGAGAAACGTAGAGGATTGTTTCTATACTTAGAGCACTTCTGTATGCTGTGGGACTTTCAAAAGCATGAGCTGAATCCTGGTCTACAAACAACTGCCTGAGCTCACCCGGCTCTTGGGTCACAGAGAGAATGAGCTAGGATCTTTCTTCTTTCACAGCCATGGAGTCTTCAGCACCGACCTCCCCTAATAACTACCTCCTCATTCGCACACCAACTGTCTGATTACAGGGAACAGCTCCTAGATCTGGAAACCATTGATGGGAAGAAATGACACTCAACTCTCTCCACCCCACCCCACATTTTTAATGTAGGAACCAAAGAGCCAACACTTTATCTCAACGTGTTGCCGAAAAGTAGGATTTTGATGGTGGGGGTTGAATTTATACAAGGTCAGGTTTTGAGATGACTGAGTCACACACATAGCCAGATCTAAAGGAAATCAAGAAGCCTACTCTATTGGACAAAATCTAATGGGCCTTTTAAGCTCCTTGCCTTGCCTGACATGTTAAACCTTAAGAAAGGTCCACTTAAACTAAAGAGGGTGCCCAGAAAAGAAACTTCAAGAAGTTTGAGATTTCCTTCAAGAAGCACTAGGGAAGAAAATGTTTTCTGGATACCAAAAAGAAAAGACAGAATTAAAAATAAGATAGTCAGAACTTACCCCCCAAAATCTCAGTTAATGATGGTGATTACTTCTAGATTAAGTCCAGAAGTTTTATTCAGTTAACTATCTAAATATTTAATGAGAGCTTACTATAGTTGGGGAAATATGCCAATAGCTGGAAGCTACGGTGTTTGCAGAAAACTTCATAGTGCATGGGTTTTCCATCGGGAGCTTTGGAGTCATACAGCTACAACCAAAGAGCATCACTTTAACTTCTTTTTAAATTAAGTCTTGATTATTTCTGTGTATATGTGTATACCCATGTATGCATATGCATGCATATGTGTGTTCAGGTGCATATGTACACAGAGGCAGGAGGATACCTCCTGTCATTTCTTAGAAGTAGCCCACCCTGTCTGGAGGAGACAGGCCCTCTCACTGACTTAGAACTTATCAAATAGGCTTGGTTGGCTGCCCAGAGGTCCCCAGCAGTCTTCCCATCTCCACATCCCGGAATTGGGACTATAAGTGCACATGGTCACACCTGTTTTGTTTTGTTTTGGTTTGGTTTTTACATGGGTGCTGAGGACTGAGTTTAGGACCTCATGTTTTTAAGGCAAGCATTTTCCAGACTGAGGCATCACCTGAACTGAAGTTCTCATGAAGGATCAGGCAATGCAGCAATAGCATGAACAACTAGAGGAGAATGATTGCTCTTAGGAGTGTCCAAATGAGTGAGTGTAACCTCTAAGGTATCATGAAAACAGAGGACGCAACACAAGACAAACTGCCAGCTGATTTCCACTCCAAACCTCATCCATGCATGCATGACCTCTGGTCTTTGGGCTTCCCTCAGTCTATGTCCTCCCTTTGCCCATGGGGAGCCCCTACAGCTCTCTGGTAGCTATAGAAACAAAGCAAGTAGTTCTCTCTAGGCTTCAAGTTGGAACTAATATCTGTTAGACTTAGCTCGTTGGATTGTGTAAAGTTGTTGTTAGTAGCATTTGTGCTTGACATACTTATTTGATGTTTCTGGAGCCTAGAGAGATGGGGTCTGGATTATAGTAAAATGGCTGTCAAAGGCAAAGGCAAGAAACAGGTGCATGCAAACTCTCTTTTCTCCCTGGTGTCTTAGTTCCAATGGTGGTGAACATTTGCTAAGAGGTTTCACTATTATCCTTTTAAAAAATGAAACAAGGAACGGTGCTGCCTCATTCATGGCTCTTGTGGATGCTTTTGGAAGGCACTGCTGACTCGCTTAATAGTAAAGATACACACGACATTGAAACAGATGGGAAATCCTGAATGAGTTCCTGCCACTAGATTAAAGCAGCCCTTTCTACAGACTGAGTCATATGTGCCCAAAGTGCTTCACCTCCTCTCTTCCTGAATGACTTGTTTCTCAGCCAGCGATAGCCAGAGAAAAGGATCTTATTGCCTGAGTGACATTTACTTGCTGCACACCAAGCCAATTCCAGGTCACCTGGTTTGCTATAGAGCTGGGAAGAATGGCTGTCATGAACTTAAGTTCTCTGTACCTTGAATGTAAAACCGAACTCCTGGCCAACTCCTGTCTCAGTTTCCCTTTCTTTTCCATCAACTCCTATTTGTAGAATGAAGGCCCTGGATGCAGAAACTTTTCAGCAAACAAGGAGTACTTGGTTTTTATTTATTTGTCCCATATCTCCCTCAGCTTTCTTTAATCACAAGTCACAGTCTTAGATGACAGAAAAACGTCAGTCATCAAAGTCCATCTTCACCCAGGAGAGAAATAATAAATGAAGCAACCAGGAACAAAAACCACACATCACCATCCATTAACTCGCCTCCCAAAACTCACCACAGAAAAGGAACTAGACTCCTGCTCAGGTATTTATAAGTGAGCCCCTCAGAGGACGAATGGAGGAAAGTTTCCATTACATGATCTTTTCCCTTCTCTTTTGCAAGTCCAGTCTCCTCCTCTGATGTCATGTTTTAAAATGAAAGACAGTGAGCTGGAGAGATAGCTTAGTGGCTAAAAGTGCTCACTGTCCTTGCAGAGGCCCAGAGTTCAGTTCCCAGCACTATACCAGGTAGCTCACAGTCACCTGTAACTCCAGATCCAAGCTATCTGACACCCTCTTCTGGACCCTTTCTGTACCTACGCTCACATGATGACCTGAATCTCAAGTCCCTTTATTTTACAACTATGTGGCCCTGGCCCATTTCCTTAAATTCTGTGCCTTGGTTCCCTCTGTAAAAAGAGGATAATAAAAGCACTGTTTTCATAAGATTGGTGCATAATTTAGACAAGTTAGTTTATAGAAAACAGAAAGAGAGAGAGAGAGAGAGAGAGAGAGAGAGAGAGAGAGAGAGAGAGAGAACCAGTTCTGTTTATGATTATTAGCATTGTTTATGGTAACTCAGAAACCTAGAGTTAGCCACCAAAAGGCAAATACAAACGGTGTACGAACTCTAAAATGCACTAACTTCCAGCCATCGCCGAGGGTACAGATGTTCAAAATCACCGCTCATCTGCCCGTGTGACCTTTCCCTTCCTCCCTGGGGTTTTGCAATTAACCTTTACTTTCAAAAGCTGAAGACTTGAGGAAAGTTCTTGGGACCTGAGTTTTGCAAATCACATCCTTGGTGACTCAAGCCCTCCCCACCCACTTTGAGTCTGTCTGCCCACACTTGCACAAAGGAGGGACGCTTGCACCAGGCGGGTACACCCAGGCAGGCAGCTGGTGCACCCCAACTTCATGGCGTTCTGGCTTTGTGAGTCTAGACCCCACAATAGCCCCCTCTTCCTGTGTTCCACTGTCTCTGAGCATTGGTAGACGAGTGATCCAAGGGAGTGCAGGACCTACCCTAGGCTTGAGCTACTTTGTACTGGGCAAGCTCACTGCAGAGGAAGCTGGTGGGTGCCCTGTTAGCTGCCAGGCTTCCTGCAGATTAGGCACTTTTGGGATATGTAGAGTCATTTGAATAGCAGGCCATGGAAGATATCAGAATCTTCTGGGAAGGGTTTCTGCATCACTCCCTGCTGCTTCCACCTACCAGAACCAAGTGTGTCAGAGGGTCGGTGAGCTTCAAGGGCTCCTCGTCTCAGAAAGCCAACCTTGGCTGGCCAGTTTCATTTGAGGTTTAAGTGTGAGTTTGGTGTTACCAACCCCTTCCCAGCTTTCCTAACCCTCTCCTTAGACTGGCCCCATAGCCGGCAGCCACCAAAACCACCACAGAGCGACAAACCCTCTGCTTGGGAAGAGGACATAGAAGCAGTCGACCAGCCAAGCCTTCTCCCCACCCTGTGCAAAATGACAACGTTATCAGCATGCTGTCACACACACATAAACATATTTGTACCCTCAGTGTGTCAGCCAGCCTGCCTCTGTACATGAAAATTCTTACTTCTCTGTTTGAGATACTCTTTTAAGTACAACAATTCTGGTCCTCATTGTGGGCCTGCATTGGGGTCTAAGACCACAAAACTGGGTGAGATCTAATCCTCATTAGCTGGAATTCCTCAGGGCATCCCATGAGGCTGCAGAAGGCAGGTAGCAGAGACACATTTTCCATTTCTCACTAATGGTCCTGGTCCCCAAATGCTTGCTGGCCAGTTTGGAGCTTGTTGGGTTCTGGTTTGGTTTTGGTTTTTGTTCTTGTTGTTTGCTTTGGAGTTTTTGTTGGCTTGTTTGTTTCCCCAGTTATGGAGTTGAACCCAGGATTTCATGCATGGTAGGTAAACACTCTGTCACTGAATTCCACCCTAGTTCCAGAAGTATATATTTAACAAAAATGTGAGACCGCTAAGTGAGTGAAAATTTGGGTTCAAATTTAAGGCCCTCCTTAAAAAATGCTGAGTCCTCATTCAAGCAGAGGCATAAAGTAAACGGAGTCATCAGCTTCTTGTGCAAACTCCAAGAATCTTTCTCCGAAGTAGAGAAGATCCCCTTTGAAAATTCCACAGGGCCAGCACGCAGCTGCCACCTGCTTTTAGCTTATGCTTTCACAAGAATCATTTCTCGCTCACATTCTGGTTAGAGTTGCTAAAATGGAGGTCTTTATGAAACACCACTGTAGGTCATATCTTGTCTGAAACTCCAGGTCAGGCTGTTGAGAAAGCAACCCCTCTCCCCCACCCACACACATAAGTCTCCTGTTTTATAGTGGAACTGAGTCTACCTGGTTGGGTGTATCCTAGAGGTTCTCAGTGGATTTTGGTTCAAGAGCTTTGACTTCTGTAGAAAGCCATGTCAACCCACTGCCTGGGATTTCAAGACTTCCCCTCCGATGGGGCGGGTATATATAATCATTCAAAGAGTTTATACCAGCAGTTCTCTATGGGTCACTGCATCCAAAATGCCTATGAGAGCAGCATAGGAGTGTCTGTGGGGCCTTTTTTAATTTGTAGGCAAAGGGCATTGCCCTGACTTGTCTCTTAGGCAAGGAGCAGCCTCTCCCTTTTTGCCAAGCCTACAAATGAGAGCATGTCTAAAGGGGCAACTGGACTCTGATAAGGAAACGGGCCTTATTTTAGCAATAAATATCTAGGTTGGCATTTCTAACAGCTGTGGTTGAGCCCTGGGAAAGATGAGACAGGGAGGGCAAAGCAGAGCAGCCAGGAGCCTACGTACTTCTGGAGGGAGGCAAGAGAGGCCATCCATGATCACTCTGCTGAGTACAGGGGGCAGGAGCAGTGGAGACCACATGCTCCTGAATCCTCCAAATGTAGTGATGGGGTGATGTTAGATGGTGGGGCACCTCGACTCTACTCTTGTGTCCTCGGAGCCTTGATTTCTTTATCAAGAAAATGGTGCTAGGAAAATCTTCATGTGTGTGGTCATTGCACGGCTATGTAAGAAAACCATCGATTAAACTGAATCTGAGCAGTGAGTAGCACTTACTCTTAAAGGTTTTGGATGCTGAGTGGCAAGAGCAACATGCCAGGATTTTAAAAATAGGGTTCTTCTGGTATAGGGACTCCAAAAGAAGACCAACAGAATCAGCTAACCTGGACCCAGAGGTGCTCCCAGAGACTGAACCCCAAACCAGCGAACATGAGCTGGACTCCCACGTATGTAGCTTAGCCTTCACGTGGGTCCTTAAACAACTGGAGCAGGGGCTCTATTTATCTGCTGTCTGCCTGTGGATCCCATTCCCCTAACTGGGCAGCTTTATCTGACCTCAGAGGGAGAGGATGTGCCTAGTCCTGCAGTGACTTGATGTGCCAGGGTGGGGCTCCCCCTTCTCAGAGAAGGGGAAGTAGGGATGGGGGAGGAAGTAGGTGAAAGGAGACTGAGAGGAGAGAGGATGCTGCAATTGGGATATAAAGTGAATGAATGAGTGAATGAATGAAGAGAAATACATGAAAAAATAGGGTTCTTCTAATTTTTCAGTGATGCTCAAAAGCCATATGAAACAAGACAGGTCTGTCTTGGGTACCATCTTCCTTTAGCGTACGATATGGTGATCATTACTCTTAAACTCAAACTGAGTATTTCGGGCCATAAAATACAAATGTGTGATGAGTATGTAAGGTAGTACTGAAGGGGTTAAAAATGTTATGCCACACCCCAGATTAGCCACACCTTCCTCCTCACCACTTCAGAGGAAACAGTGGTACTCCAGAGACTGCTGGTCTATCAAAGTTGTCCTTACACCCTAAGGAGCAGGGAACTCACCAATCCCTGTCTCCCATGGTCTGCTTCCTCTTGGGGAAAAGCAGGGTTTTTTTTTTTTTTCCCTAAGTGACCTTTAAAGTTCCCATTTTTGAATCTATGACAATGAATCAGGAAATTTTTAGGGAATGAATGGAAGAAGATCTGTCATAAACCAGGAATTTCATGTGGTCCAGCATCTCCTCCTGCGTAAGGGGAAGTTGGCAGAAAATAGAAGTTTCCCACCTCAGCTGCCAGGGTCTCCTCACTGTGCTTTAGAAGGAAGTAAATGTCCTGTGTGTGCCCAGGAATAAACAGAGACACTTTGGCACAGATGGGGCTTGCTTCCTTACTTCTTCACATGGGAAGACTTAGCCTGAATTCTGATGGCCAATGCAAAGCAACAGAGGCCTACAGAATGCTCAGAGGAAGCAGAACAATGCCTGCTTCCCCCAAGTCCCAAGACTCTCACGTGACTCCCTCTTTACCAACAATGGAGGTGCAATTTTCTAGCCATGAGCGTTGGAAAGGGAGAGGACATATGCAAGTGGACACTTGTCCCCTTCGCCTTCAACCTAGGGCCACTTCCTCCCCTAGGAGAGAAGTTGCTTGGCCTCTACCAGTTCTCTACTGCTTGACTTCTGATGCAGCATTGGATGGTTTTTCCTGCTACCCCCACCCAACTTCGCCCAGTCTCAGTGCTTACTCACCATCTTCCCAAACCAGAATGGGGCAACCACGATGCCTCTCTTTTCTCTCGGCCTTCTCCTTCCCCTCTGCCAGCCCAGATTCTTTGCTAAGTCACATCTCATTTCTGGTCTCAGTTCCTTTCCGACAAGGGAGTGAAAGCCAGGGTCTAGGTAGCTGCTGCTACTGGCACTTACCCTACTTGTCCTGGAGCCGCACTGTACAGCAGGAAGATAGGAACCCCAAGGCAGAAGACAGCCTGCTGGCCTTGGGACCTGACTCCAGGGGGTTCGGAAGGGCAGCAGGTAGTAGGGCTTTTAGAATAGCTGGGACATAGGCCAGGAAAATGTGGGAGTTCAGCCCTTCAGTCCCAACAAAGGTGGGAGTAGTGTGCTAACCTTCCTCCTGAGGCAAGTTCAGGACTCTCTGCCCTTCCCTCATCCATCCTGAATGTTTCTGCCTTCCAAGGGTCCCTTGGAGCTCTGGTTCTCTATGGAAGCCTCCACTGTAGTCTCTGCTGGCTAGATACCGCTTTCCTGAAGGTTTTCGATTTTGTCTAGCACTCACATTTAGGTATCCCATGGCAGTCTGAGCTAATGAACCCAAGTTCACACCCAGCACCATCCCATAGGAGAAGCCACCTAACCTCTCTGAACCTGTTTCCCTACTGGTAAAGGGGGTGGTGGTGTGTGCATTCCTCACCAAATCACCATGAGGATAAAATGAGAAATGAAGGACCTCACATAGAGCCTGGCACAGCAAAGGGGCACAAAAAATGGCCAATGGTGCTGTGCTGCTAAAATCATTCGCATTACACCTGCATCCGTACTCAAATTTTAACATCCGGCAATGGAGGTGCAATTTTCTAATCCCTACCTACCATGCCTACAAAAACCCAGTTTGATACCCCTTACGCCCCAGAACTGGGTTTAATAAATTCTTGCTGAGAGGAACCTCCTGTAGTCTGAGCTGGCTTAGTGACCTGACTGACACTTCTTAAAAGAAAAATTAACTATGCTGATGATAAACAAAGCCTTCGTGTAATTATCTGTTCGTATACATATAAAAGAGGGGAAACTCTTAGAATTGAGCCATACTGAATACCTGGCCCCAGCTCCTCCCCTCCACAGCCACAGAAGCCACCAACCTCGTTTAGATGGGATATTAGGGACTCCGCGCTAAAGTTCACGTGTTACCCTAATGCAGGCCCCCTCCTGCCCTGAAGCTGCCAGGCAGCGAATATGGACCCTGTTGCTGTTTGACTTTGCCTAGACTGGCAAACCCAGGAGACTGCAAGCACCGGAGGCTGGTCCAGTTATGTTCCTGTCTTGTGTCCTCCTTGGCCCATGCTGGAACCTTTTGGGTACTCAGAGCCTCACACAGAACCAGTTCAAACTCCCACAAGCTAAAATAAAGCAGTCGGTGATCAAAGCGGACTCTAAGAGCCCCGAAAACTAGTCTAAGCCAGGACCCGCTCTCTTCAGCTTTCTGAGGCTCCTTTCGGAAAAGCCCATTGCCAAATAACTGGCCTACAGCTATGTGAACACCTTGGGGAGTGCTCTACAGGTCCTTGCTGCCCCAGTCTGTGGCTCTAACCTGCTAGCCACAACCAGCCAGGCTTAGGGAACCCTTGAGTGCCAGAGCCTGTTAGTCAGGACAGAGGCTGTGCATATCCAAGAGCACAGTTACTTTTGAGCCATGTGCTTCAGCAAGCGTCGGGGACCTCGCCCAAAATTTGCAGCGGGCAACCTGCCCAGCAAACTTTCTTCTCCCTTTCTCTTTTCCTTTCACCAAAGCAGCACTTCCCAAGAGCAAACTCTTTCCAATAGCATAGCCCCAATCCCAGCTTTGCTTTGCTAGCCCAATTCACTACAGTCCCTCCCCGGGCAATTCAACCCAGAGGCATCCAGCTGGAGTCCTCAGGCGCTTCGCCGAACGCATCCCACAGTCCCGGCTGGCGGGCTACTCACCGATCTGCTGCTGTGCCAGGCTCAACTGTAAGAGGCAAAGTAGTCCCCAAGCTGTGTGCCACCAAACCTTGTCCATGATGTGCAGGATGAAACCAAAGGATCTAGTAGCCTCTGGAAAAGGGTCGCGGGGAAAGGGGCAAAGAGGGTGAATGGAACCTGTCACTGGCTGGGGGCTGCTGGGCAATGAGACCGCCTCGGAAGTTGGCCGTGGTTTTTATTCCAGGCTTTGAAAGAGTGACCTAAGAGGGAGGGAGCGCGCGAAGGACACACCCAAAGAGAGGGGGCTGTGACTAAGCAGCCAACGGAAGTTTAAAGACACACCAACCAGCTTTCGCTGCTGCCCCTGCGCCCCAGCCCTGCTCTTCCCCGCAAAAGAGAAAGGCTGCTGCCCCCATGCGCCCACGCCCCCCAGGGCCACTCCACAGGCGTTCAACCCTGGCCCAGCCCGCCAGCCTATGAGGAGCGCTGCCTGGGACAAGAAGAATGGCTGAGTCCTAGGACCTCGCCCCTCTGAGTTAAATCCTCCAGTTTCTCCTTTGCCACTAAACTTCTGGGAACCTGGCTAGGGAAAGAATGGGTTTCCCAGGAAGCTGGACTTAATCTTAGGGAGGAGCTGAGAAAAAATTAGAGAAATCTATCCCCCGCTGGATAATGCCTTCCTGGCCAGGGTGGGAATTGAAAAGTAGGGAACTTGTGGGAGTTTCCTCTTTCTCTCTGAGAGAAGTCCAAACCGCTCAGCAGATCTTTGCTCCGGAAAACCCAAGGATGCCAACCCATTTCATTCATGCTCTCACATACTCACACATCCACCCATCCATTCCTGTGTCCACCCATCTTCCTCCTAATGCACTAATCTACCATACTCCATCTGCCCACCAGTTCTTGTATTCACCCACCTGTACAACTTTTCATCCACCCTTCCATAAACCTTTTTTACACCCGTCCTATACTCGTTCATCATACGTCCCACCCATCTCGATGCATGTACACATTTCCCGTCGTCGTCTCTCACTCTACCCATCCTCATATCCACTCACATATTAACTCTTTCTTGTTTGCATTTTATACTCCCTTTGCTGCAAGCTTTAATACATTCCTCTTTACTTCTTGATAAATTTCAAAGAGGGGTGTACATTGCCATTTTCTTCAAGGGAGATATTTCCAGGCTGAAAATCCAGGGGAAATAATATTTAAAAATCACATTTCCCTGTCTTCTCTAATACGATTTGTGTTGCAATTTGGATATCAAAAGCTCTGTTTATTTTTAATGTGAACTAAATCTGAGTGGACTTCTTGCCGAATGAGAGACACAGAAGACATGGCTACGGCAGGACCCAGAATGAATCGTGCCAGAAATTCTGAGGGAAAGTGATATTTTGGGATTTACTGAAAAAACTGAAAAAGCAAGAGAAAGGCACCCAGTCACCTGCCCATCCATTTATTCATCAAGCATGTAATGAGTGCCCAAGGGTATCAAGAGAGGCAAGGCCTGGTTTGTCTCCTGGAACTAGCTCAGTCACAAGCCAGCTGCTGCCTGCAATATAAAATATACTGCAAAACCACAACTAGGACTGGGACGATGGCTCAGTGATAAAGAGCTTGCTATCAAGCACATGTCCCAGGTTAGATCCTTGGAACCCACAGGGTGAATTAGGCAAATTGTCCTTTGCCTTTCACGGGCATGCCTATGTGTATCATGGTGCAAATGCGTGCATGTGCACGTGTGCACGTTGGAGCACAGACATACACACATAATCAGTAACTGTTAAAATGATTAAAGATAATTCAGCCAGCTTCATGTATCTATAGGCTAAAAAATTCATAAGAATTGCATTTGTTCTGAGTGTCTACAAGCTTTTTGCTTTTCATTACTTTGTGAACCACACAGCTCAACCACTACGTATCACATAGATAAATATATATATATATATATATATTAATATATAACTCTACATTTCATTTTGCTAGGTATTACAAGTATCTAGCCATGACTAGAAGAACATGTGTGTACTGCATGCAAATACTGAGCCATTTTATGCAAGAGAATTTATCTTCTGAAAGTTTCAGATGAAGCTTGGGTTTTCTGGAAGTGATCTGTTGATAAAGGATCTTTCTCCCCCTACCCTCCTCTCTCTGTTTCTCTGTGTGTGTGTGTGTGTGTGTGTGTGTGTGTGTGTGTGTGTCCTATAAAGACTTGAATATTAGATCAGATGATGAGACTGAATGCTCAAAGTAAGAATGAAGACTAGAGAATTCTGCAGAGACCAGGTTGTAAACTTCAAGGAACTTTGAACTTGGTCCTGTAGAAAACCAAGAGCCATTGTGAGTTTTAAAAATGACTTTTGTGTGAAAACACATATAAACTGGCTGTCACACAAGTGCAATTATGTGGCATTTAGTTAATTCACAGTATTACAGACCCTTCACAACTTCATTGTCGGTTTTTCAATTAGGGAGAACCGTATGGCAGCAGTTTTAGAGACATTGACAGCAGTGACAGGGTTGTGAAATTGTTGAACCACTACCTAGCCAGTCTGTGCCTGGCAGGGCGGCATGACACAAGGACCTACCGTTCTGAGATGGAGAAGGCACCTCTTGGCCTTATCTGAATACAAAGCACTTTAGAATTTGCCAGTAGGTGGAGAGAGCTGGGCACTCTGTTGTTTCAGACCTAGAGACCATTTATTTCAAATTATAAAGGTCTCCACTTGGGGTAAACATCCTAGTGGGTTTGGCAAACTATGGATGAGGAATAATCTTGAACATTTCTGTTCAAGATTTTTGTCTGATTCTCTTTGGTGGAGGAGAGGGAAATAGGTAATTAACAGGAATGATTTTTTGTGGAACCCGGGGGTTCCTTTGGGAGCCCTTCAGTAAAGGACATAGAGGCCAGAGCTGAGGGTTTAAAGTGAGCTGTGTTCTTTCCTTGTCTCTCAGCCTACATGACATGGTCAGCTTTATATATCAGATGAGGTTGGGCACACTCAGGATGGTATGGCTGCAGACAGTTTTAGATATCAGAATATCATGAGAGCATTCATTTTGACAAAAGATTCTAAAAAACAAACAAACCAGAAAAAAAATCCAACCTCAGACCCTGCTTTGTTGGAGTGTTTTGCGTTTGTTCAGTAAACAATACTGCCCAAAGGTGT